>NC_134217.1:21071807-21381038 GCF_965140235.1 Caretta caretta
CCACTGATGTTCTTGTGATGACATAATAAATTTGTAAGTCTCTAAGGTGCCTCAAGTACTCCTGTTTTTTTTTGCGGATATAGACTAACATGGCTGCTACTCTGAAACCTGATACAATAAACTGAAGACACCTAGAAAAGGACATGAGGGGCGGAGCAGGACCAAGGTATTTGAGAAGTCTGTGGCTACATTACAGACACAATATGAGCCCCTGAACTGGGATTAGGTTTGGAGGTAGTACTCTATTGAAGGTGGCCAAAGAAATGATTTTGTAGACTATTGGGTTTTTTTTTTCCAGCTATCTAGTGGGTCCAGCGCTTTATGCTTGTCTTCCCAAAGCCATTTTTCCCTACATGCAGCAGACTGGGCTGCAGCATCAAGAAACCCAAATATCAAAACTTGGGTCTTGGTTTTGCATAGTGGAAATCGGAAGCTAGTGGAGCTGTGTAATAATGATGTACATGACATCGGAATCAATCAGCTTCCTGGGCCAACATTTTCAAACTCAAGTGACTAATGTTAGGTGCCCAACTTTAGGTATTTGAAAGTTTCAGCCCTAGTCTTTTAAACCAAGGTATTAGGACAGACTCAGTCAGTAATAAGCCCCTCATCCTGCACTGATTCATCTTGTGTTGCCATTTGTACATGTGCAAAGAGTATGTATAACACTATCATTCTGATTTGCACTCACCTTGCAGTTGTGTAAATGATGACACAAGCTGCAAGGCTGTGAATATCTGTGTATAATCATCTCACACTAACAGTTTTATAATCATGTTTTCGATCGTATGGGTTTCTCAGTGGCGTCCCATTTTTAACTTTTTGCTAACAGAAAAATACATTATAACTATTACCTCTCTGCTTATTCTGATCTATATTTTAACAAGTATGGTACATTCTTGCATTAGTACCAGAAGGTGGCGCAAGATCCTCACAAAGTGATTTGCTCTAGCAATAACCACACATAATCTACAGGCCAGATTTAAAAAGGGGTTTTATTAATGAGTTAGGGTAACCCACTAGGTAGAAAACAGTTCCTTGTTACCACAGTAGACACACATCTGATGGTCAAGCCCAGCGTGAAGGTAGCTGCTGGATGTGGTGCAGGTTTTCTACATCAAATAATATTTAAACATTATTGGGCATCCAATCTGAAAAAAGTCATTAAAAAAATCACCAAAAAGGCCATAACTCAAAGAACCATAGTCTAATTTTGACCAGAAAGCTTCTAAATACAATTGATAATGCAACTATGTATTCAAAATGGCAGGGTTTGGGAATGCTTGGGAAATATTTAGGCCCAGGTGATATGGTTTATGTATTTACCCAGTGCTTTTTTTGCCTTTGGTTAAAGCAAATGTCTGTAGTCACATGACAGGATAAGCTTGATAGTCAGGGAGCAGTATACCGGACTGCCAGACACATCAGTGGTATATGGCATGATATGGCCATCTCGAGCAAGCTCTCAACAAAGACTGTGAGAAGACAAAAGATAAGGCTCTGACCAAGTATTACCTGACTATACATTTTAAGGCAGCTGTATCAGCAACAACAAAGGGCCTGACTGCAGCTGAAATTGCTGTCCAGCTAGTATAAAAGTTGTGACTGAAAGAATGCTAAAGCCTTTTATCATTGAACCTGGAAGAAGTCCAGACAACAGACACTTGTGAACATTGCAACATCTACTGTGGGCCCACCTGAAATTGCAGAAAGTTGCAGAAATGCATCATGGACTGTGAAATCTGGTCTTTTGTGTGCTTTTACACTATACTATACAGATTTTTAGGGGGAGACCAGCGTTTCTCAAATTGGGGGTCCTGATCCAAAAGGGAGTTGCAGGGGGTCACAAGGTTATTTTAGGGGGGTTATGGTATTGCCACCCTTACTTCTGTGCTGGCTTCAGAGCTGGGTGTCCAGGAGAGGGGCAGCTGTTGGCTGGGTGCCCAGCTCTGAGTGCAGCACCCCGCCAGCAGCAGGGTAGAAGTAAGGGTGGCAAAACCGTACCAGGCCACCTTCATTTCTGCGCTGCTGCGTTCAGAGCTGGGCGGACAGACAGTGGCAGCTGCTGACTGAGGGCCCAGCTCTGCAGGTAGCAGCACAGAAGTAAGGGTGGCGATACAATGCCAGGCCATCCTGACTTCTGCGCTGCTGCTGGCGGTGGCTCTGCTTTCAGAGCTGGGCTCCCGGCCAGCAGCCGCCGCTCTCCAGCTGCCCAGCTCTGAAGACAGCGCAGCCGCCAGCAGCAGCGCAGAAGTAAGGGTAGCTGTACTGCAACCCCCCCAATAACCTTGAAACCCCCCCCATGACTCCTTTTTGGGCCAGGACCCCGACAATTACAACACCATGAAATTTCAGATTTAAATAGCTGAACTCATTAAATTTACTATTTTAAAAATCCTATGATCATGACATTTACCAAACTGGACTGTGAAGTTGGTAGGACAATATGCATTGCATTGCATTTACTGTACATTGCCCCACATGTTTGGGGATTGGTTTGGTTACTTTGCAGGAATCAATCCCTGTACAGCATACTCTGTCCACGCATTGTTCATGTACAACTTACTTTTTATGCCATCTTTGCATTCCTGATTTCTCTTAGCCATTGTATTTTGTCCATTGTAAATGGTTCCCTGAGGGTTCCCCATTATTTTAGCTAGTGCAGACATTCTGTTTCCAGCTTGCTGATCCATTTACTTCCCTAATCCTGTCTCCCTAGAAATGAGGCCTCATCCATGTCCAATTACTCATGTCAAACCAGGCCTACCGTGAGAAGCAAACATCTCTGGCTAATGTGCGTTATGAGTTGTTTGCTAAGAAGAGCAAAAGAAGTGAGAAACTGCCACCAACAATGGTGTCCTTCAGGCACCACCTGAAACATGCCCATTATCAGTCATACATATGGAATTAGGCAACCAATCAGTAGCGTCAAGTGTCATGGATCAATAACAGATGAGTGTCAAATAGCACAGGAGGTCTTGTTCCTAAAATGACGTTGCTGTCACAGGCTCCAGAAGCCGTTCGCCCCTTGGTGCGGTGTAGCTGTGAGAGAACCTGTGCAACAGGGAGATGCAAATAGTGCAGGGAAGAGGGGGTGTGCTCCCATACTTGCAACTGTGACACTGGCATGTGTAGCAACAGGGTGTTGAGCACATTAGACACAGATTCTGAGGGGGGAGAAGAAATGTTTCAAATATCTGCAAATTACGCGGACTGTTTTTAAGAGTACATATAGCTCAAAGATGTGTTGCATTAGATATTCAGTAGCTCATAGTTATATGCAGGGTTACATAACAATACATAGCTCTACTTTGTTATTCACACTACATATTCATACAAGACATTCTACAGCCCTTCTGCTAAAAGTCATTACTGTTATATAAGTCGGTTACAGGTATTGTCATTGTATTCAGTGATAGTAAGAAGATAATTACAGTTGTGCTGTATGTGATTTCGACCTATGTATCCGGTGGAGCAGATAACATCAAACTATATGTTTTATAATTAGGGGTAGGGGTCTTATTAGCTGCACAATTTCATAAAAATAGTAGACAGAAAAACCTCTCAAATCATTCCATTCTACAAATAATAGCAAATATTTCAATGTATTACAGACTCATAGTATCATGTGATTACATCTTTTGCTTTAACTGAAGGCAAAAATGTGGGAACATGCATAAAATATATCACCCGGGGCTATATATTTCCCAAACTTTCCTATTATCCTATTTTGAGTATACAAATTGCATTATCAATTGTATTTAGAAGATTTGTGCTAACTTTGGTCAAAATTAAACCACATTTCTGTAAATTATGGCCCCTTCTGTGATTTTATGATTTTTTCAAATTAGTTAAACATTACATGATATTAAAAAAAAACCCTGCACCACTTTCAGCATCTACATCCACCTTGGGGATGATCACCAGATATGTGTCATGTGGTAGCAATGAAATTTTTCCAGCTGATGGGTTACCCTTTAGTGTCCCAAATGGGTCCCAGCTGGTAGACTAACAGAGGAAGAGAGACACTGCTGCAGTGTAGGAAAAATGTTCCATCATCTTACATGGACTTACTTAGCTACTTTACTGCACTTACATCTATGGCCAGTCTGCTGAATGTTATATCCTACTGCCAGTTGCTTTTCTTTACTGTTTCTATCACAATTGAGTTTTTCTTATTGCAAATATGTTTTCTAAATCAATGGTTCTCATCCAGGGGTCCGAAGCCCCCTGGAGGGCCACGAGTAGGTTTCAGGGGATTACCAAGCAGGACCAACGTTAGACTCGCTGCAGCCCAGGAAAGAAACCCAAAGCCCTGCTGCATGGGGTTGAAGCCCAAGCCCTGCCACCTAGGGCTGAAGCTGAAGTCTGAGGAATGTAGCTTCGTGGGGGCTCCTGTGGCATGAGGCCCCCGGCAAGTGTCCTGCTTTCTAGCCCCTAACTCTGCTCCTGGCTTTTGTATGCAGAAAATCAGTTATTGTGGCCCAGGTGGGCCGCAGAGTTTTTATAGCATGTTGGGGGGGCCTCAGAAAGAAAAAGGTTGAGAACCCCCATTCTACATCACTGTCCTCATCAATATGAAAATTGGATACAGAGCCAAACCAAGTCAAGCATTTTCAGTTACATGCAGGCTCTTTGCCTAGTCACGGCACGAACCAACAGTCGAAAGGCTAAAGCCAAGATAACTCTCAGCTCCCCAGACAGGCACCCCCCACCCCCAAAGCATAAACCCAAAATTGTACCGTCTTGCACTGCATAGGGAATTGTACAGCACAAGCTCATACAGTTTGTCTCCTCATACAGTGGAGAGGAATATGCAACAGCCTCTCTGACCTAATATTCCCAAGCACTTCACGCCAACTCACTGGTTTAGATGAAGCAAAAACAAGTTTATTCATTACAAAAGATAGATTATAAGTGATAGCAAACAGATCAAAGCAGATTACCTAATAAATAAACAAAAATGCAAACTAAGTCTAAGATACTAGAAAGATAGGATATGAATTAGCAAATTCTCAACCTGGCTGATGATACAAGCAGGCTGCAGATTCTTAAGGGACAAGCTGCACTGGCTTTCCAGCTTGGAACCCCAGGTCTTTCATACACAGACTAGAAATCCCTTTAGCCTGGATCCAGCACTTCCCCTCCTAGTTCAGTCTTTGTTCCTTAGGTGTTTCCAGAAGTCTTCTTGTGTGGGGAGTGAAGAACAACAGTTGACTGATATCACTCCTTACCTTATATAGCTTTAGCATATGGCCGGTACCCTTTGTTTCAAAACTTGATTGCCAGACCAGTTTGTGGAAAAATACTGACATCCCAAGATGGAGTCCAGAATCCTGTGGCCTGGTCACATGTCATAGCAGCCTGGTCACATGTCATAGCAGCCACATGTCATAGCAGCCATTACTTACAGGCTGTCTGGAGTGTTCTCAGGAAGGCTCACCAGGTGGGAGATAAACTTCTTCTAAGGCCTATTGTTTCCCCAATGGCTCATTGCCCTGAATAGGCCCTTCCCAACTAGCTATCTATACTGAAAGCATCTTGTCTAGTGCTGTTACACAGGTATAACTACAATTGAAGTACAGATACATTGCCAATATTTTTAACTTCAGATACAAAAATGGTACATGCATACAAATAGGATAAACATATTCAGCAAATCATAACTTTTCCAATGACACCTTACATGACCCATCTTGCATAAAATATATCATAATTATGTTATAATAATATAATAATAATATCACTATGAAGAATATGGGGTGAAGTGTCACAATAATATTGTGCTTACTCTTTGTTTTCAGGCTTAAAAATACAAACAAAATCAGAAAACTCATAAACCAAGGAATTTATTCTTTTGTCAGTGCTTGGGAGGTTTATGTTCTGAACAACTATTGGCATTAGAGCAATAATTTCATTCATAATGAGGCGTGCTTTGGTATGACATTGATACATGGAATGGATACAAGAGCCTTTAACCACCCAGGACATGCACCAACAGTGCACTATTGCCCATCTCAGCAGGGCTTGTTGTTCCTAGAGTAGGACCCCATCATTTGACTGTACTGTAGGCCAATAGACCCACTGCTCTGTTTCAAAACCTGGTCCCCAACTGGACCAAGAGAAAGTTTTCTACTAGGGCAGTCTCAGTCCCCTTCCTCCTGCTGCCTCCCCATTATGTTCCAATTCTGATGAGGCAGGACTGCTTCTAGTGGGGAGAGAGAAATACAGTCTTCAAGCCCATCCAGTCCTTGGACTCTTTTGAGACTACAAACAAAGGGCCCAATTAGTATCAGCTGAGATGATGGGTTTTACATTTATCTACTAGGAATAGGTCTGAGAGCCATCAAGTCATTTAACAAATGCCATTAAGCAGCCATCAAATACATTTAGTTTTCAAGTTTCCAATGGCAGTTCTTACATAGAAAGAGCAGGCAAAGAGCACCATCAAACTGGAGCCAAACAAAGTCTCTCTCCTGAATCCTACACCATGATGACTCCAGAACCCTGGGGGCCTGATTTAAAGCTCACTGCAGTCAACTGAAAGACTCCCCCTGACCTCTATGAGCTTCGGCTCAGTCTCCTAACTCACCATTCTATGATTTTTGAGACGAAAGCATGTTACTGTGCTGAAGCGGTCAGGGAGCATTTATGGTGAGCTGACCTGTGTCCCCTCATAAAAACTTCTCCCTGATGTGTGATAGTCCTAGACAAGTTTAGTTTTGAAATGGTGTGTATTTAATCCCTCTCCACTACCTGATAGAGTATTTTCTCAGCTTTCTTTTTACCTCATGTGGTCATCATTGTAGTAGATCAAGATAAATTAAAACAGGATCTTGTAAAATGTCATAACATGCCTGAAATATTGTGAGAGAAGGCAAAGGAAATCATTTAACTGATTTATTAAAACATCTTCTTTAAAATCTGCCTACTAAAACTTTCATTTATTGGATACTCAACTTTGAATTTTATGTGTAGCCTGTCTCAATGAGTTAGATGAAAGCTAGATTAATATGAGTCCTGATAAAGCTGGTACATATTTGTCAGTCACAAACACTTATTTGAAAAGGACACTATCTAAAGTCATTTTTCTATGAATACGTATTCTCACCTAAATAATTCCCTCGATAATTACATTTAAAGAATTTTTAAAAATCATTTTTAGTAATTCTTTTTGTTTATATTTCATTCAGTTTGGACAATTAAAATAGACTGGTCAGTTTCACCTTTCCTTACTACTCACTCTCACTTTCTGGTTCTCATTCATTAGCCCAATGAGGGGACTTTTTAGGTGGCAAATGCTACCCAGCAATATTCAAATCTGTCCAACATTTTAATTGTAATTAGATTTTTAAAAATTAAGTCAGGAAACATTCTATCATTATGATGTGTACAGCTGGTCAGAACATTTATGACCAAATGTGTTTTCATCGAAATATGCTATTTGTTAGAAGCTGAAACATTTCATGGAGACTTACTGATTTCAGGGATGTTTTTATGGAAAGTTTTCTTAGGTACAGGCACTCTGGTCATTGATCTGATGAAAGAGAATGAGAGAGAAAGAGAGAAACAAAAAATCTAACTTTTTTACTTGAAAAAGGATGTTTTGACACAATTCTGTTTCATGAAAACATTGGAAAGGTTTTGGCTTTGTTCCAGTGAGGAATGAAAACAAATTTCAAACCTTCAAAGTTGCCATGAAACAGAATTATCAGTCTCTGGCCTGGTGTAGTGGCTTATAAAACTTAGAAAGATTTTTTTGAAGAAATCTAAATTTGTGACTGAAACTGTCTGACCCTTTAGACTGAGCATCATTAACCATTTTGACTTTCTCTTTTCCTCAGCAACACTTGCCTTCATATTGTCATATAACCACATCCCTATCTCCTTCGCAATGGACTTCATTTTCTTGTGGACAACATCTTCTAGAGGAACAAGCATTTAATCCATGAAAATGTCAATGTGTGTGCAACATTGCCCTGACCGGTTAGCTTTTGTCACAATGTCTTTCTTTATCCAGAAATCATTGATGCCCTGGTAGTTCTAGGTTTTGGTAGGTGGAAACCACAGGTTAAAAGTTGCTGATTCTGGATTCTCATGCCAATAAACTGTCAGGGAGCAGTTAAAGAGTGGTGCTTCATCATTTTCGGCAGCATCTCTATCAACTAGTTTAGGAGCAGCACTGACAAATTTTCAAGTCAGTTTCATCTTGTCCTTTTCCCTTAATAGAGTGGTATTTCTAGTCATCTAATTATAGATTTGGTAGTTGAGAATCCTGGATTGTAATCCCAGCTCTCACACAAATCCCTTCTGAGGTTTAAGGGAAGTCACTTAAAATCTCTGACTCATTTTCTCCTTCTGTAAAACAGGGATAATAATTGCCATTCTCACACGGTTGTTGTGAGAGTTAGCTAAGGTTTGTAAATCACTGCGGGGTGGTGGTGGTGGTGGTAAAGCGCCGAATAAAAGGATGGTAGTTACAGTGGGGTGTCTTAAGGGACATGGGTGAAAACAGATGGGAAACCCTCAGGATAACGAAGGAAGCACATAGACTTTGTGTGTCTGTAATGTCTGTAACATAAATCACTGGGTTAGGAGACCAAAAATATCATTTAATAAAAACAAGGCATCCTACAATGAACCTCACTTTCCCATATTTATTCCTCTCTAAACACAGCAGCACACAGATTATAGGAAATGGTTTTACATTTAACTTCAACCGCAAGTGGTGAAGAAATGGATTGTATCTCACAACATAAATTTGCATCTACCATCATTTAGTGGACGTTTTATACATGCTATGTACTACTGTGTTTTTATGGAAGGCAAAAAAAATGAATTACTTGGGAATTTGTTTTTAATTAAGCAATAAGGCTCAATGGGGTACTGCTATCATGCAATAAAACCACTCCTGGGGTGTTGTGAGGCATTTGGTCCAGCTGAGTGCCTCAAATCACCCCCAGATTGTGATTAGATGATTACTCCCTGGAGTTAATATTACATGGTTCTCTCTAGAGTTGTCTTATTGCTATTATAAAAAAAGGCTTTGATGTGGGGGAACTAAGTAGCTTTTGTGCTTGAAGAAGATGAAGTTGGCAGTTTAGACTGTTGAGCAGCATGTCTGAGCTCTATGGCTTCCATAGATCAATTCACCTATTTAATATGCTTGAAAGACAATCACAATGCATTCCCTTGATCCAAGCAGATTTACAATTAAGTGACTTTTTTTCCCCAGAAGGTGGAAGGATGCAAAGAGATAAACATCTCCAAAATAAAGCTATCCCAAAACAAGGGTCTGAGGTATTTGATCCTGAGATATGTATTACTGGCTTTACTCCCTTGCAAAGAATAAATGAATCCTAATCAGTATTATGCTAATTGTATTAATGAAGGCTAATGCATGCAGTAGTAGCAAGAAATTCTCCCAAGCTGGGTGCATTATGAGGTATGGAGCCTAAGGCATTAAAGGAAGCTCCTGTTAAAGAAATTCAACAGCCAAAAATGTGTACAGGCAAACTAATGGGAGTGCCCTTTACAAATATTAGCAAGGTGGGTGAGGTGGGGAGGCTTGAAAAGGAAACATCTTATTTTGAATCGAAAGTGATGTCTCTCGCGGACATCTCAATACACCAGAAATAGAAATATCTGAAAGCGTGAACTCACACAGACCCCGTTCCTCTCCCCCAAGGGGGTGGACAGGATACTAAAGCATGCACAGAGCGTGCAGGTTGTCTTTTGGAACTGGAATGCAGGGAAGATGTCCCACCAGCTCTTGGGACATATGCACAGTCACGGGATAGATGTCCCATCTTTGGTCTCAGAAAATACCCTCTTATCCAGTGAGAGGATGCCATGGGAACTCGCTGAGCTCCCTAGAAAACCTTTTCCCTTCCACATGCTTTTCTACGAGAGGGGTGATTTGGCCCTTGGTCAAAGAATACTCACTTTGCTGATAGAACAGGTCTGTCCGCCTGGAAGAGGGGGATGAATGGGATAGTTCATTGTAGTCTTTCCTATTGAATCTAGCTGAACAGAACAGCCAGCATACAGGGGCTTCCTTCTGAGCAGGTAAAAGGAGCTAAGCCCAAATTTATAAAAATAATATAAAGGCACCAGTACATTAAGGGCCTTAGTCTCATTTACACTAAGGCCCCTTGGCTGTCAGAAGTTGAAACTGGACAACATGAGACAGCTCACTCGATAAACTGCCCTGTTCTGTTCATTCCCTCTGAAGTACCAGACACTGGCCACGGTCAGAAGACAGGATACTGGGCTAGGTGGATCAGTGGTCTGACCCAATATGGCCATTCTTACGTACATCACTCTAGCAGCATGAAGGGGTCTTAAACTGGGCATAAATGTAACTAACACTCACTTTATGGCCCCTTTACACTGCCAAAGTGGTGTAAAGGGTCCTTAGTGTAATTGAGAAGCAGGCCCCAAGGGTCCACTATGCCTGGTTACCTTACTGCACCTACTCACCTTTCCCCAGCAGATTACAATGGGCTCTGCATACAGTAACATTGGTGGTTTAAGGAAGGAGTCAGGGGACTCTTTTGGGTACATAGGGTTATTTTTGCACTAAAAATCAGTTGCAGTTCTTGTAAACATACGAAGCCCTGAAAATTCAAACATTTCCATTACCGCTGTTCTAATATTACACCAGACTTTTAATTCTAGGTGTAAAGATTGGTGCTGAGGTTCTCTTGTACGGCTTGGAATTTCAGTTCAATCCAGATACACACCCACAAGTTTGCTTCTTCAAACCTTAACCAACCTTCCCTGCCTATAGAAATCCCTTTTCCCTCTCTCACAGGCAGCTCTTTTACTCCTCGAGACTAAGATGTGATCCTCTATAGCTTTCCTCCTCACTCAGATCGGCATAACACTCCCATAGCCGGCATAACCTACCACCCCCTCACCTCCACAGCCAGGCTGACAGAGATTCCATTTGTCCAGGAGTCCACAAATCTCCTCCTACCTTTAAAGATGTATCGTGGGGTGCTCCTTGACCTTGGCAGTGCCACATTTCATACCGGCGGCATCACACCCAACTAGAGCTTTGCTCTTAGGGTTACCAAGATGTCAGCAGGGCACCTTGAGCATGTGGTCACTTTTCCTGTGTTGTACTCTCTGGACCTGTCAGAGCTCTTTGCACATATGCTGTGTGCACAAAACTTAGTCGAGTGCTGTGGGAATGTGCAGCCCTCCTCTCACCTTAACACAGAAAAGTGGGCGTTGTGTGGGCCCTCTTCCTGAGATTAATTTTACCTTCAATGTGTGAGTTTCTTACTCAGTGCTGTCACTGGGAGGGTGCAGGGCCTTGGACACCCCCCACTCTTTCCCAGGTCTCACCACCACTCCACAACTTCCCCCAAGCCCCAGCCTCTTCCAGCCCCTGCCCCACCCTACCTCTTCCCGCCCCTGCTCTGCCCCATCTCTGCCCCCATTCCACCCCTTTTCCCAAGCCCCCGCCCCTTTCCTACTTCCGTCCCCTCCCCTGAGCGATGCCCAGAGCCGGCAGGACGGGCTGGAGCGGGGTCACCCTCTACTGCTGGCGCCAGAGCCCCTGCTAACCCCCCAGACTGCTCTGGACCCCGCGTCCCAAAGCACAGGGCCCGGGGCGGTTGCCCCGATCTGTCCTATGGATGGCACAATTCTGCTCTTACTCTAACTCTCTTCTAACTTCTACACTGCTGCCATTAAAAACCTGTGGCTGACCTGTGCCAGCTGACTCAGGCTCACAGGGCTTGGGTTAAGGGCTGTTTAATTGCGGTGTAGACAGTTGGGATTAGGCTGGAACTCTGTGAAGAGGGAGGGTCCCAGAGCTTGTGCTTCAGCACAGGCCCTAATTAAACAGCCCCTTCACCTAAGCCCTGCGAGCCTGAGTCAGCTGGCATGGGCCAGCCATGGGTATCTAATTGTAGTGTAGACGTAAACTGAGGTAAAGAGAGACTAGAAATACATTCACCACATAAGTAAAAGGCATATCAACAGGCAAAGTGAGGTTTTTGAATGAAACTTTTTATGTGTCTCTGAATAATCAGTCAATCACAGGTGAACACATTTAGAAGTTTTTAAATTAAGTGATTATTGTCGCACTCTTGTACCCTGTTCTGGGTTGTGGGGTTTTTTCAGTTTTAATATTTGAATGCCTAATCTACCCAAGTTTTAGTGTTTGAAATACCTAATCGTTCATCATGATTTACCTTGTGCAATAAAAGCACACACTGAATATGAGATCACTGTTTAAATAAAATAGCAACACCGAGGGAAAAGAATTCAGAACAGGAACATGCACAGAATTACACTAGCTAAGCTTGGCGACTAAAGCCAGAAGATATATACTTGCAGACAGTCCAGCTAATTTGTATCAACCTTTTTTATACACTAGTCTTTTCCTCACACCTATTTTACATGCTGAGTTTATTTAGCACTGAACACAGTGATCATATCTCACAGTTCTAGCAAATTCATCACTCTTTTTCTTTTCTATACCCTTTCATCTCAGTGTTTCTGCAGAGGCTGGTCATGGGAAAGGGTCATTACTGGGCAGAAGCATCAACAAAAAGGCAGTCCTGGCATTCGGAGCTGGATACTGTCAGTCGAGGGCTCAGTCTCAGCAGTGGGCTCACACAATTAAGGGCATTCTGCCCCAAACACCTGACAGTTTTATCCTGGGATTTCCTAGTTACCTTGGCACAGATCCTCAGAGGTATTTTGGCTCCTAACTTCCACTGAAACCAATAGGAGTTAGGCACCTATATACCTTTGAGAGTCTCTGAGGCATTGTCCCTGTGGAGCTCAGCTCTCTCAGCGGATTACGGGATATTTGAGATAACCAGCTTCAAGCCTGTTTAGGCCCTTTTGGATTAAATCAATAACTTTGATTCCAGTCAGAAAATGAACAAGAAGCCTCTGACCTGCAGCTATGTTTACATCTGCCTTTGCTGCTCAAAGAGCAATCTGCTTCCTGCTGTAAATGTAGCTTCTCTGTGGCATAAAATAAATGAAGTTCCCATAATCTAAGCTGGAGATGGTGAGGGTGAGGCAGAGTGTGTTGATGCTCAGCAGAGAAGGGCAGGCATAGTTTCCCAGTCAGTAGAAGTCCTCACCACTGTTGAAATCAATGGGCCAGATCCTCTCCTGGTGTAAACTGGTATAGCTCCACTGACTTCAAGCTAGTCGCAGTCTCTCTGTATCTCAGATCCTCATCTGCAGAATGGGGATAAATATATTTCCCCATCTCATAGAAGTGTGGTAAAGAGAAATTAATTACAGCATTGAAAAGCCTGTGAACAAAACCATGTATAAGCTCATAAGGGGTTCCCAAATAGGGATACAATCTAAATGTCCGGAAAGTGGGAGTAAATAGAGAACCTAGGCAAATACTCACTTCTGAACTGCTGGTTCCTCTGAAATGGACACAAGTTGGAGGCTTCTTGTTTATCTTTATGGTGTTTATGCAGTGATGTCAATGTTACTAGAGCTTCAGCAATCACTCCACATTTGCTATAATGTAAATCATTGGGGAGGCTTTGGACATACACTCATTTCCTTAGACGGAAAGTACACTAGACATCCTGAAGCTGGCTAGTTCATAAGAAAATGACCAGATCCCAGGTCACCACCACTTGAACACTTTGCCTTCAGAGTTTTGAAGGGAAGGGTAGGAAATCTAGTTCAGGATGTCAGGAGCAGTCTGGAGGCAGGGCGAGTCCAAAATCTCGAAAGGAGCAAGTTCTGTCTCAGCTACGTTCCCTGCACTTCTGCATGCATTCTTGCATGTTCTTCCGACACTACTCACCCTTCTGCTACTGATTCTCAGCTTGACCAGAGAAGTATAAATAAGGGGATTTTACTTGTTCATGCCTTTAAATTGCAAGCTGTTTTGAGTCTGTTATTTATTTGTGACTCATTCCTTTCATATAGTACTATACATATTTATGGCATTGTATAAAGTACAGTTCATTGAGGAGAATGTTCAACCTCCGTATTTTAGGGTCAAAAAGATAGATACATACAGAGCTTAAACTATATATTATGTCTTGGATCCGAAACCCCTTGATGTCAATAGTAAAACCCCCTTTGATTTCAATGGGCTTGGATCAGGCCTCATATAATTGTTGAGGTTAAGTGTATCATCTACTGTGAATAGAACAAGCTGTTAAAGCTGCTATTTACTTCCTAGGGAAACCCCTAAAAAGCCTCTCTCCATCTAGCTGCCTCATTATTGCTACTTGTCATCCAAAACTGGCAAGGGACAAATGAAGCACATGGTTCCTAGACTTTTCCAAGTATGGAAATGCACAAAACACTGCCAATGCTAAGCGCAAATGTTAGCAAAAGCAAAACACTTCTTCAGAGCCTAACAATAAAAGTGTTTTGAAACCTTGCCAAAAATGCTGCTAAATACAAATGGTTTTATGATAGTTTAACACTTCGCTTTCCTATTTTTTCTTAGAATTCAACCCTCGGTAAGAACAGAATTTGTTATTTCTCTATATAACATAGGAATATCCTGTGTAATTTACATATTTATTCTTAATTATTATTCATTAATATTTAAGTTGCAGCAACACCTAAAGACCAACCAGGTCAGATCCCCATTGTGCCAACACTGTATAAACATACAGCAAATAACAGTTTTTAAGATACTGATTTATCCGGGTGTGGATAGGGATGAATCACAACAAATTGTAATACTAGGATGATCCAAATGTGCAACCCTAGAAAGCTGCAGATTTCTTTTTAATGAATATAGGGTGATCCCACATATTTGATATAGCTTCCATAATTTCAACTTCAAGCAATGGAATATGGTCAAGTAGTTAGGAGCATGGAACTTGAGTCATGGATGGGGAATTAGCTCGAATGGTAGAGCACTCGCTGAGCATGTGAGAGGTGGCGGGATTGATACCTGCATTTTCCATGAAAATTTTTAAGTGGTTTCTGTAGCGTAGTGGTTATCACGTTCGCCTCACATGCGAAAGGTCCCCGGTTCGAAACCGGGCAGAAACAGTGTCTTGGGGGGGTGGAGGGATAGCTCAGTGGTTTGAGCATTGGCCTGCTAAACCCAGGATTGCAAGTTCAATCCTTGAGGGGGCCATTTAGGGATCTGGGGCAAAATTGGGGATTGGTCCTGCTTTGAGCAGGGGGTTGGACCAGATGACCTCCTGAGGTCCCTTCCAACCCTGATATTCTATGATTCTATGGGCTCTGGGGTTCTATTCCTGAATCTGCCAGTGATTCATTGAATCGGACTCTACTCCCCACTGAAATCAATGGCAAAGCTCCCATTATTCCCATCTTCAGTGGAAGTGTGATCAAAAGCTCTGCATGACCTTGACTATGTCACTCTGCTTCTCTGTGGCTCAGTTTACCTATTTGTAAAAAAGGGTATAAAATATCTACCTTCTTCACAGGCTTACACTTAATTACGGTTTATAAAACACTTTTAAGATCCTTAGAATAAAGCTCAGTACATGAGCAAAATACAATAGTAATGTTTTTAAGAGGAAGAGTGTATTGTTGATTCGTCAGCCAGACCTACACGGACAATAGCACCAGGAAAGATGGGACAATGAGAGGCTAACTTCAAAGTCAACCTGTGTCAAAATTTACTTCCAGCAAATGGACTAGATGTGTCTGACAGAACATCAAGACTTCTCTATTTGAATTAATGATCTGTTGGAAACTGACATTTTTAAATGTAGAAATGCTATTTTAGGTCATTTTGCAGGTGATTTAAACATTTATTAGCTCTATTATTTCTGTGAGCTCTGCACAATTGGACTCAAAGGCTTTTTTAGCAAAGGGGGTACAATAAATATTCCTAACACAAATTCTGTAAACTCTAAAATACACTGATTCAGCTCTCATCATAGGAGTCTTTCTTCTGAGTCCAGTGGGAGCAAGATCAGGCTCATGCAAGAGATAGGATGGTATGATATAAAGGTTTTATTGGCAGTTGTTCGTGATATGTGCATAACTTACACATTGGCTGTGCCACTCATAAGTAGTATGATCATCCCAAACTCATGCTAATAAACCTTTATAATCACACTACACACTGCAGAATTCCTGATTGACAGATCGCTATATGGCATTGTTTTTAAAGCTCGTTTTGTCTAACATCACGTTTCATAAAGATTAAAAAATAGTGCCCACTGGAGTTCTTAAGACCCTATGGGCTCTGAACTCCTAAGTATGTTAGTTGAGTCTTTCCACTGAATTGTGTTCAGAATAGTTTTATACAATGCCTGATGTTTTTAAAATGCTCAGTTAAACATACACTTAGCTCAGGATTTAACAGATGTTTTTGTTAACATTATAGACTAATCCTTTTCCTGCAGGCTGTTGTAATAACTTTGCCACTAGAAGATAATAAAGAGCCCTTTTCTCCCCTACAGAGTTTACCTTTGGCTGACTCAGCCTGAACAGCTGCAATTTCCTTTATTTGCTTTGAAATAATTGCAACCCACTTGGGCTGAAGATATTTATGCTCTTGAGAAACCAGTTGTTTTTGGAGAAAAAATGCAATGGGCAGCAGATTAGATAGCTACAACTACAAACAGGTAAATGGACTTTAAAAGCTGGTACTTCAAGTTTTAGCTTTTCTGACTGGTCTCACAAATGCTTAATTTTTAGGACTTGAAAAAGTCCTAGCTCCATAGACCTTTAACAAGTGGTCGTTAGGATTCTTTGTAAAACTGTGAGTTTATTTTTCCACTTGAGGCACTCGGGCCAAGTTGAACTAAGGAAAGGAAGCCAATTTTCAAGTGTGACTGGCTAACAGACTAGGAATGATATACACTTTCAGAGACAGCAGCCTCCCTAGCATTGTACAGCAGTTGGTTGAACTGTTCCACTTTGATTGGGGATGGAGAAAATAAAGATAATCATAAGTCACAGAATGTTCAGCCAAGCCAGGTGCTAGATCTGCTCAACAGTCCAGTGCTTAAAAATATTAACAAAACAGAAATGATTAGGGGTATGGAGCAGCTTCCGTATGAGGAGAGATTAATAAGACTGGGACTTTTCAGCTTGGAAAAGAGGTGACTAAGGGGAGATATAACAGAGATCTATAAAATCATGACTGGTGTGGAGAAAGTAATTAAGGAAGTATAATTTACTCCTTTCCATAATACAAGAACTAGGGGTCACCAAATGAAATTAATAGGCAGCAGGTTTAGAACAAACAAAAGGAAGTATTTCTTCACACAACACACAGTCAACCTGTGGAACTCTTTGCCAGAGGATGTTGTGAAGGCCAAGACTATAACAGGGTTCAAAAAGAACTAGATAAATTCAAGGAAGATGGGTCCATCAATGGCTATTAGCCAGGATGGGCAGGGAGGGTGTCCCTAGCCTCTGCATTCCAGAAGCTGGGAATGGGCGACAGGGGATGGATCATTTGATGATTACCTGTTCTGTTCATTCCCTCTGGGGCACCTGGCATTGGCCACTGTTGGAAGACAGGATACTGGGCTAGATGGGCCTTTGGTCTGACCCAACATGGCCGTTCTTAATCACACTTCAGAAAAGTCAAAAGGGTTGAACATATTACAATTATTACGAGAAATCCCAGAGAAAACGCATTCAAAACATTGAGTCATTGGGATAAAGGATATGAATAGGAGAAGTTAACAATGGATTCAAAGCGAGCTTAACACCTGGAAAAAGAAAGGCTTAAGCATTATGAAAGATTACTGGCTAGACCTGAATTACACAGAGTCCTAGGAGAGCTTTTGATATATTTGTCAGTGCACCGATTTCTGCCTGCTGCAACCTTTGCATATCTGACTGCAAGTATTAAGCAAACAGCACTGAGCTAAGTATTACATTGTAAGACATGGAGATCTATCCAATTCTGTGGTATCATTCTGAAGGCAGTTAAACTTGGAGATAGTTTTTAACACCCATTTCCAGTCAAAAGGCTGGGGAGGGAGGAATATATCAGTTTCCTACAAACTGTGGTTTAGAGAAGTCTGCCTTTTCAGTGCTTCTCTTTCTCTGGTGTACTTGGACAGCACTCTTAACGTTCTTCACCAGCAGCACAGAAAAACGAAACTCAGAATAAAACTCTAAGAGTGAAAACCTGAGCTCAACAACATCGCCTACTCTGTGCTGCTGTAAACTGAGCCCGCTTCCCTCTCCCAATTTTTCAAAAATATATTTGCCCTTCAAAGGCCCATTCCAGCCACACTTACTCACAAAACGTCAGTGGGCTATGTGCATGAGGAAAGATGGCAGGAATGGCATACCATTTATACCCACAATTAGTCAGTCCACTTTCAGCAGTCAGAAACAACTATAAAGTATGAAGAACAGTATCAAGAAGTAAGGGCTGACAGACAAAAATTGACCTTGTAAGTTCCCATGATTACACAGATGTTTTAGCTTTAAAATATACAGAGCTACTTCCATATTCTTCTTACCAAAGAAAACTGAAACTTGGACAAGAAACATTTAATATCTTGAGAGATCCATCAGTTCTCATTAAAAATTGGGAAAGCGAGCCAGTCTCTAAATTATAGACCAGTGCAGGCTCATAAATCTAATGCGGGTTATGCAGAGTCACCACAGTAAATCTAAATTTTCAAATGCTTCCATTAACTTTGGGTGCCTCCATTTTTGAGTGCCCAACTTGAGACACCTGAAAGGGGGATGATTTTCAGAGGTGCTGAACATGCACAATTCTCATTGACTTTAACTGAAATTGTGGGTGCTCAAACATCTCTGAAAATCAGGCTTTGGGTGTCCAAATAAGGCACTGAAAATGTGCATCCATTTTTGGTCTAATCTGAGTGGCCATCTGCCAACCCTCATCAAAGGAGTGTTGCTAATGGCTCTGAAGAAGCCCATCTCAGCTTCGTTGGCTGGAACTGTAGCTGCAAGATGGATGCTTGTTCAAGAACCGTAAAGTGCTACATATACATGGAAAATAAGTGTATGTTTTCCGTGACTGTGCTTATTACAGGTTTCTGATGTCCTCTCCATCTTGAGCAGCCTGTTTATTACAGGTACTGTGTCTGTGGTGGTTAGAGCCATGTAAAGGGAGGAGAATGGCATGTGGCAGGAGAAATATGCTTAGGGCTCTGACATGGACATCCCTGGGCTTACAGAACACAGAAGGAATTACAAAATATGTTCAGGGCAGAGGGGATGCCAGTGTATTGCCATCAGTATATGAGCACGGACATTACACTATTGTGAGAATTGAGGTTTTAATAGTCACACTGAACCAACTGCATTGTGCACCCCAACCACAGCACTCATACGGACTCAGAAAATCACGGCTGTTATGTAGAGTTTAAGGCTAGGTGCTAAAGGAAGGTGGGAAGAGAACTCCTTCTGCTTCCCTGGGCAGGCTTTTGGAGCAGGGTCTTGGCTCTGACTTGTCAAGTACCCTCCTCTGTCCTCTCCTCAGTCTTCTTCATCTGGAACATAAATTAGTGAACTGTCAATGTTTCAAAGAGCTTTAAGTTGGGGTTTATATGTGAGCACACGTGTCCTAAAATAGAGAAGCCGGTGTTTGTTAAAAAAACAACAACAACACAGCACTCAGAGATTAGTGACTTAGGGATGTCAGACTATAGACAGTTTAGATTTTACTGTGGTCGTTATACACAGGATAGTCATAAGGCAGCACATACTCAATACAGTCACATTTCTTTAATAAGGACGTTGCTGGGATAGATCAATGATCCCATGAAATGAATGGCCCTAATAACCAATGTGGGGTTTTCACCCAGTAATGGCCTCAGAGAGCATAAATGGACATAAGATTACAAGGAATCATGTAGAGACAAGGCGGGTGAGCTCAGGGACGGCCTTAGGGGTGAGTCACCCGGGAGACTGCCCAGGGGAGCCATAGTCAGACGGACGACATGCAGCAGCACAAAGGTGCGCTGTGTAGTGTAGTGTAGTGTCGGAAGCTGCTCCCAGCTGGCAGGGGAGCGCTGGTGGGGGAGGGAGGTGTCCAGATTTCTCCCTGCTTCCTCCCAGTGGAGGAACATGGGGGGGAATGAGCAGTGACCCACAGATACTGCTCCCCGCAATGTTCCTCCGCGCCTCCATAGGGGCTGTGAGTGGGGAGCGGCATCAGGGCTCCCTGCATCCAGGTCGCTTTCCCCACCTGGGCATTGCTCTTCACTCCTCCCCGTCCCAGCCCCTAGGGGGACGTGGAGGAGCAGCATTTGGGAGCGGGGGGGGGGAGAGAGCAGCAATACCAGCTGCTCCATGCATCCAGGTCACTTTCCCCACAGGAGAGGTGCAGGGGTTAGAGACACAGGGGGACACACTGCAGGGGTTAGGGGTGAAGGGGGTGGAGAGCCCACAGGGGCCAGGGGCAATGGGGCAGGGACACCTAAAAACAAGTGCGCACAGGGTACCATTTTCCCTAAGGCCAGCCCAGGGTGATGTAATATCTTTTATTGGACCAATTTCTGTTGGGGAAAGCTTGTCTCTCTCACCAGCAGAAGTTGGTCCAATAAAAGCTATTACCTTACCTATCTTGCCTCTCTAATATCCTGGGACCAACATGGCTACAACAATGCTGCATACAAGAAATCATGCAGTAATTTACCAATATTGCATTCATGAGCACTTTCAGTGCATGTCTGTGTAAATATTAAGAATCAAGCTGCATTGTACAAAATAATTCATGTGTCTCAAAATTTTAACAGTAATAAATAGTTTCATAACATCTCTTATGTAAGAGACTTTAAAAACCGCAATTGCAATTCCATCTCAGGAGCACACAATGAAGTTAAATTATCTTGCACAAGATTTTAGAAGTGTCCCAATAAAATAGCTCTTAAAGCCTGTTAAATGCATTACTTGAAATCTGCTCCTGGTCATGTGTTAAAATTAAGTGGATGTCCCTATTGACTATGGACCAATGACACGTTGCCTATTGTACTTCAATAACCTCTGGTTAATACATTGTTTTACAATGAATCCATCCTGAAAGCCTATTTTTGTGCATTATAATGTGTCTTGTTTGCAGTCTGGGCCACCCTTCAGTGAGACACACCCTAAAATGCAAGACTTGAGAAGTGACACCAGGGCACTCTGAGGGAAGAGGAGGAGCAAGTTTTGTGTTTGTAAAATTCCAAAGCCTGCACTTCTCCAGCTCTGTCTCACAGTTTAGGAGAAAATCATGTGGAATAGCCCTGCAACAAAGCAAGCTGTCACTGCGGCAGTGCTGCTCAGGAGGATCCTGCCCAGAGGTTCCACTTATATAGCGCCCCCCAGATGCACACTGTTCTCAGGGCCAGACCTAGGAGTTTTGCTGCCCTGGAGAAACTGGCAAATGTCGACCTCTACCACCCCCGAGGCACTCAGCCCTTACTGTTTTGCTGTATTAGATCATTGTCGGTATGGGAGAACTTCCTGTACCTAAAACCACAAGCTCCATTCAGAGGAGCATTGCCTGAAAACTTTCTCATGGGGAGTGGCCTTCTGAACAACACTCAGCTTCCATCACTGCGGCCCTTTGTGCTTCAGGAGAGTAAGCAGGAGCGCAGTACGAAGTGCACCATCCACAAAAGCACTCATGAGGCTGGTGGTGCGCTGGAGAAAGACAGCGGCGAGGGGCATCATTGAAACAAGGAGAAACAAAGAGGGTGAGAGTCTTGTCCCCTGGCAAAATTCCCATGGACTGTAATGGGTTCCGGATTTCATCCATGAGGTTGAAAGCAAAACAGAAGAGAGATACAACAACAAGACATGATTTTCACTGCATCCAGAAACTAAAACAGCGCCCAACCCCACAACAGGCAAACTTCTACAAGCCTTTGGAATGCATGAAGTTCCAGATCTTCTACATACTTCAGGCACGGAACCACTTATCATCCACTCTGAACCTCTCAGCAAGTCAGGCCATGATTTGCCCCATCTCTCACACAGCCCGTGGCACAGAGAAAGGCTCCAGCAGGGTCTGGGCTGACACAGAAAACTTCCCACGAACTGCTTCTATTCCTAGTCCCACTGGACAGCTGGAGGTCCCAACGTCCCTTCTCTCCGCGGCTAGGTGGCTCCCTTGCTCCCCAGCCAGTACCGTGATGATTCCTCCTGCCCGCCCTACTCATAGCAGCTGGGTGCCCTGCCCTGCCTCACCGCCAGCAGCCGGATCCTTCCCTCACCCCCTGCTGGCTACCCCAAGCCTCGCTCCCCTCTCACCTCCCCATACTCTACGGGGGCCCGAACTCCGCGGCTGGGGACCCTACGCCCCTCCGTGCCCCTGCAATCTGCCCCACCCGCTTCCATTCAGCCCCCTGGCCGGGCTCTCGCTCTGGCGCTGCGACTGGGCGAGATCCAACAGAGGGGCGTGGTCAGAGCGGAATGTTGAGTCGGAGCGTTCCAGAACCGGACGGTCTCGTTCCGGCTGCCGCGCGCTGATTGGCTGAGGGGCAGCGAGGAATGCTGCGGTGCGTTCCAGGGCTGGGGGGGTGCGGGCCGCGGGAAGCCAGAGCGCAGTAGCCTCGGCCGCGCCCGGGAGCGGGGATCTGCGGAGCCTGCGAAGCCGCTGGCGGCGGCGGCGGGACGGGTCGCGAGGCAGGGGATCCGGCTGGGAAAGGCACAAGGTAAAGCGCGCAGGGGCGGGGCGGGTGGCTCCAGCCCGTGTGCAGGGGGAGAGGCGTTCGCTGCCCGCGGCAGGACCCCAGCCCGCCTCAGCTCCCCCCGTGGCCCCCTCCAGCGCGTCCCCCGCAGCTGGCGCTGAGTCAGGAACAGCAGGAACTTTACCGCACCCCAGCTGACTTTCACGTGTCACTGGCAGAGCCACGCCGGGGATCGCGCCTTGGCTGCCTTTCACATGGGAGCGCCCAGCGCTTAGCTATTGCGAGTAAATAGGTAGCAGGTGTTAAGTCCCTGCAACCGCGTTGGTGACATGGTTGTACTCACTGGCTCCCACGAGGAGTGGGATCGGGTCTATTTATATAGGTACTTCTCTACTCCTAGTCACGCGAGAATCTGAGCACCTTGTAAACTTTAATACATTTTTTTTTCTCACAACCTTGTGAGGTAGGTAAGTATTATTATCCCCAGCTAGGGAACTGAATCACAGCGAGGGTGAGCTAGACCCTGCCAGTGTTACACTTTGCACCACAAAAAAGTTCAGCTGAAATCAGTGGGACTTCTTGCATGGTAAGGTACTACGCACTGTGAGTGAGGGTGACAGGACTGGGCCCTTAGAGTTTGGTACAAGGCCACGCAGAAATCTTCCCAGTCCAGTGTCATCCTTCCCCTGAGTCAGTTTAGAAATATTTGCATTGAGCAACATGTTTGGAAATCTCTGTCCTATAAACAAGATCCAGTAATATGAAGCACAGAGTGCATTTTAAACAGTGTTAAGCAGAGAAAATTCATAACAGTAAATGCTCAAGAATCCTTCAGGGTATGATTTAGTCCAGCATAGCTCCTGGGACTTCCTTTGTTTTTCTGCTCACTATCCTTTAGACAGTAAACTCTTTGTATTTGTGTCTTCTACAACACTGAGCATGTTGTTGGTGCTTTACAAATACTGAATCATAACAGTAATAATAATCCTTCTATAACTCCTCTGTAATGTGATTGCACTGTTTCTAATCTCTTTTCTTAATGTATATGATTAGCATTGATGTACTCATCTGTTAAATGGTATAGTAATACTCACCTAATTCACATGTTTGTAAGGCACTTTAAGATCCCTCATTAACAAGAGCTATATATATGCTAAGTATTTACTATCTTTTTTTTTTTTCCTTCTGGAAAAATAGGCTTAGTCCCGCTAAAATACATGACCATGTTTCAATATCAATTGCAAATTTTGTAACTTTTTTCCATCTAAGGAATTATGCATCATGCATTTTATGTGGCACTGTGATCTGCACAGACAGCTTTCAGGTGCTGGGAGACCAGGGTCTGTGTGGAACTCAGGAAATCAGTATTATAACTGAACCAATATAGTTTGAAATGCTTTGAGGTGAAACCAGGAAACTGTTTAATTACAACATCTACAGTTATATTTTGATTTTTTTTCCCTTCAAAACAGCTTTATGCTTGATTGGCCGGCACAGTTGCTGGGTTTACCCAAGCAAACTGTGTATTTGTTCATGCAAATGGACTCCAGCTTTCTGTTTGTATTCATGAACAACTGATCTGTGTCAGCAATTAACATTACTTTTTCACTTGCAGTTATGGCCTTCCATCTCTCTACTCTTGCAGAGTGTGCATCTCTAGCAACTTAGTGGTTTGTAATACCATCCTGGGGCATATGTTTAATACCAAGATAAAAAAGAAGAGTGCTAACTACTGATTACTAGCAACACTTCCTGCAGCCTTGGTGTTACATACAGAAGATTAGAACCTTGGTGTTACATACAGAAGATTAGATCTGATTAGATTTTTAAGGCCAGAAGAGACCATTAGGTTGTCTAGTGTGATCTGTATACCACAGGCCATAGAACTTTACCCAGTTACTCCTGTAGTGAGCCCAATAACTTGTGTCTGACTAAAGCGTATCTTCTGGAAATGGATCCAGGCTTGATCTGAAGATTTCAAGAAATGGAGAGAGTCTGCACCCTTTCCCTTCGCGCTTTGTTCTAGCGGTTGATCACCTCACTGTTAAAAACGTGTGCCTTATTTCTTATTTGAACTTGTCTGGCTTTAAGTTCCAGCCATTCATGCCTTTCTCCACTAAATTAGGAGTCCTTTAGTCCCAAGTATTTTCTCCCCATGAAGGTACTTACACCTTCATCAGCTGCAGTCACATTAGCTAGTGACAAGATCACACGCCAAGGTAGCCTGATTCCAGCTGGTGCTCTGTTGAAGGGTTCCAGAGGGAGACATGCCCAGGTCTCTTTACTGGAAGGATATCAGTGATGACATGGAGGTCTCTGAGTGGGCAGTGGATGTGTGGTAACTCTCATGGACTCCCCAGGGCACTTGGAGTATCCCCTGCCTGCACTCACAGCTGATTACAGCACCTGGGGGGAGGTGCCATTGCTGAGGCTTCTACTTCTCCATAGGAAACCCACCAGGCCCCTGTGGTTAACACTTAAAGGTTGCGTAAGTCATTGTGTATAGATAGGCTTGAAAACTGTACTCAACATTTTTAATCAGGGTGAAAAATACCTGAGCTGCACTCAGAGGTGAAAGAAAGCTGATACAGTGTACCGGCAAGAGCCAGTGCGCCGTGCCGTGCCGCGCCGGCTTCCCCAGGCTGGCGCTTTAAAGGGTCCCGGGCTCCCTGCAGCGGCCGGAGCCCCAGGGTAGCAGCGGCAGGGCTCTGGCTGTGCTTTAAAGAGCCCAGGGCTCTGGCTGCTGCGGGGAGCCCCAGGCCCTTCAAAGCGGCCACCCGAGCCCCGCTGCTGGAGCCCTGGGGTAGCAGTGGCAGGGCTCCGGCAGTGATTTAAGGGGCCTGGAGCTCTGCTGCGGTAGTGGCGGCCAGAGCCTGGGGCTCTTCAAATTGCCCCGGGGCTCCCAGCTGCCTGTACAGCTGGTAGCTCTGGGGGTGATTTAAAGGTCCCAGGGCTCCTAGCCGCAGCCGGAGCCCTTGGGCCTTTAATTCTTGATTTAAAGGGCCTGGGTATTTAAAGGCCCCGCCTCTTCCAGTCGAGAGCCACGCCCCCTGCTCAGGACTCCAGAGTACCGGTAAGTTCTTTAAGTTATTTTCACCCCTGGCTGCACTGTTCCTGAGGCAGCATTCGCCAAAGCCATGCTCTCTTTCAGTTTAAAGGACTGAAACAGCTGTGCACTGTGTTTAATTGTCACGTTAATCAACTACAGTATTTAATTTTTTAATATATAATTTACTACTCCAAATGATCGAATTGTGGAAACAAAGAGTTCAGTGTATTTCACCAGTATTCATTAGCTAATATATATTAACTAGCTATAGAGCAAGTTGAATACCAAAAAAAAAAGGTGTTTGTCAAATGCCAGGGAAATTAGACTAGTATGCAACCATCCCACACCGTTTTTGCTTTGGCTGTGCCTTCGTTCCGTTTCTTTCCTTTCCTTCCTCCTACACATCTGTGTGTACACAATACTTCTCTCACATGGCTATTCCCACCAGTTGGGGCTTGTTCTGTAATGAGAGAAAGTTTTTACCGTTTGATGGCTATTTGTAATGAGTTGATGGACCGGTGACCACATTACACAAACCCACCATCACGACTGGCACCTGTGTGTATGTATGTATATGCATGCCCACATTTTACTGTTTATTGGTAAATATACTGTAGTGATTTAATTAGCTCCATAGCATTTCCTTTAATAACTAATGTGATGTCTCTGAGCAGACTTCGATACAAGCAGAACAAAAATGACATATTTTCCCAAATTAATAGGCTGGATCAGAAATTACATCCTGACTTTTTAATTTGCTTGTTACTTTATTATTCCTAAATTATGGTGTCTCACTTCATGGGTGGGGGGAGGGAATACAATATTGCATATTCCCAGAAGTCTGTTTTATTTACCAGTAAGAAAAGCCCTAAATTCATGCAGTGCCTTCCATTTGTACAGAAAACTAAATAACATTTTAAATTAATCACAATGTTATTAAAGAAAAATTGGTTTTGCAACCTGATGCATAATCCATAAACAAATGGTAATTTACAGTTTATCTGAGAAGTATACACTCACTTTAGTAAACCATTTATTCCTTGGGGAGTAAGGTGGGAAGTGAACTTATCATATTTTTGAACTGATTAAATCAGGGCAAATTTTACTGTAGAGGCAGAAATCCATGGGTGGGATCATGGGACACCAGGGATATGTAATAAAACTGTTTTGCCCATTTGACCCCATACTGGCAACACACTAACAAGCAGTGGTTTGGAGGATTCCCCCCCCCCCCTTGGGTAATTAACAGTTCTTCTTTCAAAAAGTAACAGGTTAGGGTACTGGGGTACAAGAATATAATCTCCAGATCCAAGCCACTAGACAGGTAGTTCCTTTAGTTTTTCTCTCATTTGGGAATGGAAAGGGTGTTTACACGCAGTCTGTTGTCCCATTGTTCTGGTGTAACAAAATTTGCAAGAGTTCTGTGCTGTGTAAGAGCCAAAATAAGCATGATAGTTAAAAATTTTCCTAAGTCCCACTGACTTGCAGTAAGGTGTTTATGAAAATTTACCCTATGTCTTCTGGCGGCATATCCTTAATCTGGGATTACATTGTCAGTTTATTTAGAAGTTTAGGAAGTATATAGAATTCTCCCTGTGTCTCTTTCCTGACCATCCATGCACTCCCACTCACTACAAAACTTTACCATTCTTCTAAAATAGAGGATTGACCTAAAAGTCACAGACTAATATGGAAGATTGGGGTTCCACTGTCCAGGACCAATGCCTAATGAGAAGCCAGCCAACCCCACAACATCTGGGAAAGAATGGGGCGTGGTGGGATTCTCACCAGAGCATTGTCCTGAACCCTGCTCCACCTTTCGAATTAGCTACTAAACACACTACACATACTCAACCCTTTTAAAATCACTTTATACCCTAATAGTCTCACAGAGTCCCTCTGAGAGATCTAAGGCTTATTTTACCTATTGTACAGATAAGTAACATGGGAAAGAGAGGAGGTGATCACATGGTGAGTCAGTTGCAGAGCTGGGAATAGAACCCAGGAGTCAAGCTCTTATATTACCATGCAGTGAGATTGCCATAAACAGGATTAAGAATCTCTGTAAAACCTATCCAATTCTGCATTGATAATCCCAAAATTCCTGAATTCCCCCACACCAATCTGCCCTTGTTTCAGTCTCTCCTCTTGTTACTTCTATTTCTCTTTTGGCTGGGTATCATTGTGTCTTTCTTATCTCCTTTGTGCTCAAAGCTCCTCTCCTAAGGTTTTGTTTGTACGTCTCCAAAAGCAGGCAAGACTCCAGATCTGGAAAATCAGTGTACATGGCATTTATCCGAGGGCCATGCTGTGCCCTCTGTGCGCAATCATTCTTCTGTTTAAACCTTTCATCCATTTATTGTGCAATGTCTGTGTAGGCAGGAGGGAGAAAAATGATTGTAGACTCGCTGTAATGGGAAGTGCAGAAGTTAAATCCTGGCATTGTTATGCCTGCAGGATAACCACCTAGGCTGGAGGAGTCTCATCTGCTCCAACCAGCTAAGCGGTGACACTTTCCACTCTCCCCAACACAAGGGGAAGACAGTTATTCCCATAATGCAACATTCAAAATACCTTTATTTAAAGGAAAATGTCTCTAGAACATTACTTAAGAAAATGTTGCTCCTTTAGGCCTTCTGGCATAAGGTGCTTGTAAGTCCCATTCTAATATCGCTCATGAGCACCACCATGAAATAACTAGGAAAGGCTGCCTCCAGCAACACTCTTATATGGAAATGGATGCACAACTGTGTTGTGTGGGAGTGGAGTAGATGGGTGCGGCGTTTCAGCTGTGTTCTTAGTGGGATGGGCCTGGTGGCATTTGTATCCCATTAAACATCCCTGACACAATTATTGCTCTTTTTCCTTGGTTTAAACTTCACAGAGCAGAAGTCATGGTCTGCTAATATTTTATTTTTCAGAGAAACTTTCCAATGACAGACAGATATTTTCCTGTGTAACCTTTAGAAGAAGAGTGAATAAAATCTCTGCTATTTTTGTGCTACTTTCCCTCATTCATCAGTGTATGGTAGAGGTTGCAGTTGGATTTAGACTACACTACACATTGATGAATAGATGTGCTTAATGCAGTCTGAATCCATCAAATCTATTGTCTCATAGCCTTGAAGAAATACTGTACATCCTGACAGAAGTGAGTCAGAGGGTCATTAGGGCCTTCCCTGAATTCAAGGGAGGTCAGGGGTTTGTCCTTTTTTTGGTTGCTCATAGCTTGCATTCGCCTCATTATGCCTGTGTGGGACATAATCCCAACAACATGCAAAAAGTAGCTGTTGTGGTTCCATCATTTATTAGGAAGAAAGATTGCCAAGGAAAACACAGGTGCTCCAGAAGAAATGTTGGCTTTCCCTCTAAATTCATACAGAAGCCAATGCCTTGGGCACCTTGCTGCTAAAGGCACTGTATTTACATGTCTGCTAAAGACATGTCCCTGATCATTTGTGGTCAGGCAGATTCAGCACCCAAGGATGCCCATTTTACTCAATGACAACTGATGGGTGCTTGGAAAATACAGCCACTTCATCTAGGTTCCTAAGTGGGAGCTGAGCTCTTCTGAAAACTTGGCCCTAAGCTTCCTGTAAATTATATGGTTATTAATAGCAGTCTTCTGGCCACATTCTAAATTCATTGTCTCCAGTAATTTTGATTGGCTGCTGCTGTTTTTAGAAACTGCTTAGTGTCACTATATGATGTTTAAGCTACTACTCTGGAGGTGGTTGTGTTTTCCCTATCACTACCCCGAAAGGGTGTGTTGAGATGAAAAATGCCCTATGAATGTAAATTGTCTAGAATTTTCTCCATGTAGTCTCCATCACTGACGCTAAGAAGTCTAAGCACTGTGTGGCTTTTAGATCTTTTGAAAGCTAAGTTTTTGAGATAACAAGTAGTTTTGTATTAGCCATTATAAGAAACGCTAACAAACAAAGACCTATGCACATCCCCTGTGAACTCTGAGCTACTGCTGTCTAAAAGGAAGTGATTCAGTTTCTTATGAGGTTTCTTGTGGATTATTACACCTAGACCCAGAGTCTTGGGGCCAATACCAGTAACACAAACAGCATTTTAAATGTGTAAGTGGAGGAAGATTTTACGTCATGAGCATGAAGGTATTTAATTGACACCAAATTAGGGACTTAAAGGAGTTACTTTCACATCATGTAACCTGGTACTTTTAAAATAAAAAAATGTTGAATAGGGGAGTAGTGTTGTGGAGATGAGAGGGAGGAATGAGTATGCTATGATCTAGTTCCTTTAGTACTATTCAGAAAGTTTTCAGAATGAGTGTCTTTAACTGGAAACACAAATAACAAAAGGAACACTTGGTGTGATAAATGCAGGGGTTGGGTTGTGTGGGCTGGCTTGTTTGGGTTGTTTTTTTTTTTTTCAGTCCTGTCAGTCCAATAAGAGGAGGCTCACAGGGGATAGCTCAGAGAATTGATAATAGAGCATGCAGCCTTCCACTTCTGGAATTCTGCTTCGGTTCCAGCCTGGGTTTGCAGTGATCAGAGCTGTTACCATCTGGGTGGTGAGTGGTATCCTTGAATTCAATTAATTGTTTCATTCCAGTGCCTAGAGGAAAGTTTGTCTATGCAGCCTTAGTTGGTAGTCTCATCAGAGAGGCTAAGAATTGAGTGGGTGTGGAGACTGCACTTAGATCGCTGCACTAGCAGACTTTCCACCCATTAGCAGCAGGGAGTGCAGCTGCACTGGTGTTAGCAATAAATGCGAGTGTAGATGGTGGTAAAAACAATTGCACTCTGTTTACACTAGCACTTAGTACAACTGAACCAGTTGCTAATAACAGGTTTAAAAAAAAAAGCGCTAGTGTGGACACGCCTGCAAAGGCAACCCCTTTTAGGATAGGGGTGCAGTGATGAGCGGGTTGCCAGAGCCATCCCTGCTGTACAGACAGAGCTCTAGTTTTTATGCCTGTCTATCAAGCACCTTTCAGGAGTGACATTTAAAAAGGCATTGTAAGATTGTATTGACTTCTACGGACTGGTCTCCACACAGTTTTTTGTATCAATATAATTGTTGGTTAGGGGTGTAGTTTTTCTGTTTTTAACACCGATATAGTTATCCTGGTACGACTCCTAATGTGGATGCAGTTTTGCCAGTATAAAGGTGCCTTAGAGCAGTTTAGCTAATTCCCCTTCTTCAGTAAAAAGAACAGGAGGACTTGTGGCACCTTAGAGACTAACGCATTTTTTCATGCATAAGCTTTCATGAGCTACAGCTCACTTCATTGGATGCATGCAGTGGAAAATACAGTGGGGAGATTTTATTTACACAGAGAACATGAAACAATGGGTGTTACCATACACACTGTAAGGAGAGTGATCAGGTAAGGTGAGCTATTACCAGCAGGAGAGAGAGAGAGAGAGAAAAAACCCCCAAAGCCTTTTGTAGTGTTAATCAAGGTGGGCCATTTCCAGCAGTTGACAAGAATGTGTGAGGAACAGTGGGGGGGGGGGGGGGGAAACATGGGGAAATAGTTTTACTTTGTTTAAAAAAAAGAGTACTTGTAGCACCTTAGAGACTAACCAATTTATTTGAGCATGAGCTTTCGTGAGCTACAGCTCACTTCATCAGATGTATACCGTGGAAACTGCAGCAGACTTTATATATACACAGAGAATATGAAACAATACCTCCTCCCACCCCACTGTCCTGCTGGTAATAGCTTATCTAAAGTGATCATCAGGTGGGCCATTTCCAGCACAAATCCAGGTTTTCTCACCCTCCACCCCCCCACACAAATTCACTCTCCTGCTGGTGCTAGCCCATCCAAAGTGACAACTCTTTACATAATCAAGTCGGGCTATTTCCTGCATAAATCCAGGTTTTCTCACATCCTCCCCCCACCCCCATACACACACACAACCTCACTCTCCTGCTGGTAATAGCTCATCTAAACTGACCACTCTCCAAGTTTAAATCCAAGTTAAACCAGAACATCTGGGGGTGGGGGGTAGGAAAAAACAAGAGGAAACAGGCTACCTTGCATAATGACTTAGCCACTCCCAGTCTCTATTTAAGCCTAAATTAATAGTATCCAATTTGCAAATGAATTCCAATTCAGCAGTTTCTCGCTGGAGTCTGGATTTGAAGTTTTTTTGTTTTAAGATAGCGACCTTCATGTCTGTGATTGCGTGACCAGAGAGATTGAAGTGTTCTCCGACTGGTTTATGAATGTTATAATTCTTGACATCTGATTTGTGTCCATTTATTCTTTTACGTAGAGACTGTCCAGTTTGACCAATGTACATGGCAGAGGGGCATTGCTGGCACATGATGGCATATATCACATTGGTGGATGTGCAGGTGAACGAGCCTCTGATAACATCAGCCACACTATCAGAGGCTCGTTCACCTGCACATCCACCAATGTGATATATGCCATCATGTGCCAGCAATGCCCCTCTGCCATGTACATTGGTCAAACTGGACAGTCTCTACGTAAAAGAATAAATGGACACAAATCAGATGTCAAGAATTATAACATTCAAAACCAGTTGGAGAACACTTCAATCTCTCTGGTCACTCGATTACAGACCTAAAAGTGGCAATTCTTCAACAAAAAAACTTCAGAAACAGACTCCAACGAGAGACTGCTGAATTGGAATTAATTTGCAAACTGGACACCATTAAATTAGGCTCGAATAAAGGCTGGGAGTGGATGGGTCATTACACAAAGTAAAACTATTTCCCCATGTTTATTTCCCCCCCCTACTGTTCCTCACACATTCTTGTCAACTGCTGGAAATGGCCCACCTTGATTAACACTACAAAAGGCTTTGGGTTTTTTTTCTCTCTCTCTCTCTCCTGCTGGTAATAGCTCACCTTACCTGATCACTCTCCTTACAGTGTGTATGGTAACACCCATTGTTTCATGTTCTCTGTGTATATAAAATCTCCCCGCTATATTTTCCACTACATGCATCCAATGAAGTGAGCTGCAGCTCACAAAAGCTTATGCTCAAATAAATTTGTTAGTCTCTAAGGTGCCACAAGTACTCTTTTTGTCGCTACAGACTAATATGGCTGCTACTCTAAAACCCTTCTTCAGTAAATATTTCTGTTAGGTATTTTGGGGGAAAAGCTTGATGCAGTCTCATCGTATAGTGATAACACTTTCCATTCCACTAGAATCTCTGGAGGATGCTCATCAGAAGCTACCGAAGTTAGACATAGTTTTGAATCAACCAGTCCAGAAAACTTGTATCCAAGAGTTTTAAAAGAACTGTCTGAGCTCAGTGGACAATTAATGTTGATTTTTCAATAAGTCAGAGCATTGGGGAAATTAGAAAAACTATTGTTGTGCCAATTTTTAAAAAGATAAAAACGGTAATTATAGGTTTATCAGTCTGACATCAGTGCCAGGCAAGATAATGGAGCAGCTTGATATGGGACTCTATTAATAAGGAATTGAAGGACAGTAATGCAATTAATTCAAATCAATCTGGGTTTATGGAAAATAGATCTAGTCAAACTAATTTTATCTTATTTTGATGAGATTACAAGTTTGGTTGGTAAAGATAATAGTGCTGATGTACTGTACTTAGAACTCTGTAAGGTATTTTTGACTTGGTACTATACGACATTTTGATTTAAAAAACAACAACAAACAACACTAAACATGATGCACATTAAATGGATTAAAGCCTGACCAACTACTTGGTCTCAACATGTAATTTTAAGTGAATGGGGACTCATCCTCGAGCTGGTGTGTTTCCAGTGGGGTCCCGCAGTGATGGGTTCTTGGCCCTATGCTATTTAACATTTTTATCAATGACCTGGAAGAAAATATAAAATCATCACAGATAAAGTTTGAACAGGACACACAAATTGGGGGACGTGGTAACTAATGACGAGGAAAGATCACTGATTAGAGCGATCTGGAGCTCTTGGAAAACTAGGTGCAAATAATATGCATTTTAATAGGATCAAACGTAAACTTATACATCCAGGAACAAACAATGCAGTTCATACTTCCAGGATGGGGGGACTCTATCCTGGGAAGTGCTGACTCTGAAAAAGGTTTGGGGGTTGTGGTGGATAATAAGCTGAACATGAGCACCCCCTATGATGCTTTAGCCAAAAGAACTAATGCAATGCGGGGGTGCATAAACTGAAGGATCTTGAGAAGGAATAGAGAGGTTATTTTACTTCGGTATTTGGCACGGGTGCAACTGCTGCTGGAATAGTGTGTCCAGTTCTGGTGCCCACAATTCAAGCAGGATGTTGATCAATTGGAAAGGGTTCAGAGAAGAGCCATGAGAATGATCAGAGGATTAGAAAACATGGTTTATGGTAATAGACTCAAGCAGCTCAGTGTATTTAGCTTAACAAAGACAAGGTTAAAAGGTGACTTGATTACAGTCCATTCGCACCTACATGAGGAACAAATATTTAATAATTGGCTCTTCAATCTAGCAGAGAAAGATAACAATCCAGTGGCTGAAAGTTGAAGCTAGACAAATTCACACTGCAATTAAGCGGTACATTTTTATTTTTTTTTAACAGAGAGTAATAAACCATTGGAACAATATACCAAGGGTCATGGTGGATTCTCCATCATTGACCATTTTTAAATGAAGATTGGATGTTTAGAAAAGAAGGCTTTGTTGGTGCTAAACTGTGTGACAGCTCCCAGCCAGCCAAGCAAACTCCTTAGGACTCTCCCTACCCTTACTTTGCCTTGCAGGGAGCACTTGGTGTCCCCAGTTCCCGAACCCCCTTTGCAGTATCCTGTCCCTGGACACTAACAGAAATTACCACGTCTGCTGTCTCAAAGAGCCTGAATGCACTGTTGGCTCAGCTGATGTTGCACACAAGGTATGCAGTTTACATTAGAGAAGGGAGCCAGGAGGGAAGATAATTATCTGGAAGAAAACCTGTTTTTTTCCCTTTGTTTTGTTATTGATTTTATGGTTTTAAAGTCTGTAAGTATCCATGATTTGCTATGGAGTGTTAACACATATGTTGCACAATGATATTAATGACCAGTGTGTCACTGGATTTCCTTTGATATCTTACTAATCTATAAAGAACATTGTGTATCATGAGAGCAATGAGTTAAGTGAGGTGAGTTTCAGGCTTGATACAAGTCGCTGTTGCATGGGCAGTGAACCCTTTGCCAGTGGGCACGGAGGGGGCTCTGATGGTCACAGGTCCCTTTGGAATCTATATGAATGGGAATAAACTACACTGGCATAAGTACTTTTATCCTGGTATAACTGTAGCCACAATACAGAGTTTTATACCTTATCCAGTATGCGATAGAAGGTAACTGAAGTATGGGTAACTGAATTCTGATTCCTGAGAATAGTCAGTATCAGCCTGCTACAAAATATATCAGACGCTTCAGTGGGTTTTCCTTTTCATTTTGAAGAGTGTTTTAATAAGTCATTGCTGGGTAGTACCACCCGGAAAACTTAAACTCATCTCCTGGCTCTTTGAAAAGCTACTTACTGCTGTTTAAATTTGCTGTTCATTTTGGAAGCTAGGATTGATTCAGTTGTTTGCTGAACACAGTTATTACTTTATTTCCTCCTCCCCCCACTTCTTCCCCCTCTAGGGTGAATGAAGGAGATGATGGACCATCTGGTTAACACCGAAATTAACAGCCAACGCATTGCTTCCGTGGAAAACTGCTTTGGGGCATCTGGACAACCCTTAGCTGTGCCAGGAAGGGTCCTTTTGGGTGAAGGAATTTTGACCAAAGAATGCCGCAAGAAGCCTAAGCCTCGGGTATTCTTTCTTTTCAATGATATCCTTGTGTATGGGAGCATAGTGATAAACAAAAGGAAGTACAATTCCCAACACATCATACCTCTTGAAGATGTCACCTTAGAGACACTGCCGGATACCTTACAAATGAAGAATCGATGGATGATTAAAACTTTGAAGAAGTCCTTTGTTGTTTCTGCAGCCTCCCTCACAGAAAGGAAAGAATGGCTTAGTCACCTTGAGGAATGCATTAGGCATCTGCTGACAAAGACAGGCAGGCAGCCCTCCATGGAGCATGCTGCCCCCTGGATACCCGACAAGGCCACTGATATCTGTATGCGCTGCACACAGACCAAGTTCTCCACGCTCACTCGCAGGCATCACTGTCGGAAGTGTGGCTTCGTTGTGTGCGGGGACTGCTCCAGACAGAGATTTCTGATGCCACGCTTGTCCCCCAAGCCGCTGAGGGTCTGTAGCCTATGCTACAGGCAGCTGATGGCAGAAAAGAAGAAGGAAGCAGAAGGTGACCAGAAGCAGCCGGAGCAGATTGACTCTTCCATGACTGGTTATGAACCATCTAGTGGTGATGACAGTGATAAATCCGATGATGACAAAGTGGAACGGTGGCCGGCAGACGCAGAATTTTATGCCTCAGAAGTATCTTGGTCATCTTTCCATAGCTGACCTTCTTACCCTTGGCTTAAAGCTTGAGGAGCCAAATTCTGACCCGCGCATAGCCCTCAGTATTTTCAGTGGTGAGCGTACATTGGAGGGTGAAATTTAGCCCCTCTTTATCTTGTTTCCTTTCATGTGTTTTCCTGATTACTAGTTCTCTTAAATCACTAGAGACTGATTTATTGTCATATTACACTCGCAGGGCATGGCCTACATCAAGGTAGGGTGGTCTAGTGGGCAGAGCACTGGACTGGGAACCAGTAAACCAAGGTTTTGTTACCTGCTCTGCCAATGGCCTGCTGGGTGACCATGGGCAAGTCACTTCCCCTCTCTGTGCCCGTTTCCCTATTTGTAAAACGGGGCTGCTAATAACCTCTTTTGCTAAGAGCTTTGAGATCTACTGATCTCTGTACAAGAGCTAAGTATTATTGTTGTCTCCAATATACTACTCACCTGGGGTGGACCTTTGTGTTGGTATTAGAGGCCCATTGATGCGGCAGCTTGTGCTGCTACTGCCTGTGGTGTACCTCCTCTGTAGGGAAGAGAGAACTTCCGCCTCCAAGGCTAGGATTTCTCATGAGCACTGAATACATATAAAATGATAGAACTAAAATCCAAAGTACATGGAAGCCTGGGCTGATGCCCTTTGACCTCAGTACAGTAAGATACTGAAAAATAACCAGCAGGAGACCTGGGTTAGACTTTTAGACTGCCTTTTGCTCCCCAAGTTGCCTGAAGCTGGGAGCCCTGGGGAAATGGTGATCTCAGGAACGGGGAAGTCTTGTGTGGCTCTGGAGCAAACCCTGCTGACTTCTCAGGAGCATCATTAGTACAGCACTGGAGAAGTCATCCCTCTCAGCCAGCGAACAGCCTTTGTGATGACAGAAGGTAATGGGGGAGTTAAGGTTTATCTTAGGGGTGAGGTGAGAAAGAGGAGGCTGGCTCAATTCAGCAGACTCACCCCATGCATATATATTTACAGGTCTCAAAATCAGTAACCCAGCCAGATTTCTATTCCACAGCCCCAGGGATGGAAGAACCCCAGCCTGGTGGGTGATGTAGCACATAGCGGTAGAGCTACGGCAAGAGGTGGTGAAGGGATGGATGGATGGTCAAAACTAAGGTCAGATTCTGAGGTGCTGAACATACTCAATGCCCAGTGACTCACTTGCTCGTTAAGGCCCCAAGCCTTTGCTGCAAACATACTTGCATAACTTCAAGCGTGAGCAGTCCTGCTGGCTTCAGAGTTATCAACATGTGAGTGTTTTCAGGTTCAGGGCATAAAAGTATGTGCTTAATTTGAATTGAACTTTGACATTAAAGTTAATCTCAAGTGAGAGACTGTCTATTCAAATAGTCTTTCATCGTCTCATGTGTAACTAAAACCATTTACTATCAGCAAAAATTAAACAGCAATTGTATTGCAGCAAATAACTGTACAACAAAAGGTCAGTTGCTACCTTTTTTGCGTATTTTATATTGTGTATTTTATAGTCTCGAGCAAGAATCTAGTTAAAAGTAATTTTCAACATAATTTTTTCCTTACCATAGTCCAGTCTATCTAAACACTGAATTGCATGCCAAATGACCAGGTTGGGGTGTTTGGTTTTTTTTAAATTAGTTCAAAGTAATTATTCTCATGGATTTAATTTTTTCCTTTTTTTAATATACTACCAATGTCCAGGCAGGTTGTAGTATTCAACTGATTGTGAATAAAGATATGGCCAAGGAGGGGGAAAAATTGACCCAGTCAATGTGCTGTTATTTAAGAAAAAAAACAAGCATTAGGTCATATGCTTTGATCCAAACACATCCAGTCTAGGGTGAATTCAGCAGCAACTCTTCAGTCATGAACTGAACATCCGGGTTTTCTATTTACTACTTGAAAGTGAATATTACTGAAAAATATCCAAGTCTGCAGCTTCCTTTCTGTTTATTTCATTCTTTCTCAGCAGACTGTTTCCCCAAGACTCTTGCTGTCCCTTGCAGTAATTGAAGTGGTATTTTCTGGGGCGGGGAGAGGAGATGGTGCAGGAAAGGCCAACAAACCTCATGACCAAAACAAATGTTTCTGGTTTTTAGAGTAATAAAGAACATTGAGTCCTATTTTTTCCCATCCCTCTTCAAATTCTAGTTCATAATTGTGAACAGTGGCATGTGCATTTATAAAGCCTCTCTCCCATAAGTGAGTATAGCGTCACAAACAAACCAAACTAAGTAATTAATTACATATATCAAATACAAAAGCCCAGAACAGAAGCCCCAGACTTCCCTAATATAAGGCCTGATGTTGTATACCCTGGTCAGATAAAGCTCTCAGTGCCTTCAGCTGAGTCCTTAATAACTGACTCCAGAAAGAGATTCCAGTTTTTAATTTTTTTTTCCCTTCTGAGATCAGCTTTCCCTCCTCCCATGTATAGACATGTGCTGCAGTTCATGGGACCTAATCACTGTATGGACTGATTGAGTCTGTAGTGAAAGGGGCTTATACTTAACAGACGTCTTTGATTCAGAAAAGTTCCCCCTCTAAACTGCGGCAGCCAACTGACATGGAACCCAAACTGCTTGTAAAATGTGTACTGCAGTGCATGCCCTTTCCTGGACTGCTGAAACAATCCACCTATTCCACCTTCCCCGCGACTGGCAAGAATAAAAGTTAGTGGGCAAAAAATAAACTGTAAGACACTAAGGAAAGGGCTGATGATTTAGTGTCTCAGTCACTAATATTTCTGTGAATCTAAACAAGATACTGGGGTTGAAATATACTTTACATTTGAGAGCTCTCTGGAAATTCAATGCTACATGTGCTACGAATGCTTATCTACACTAGGCCTTTTTTGGCTTTTTTCTATAAAATTTCTCACTGCTGCTAACTCAGATTCAGCACCATTGGTAGGCACATTAGTGTAGACAGGAGTTTGATACACAGTGCACAAAACACTAGGAGCCGTGCTCACAACGGGTCTCCTGTGCTCACGACCACGCGTGGATCTAAACTCGTGGCAGCCAGGAGGAGACTGTTCAGAGAGAGGCTGAGGAGCCCTGGCAACACACTTATTTGGGTAAGTATTACAAGCAGAGCAGATTGCAGCCATTGCTGGGCAGGAAATTTCAGAAAACTCGTGTTTCTTTTAATTGTCTGACCAGCAATTGTGTGACTTGCTAAGACCACAGAAAGGGAGGGTGTTCAGAGCCTGGGGATTCCTGGCTCCCGGCCCTGTGAACACACAGGCTTTACAGCAGGGCTCGTACTAATACAATATCACCCATATTTTTCACATGACTAGCTTTCTGTTAATTTTTGTTTTTGTTTTGGCCTGATCCTATGTTTGCTCCATTTAGAAATGGCTTGCTGTTTTGGAATTAAAAAAATCCTACTGCTGGCTTGATTACAGAATTTTAAAGAGGGACGAGAAGCAGTGTGCAGGTTCTGTGTGTTAATTGCATGACAACTGAACATAACTAGGGCCTACCTTAATCACAAATACTGACCTTGAGGGAGAAAGTATCCAGGTTTTTTTTTTGGGGGAGATCTTCCTGCAGCACTTGCTGGTGGCTCCTATGCAATGACACTGCTCTTGCTGAGGGGGTTACCTGCCCATCCAACTCCTGTGCAAATGCCCCATTTTGCAGCAGTTTTGGGGAAGTATTGCCAGATGTTGAACTAGGCAGCTGACCCACTGCAGTGCTTTCAGAAGAGCACTGGAAGGTGTACATAATGTTACAATGGTGACAGCCAGATCCGCACACAAACTATGAGCTAAAGCAGGGAGGACTAGAGCCAGCTGACTACACCTGGACTAAAGTGGGTGCAAGAGCTGTAAGACCAGAAAGACAAGCTATAGGAGAGCTGCAGGTAGAAGAGTTGTCAGGCCAGGGAAGGTGCCAGGGAAGGTACCAGGGCCAGGAAGTAAAGTCTGGGCACTCAGAGAAGTTTATGCCTGTTTCAATGGACCCTGGAGCAAGGGGGGTGTCAAGCCAAGTGAAGTGGAGACTGAGTGACTAATTGGCATCCAGCCATTGAGAGAGTTGGGAGACATTTTTGGCACTTATGTAAAAAGACTCCGAGGCATGAAAATGAGCTGCTTTTCTGGTTGATGGGGGGGGGGGGGGGGGGAACCTTTCTTTTTTCTGCCGCAGTGTGAGGGGTGGCCCTGAAGCTTTTGAGAGCGAAGAGAAACATTCCATTTGTTGAGCAATGCAAAGACATGTAAGCTCTGGGGCATGTGACTTGCTGAATGTGTTGGAGGCTTTCCAAGCAAAATGACAGGAAAACAGAGCTAAAGTTCATGGAATGTTGAAAACCACAGCTTCAGCTCTCCCAAATCAATAGCCATATATTGAAGTGAACAAAACTAGTACTGTAGCAGCTTGCTACAAAGGCAAAAGAATGAAAGGTAAGAGTGACTCATCTGAGGTGTGAGTAAAGTGAAATGAAAGGCTCTAGAGAGCTGCAGTCAATTAAAGACGTACTAAGATTCTAGAGGGTACTGCCTGGACAACACACAGTGTACGCCACAGTGATCATACTGCGGACCGGACGCAGCTTACAAGCGTGTGAGGGCACCCCAGTAAGATCAACCCTGGAGAATGGGTATTTGAGTAGCCAAGTGGGAAATCTGGCTGCCACTCAGACATAGGCTCTGCAGCAGCAAAGAACCCATCTTTCATTTAATGGGGGATATTTAAAAAAAAAAAAAAACACAAGGAACAGAGAAGGCAACTATAGCACAGAGGGCCAATCTCTACTGAGCCTTGAGGCTCATCCTAAAAATATTGGTTCTGCATGTTTGACTCTTTGGTTTAAGTTTTGGTTTTTTAACTATGTAAAGAAGAACAAACTTGCTAAAGCCAAATTTGCTCTCTTATTCACTAGAAGATCTCGTATATTTTCTACATGAACCCACAGGGAATTCCCTTGCAACTGGGACCTGAGTGCTGAATACGTATTATGATTCCTCAATGCCTGTTGCTGTAAAAATAATATTCTGCTCATGATCTAGAGTGGCTCTGTACTAACTCCTGCCTCACAATTGTCCTGCAGCACCCCAGCTATTCAATGCCTGGGGCTTTCCTCAGCAAAGATACAGAGGACTTGCTTGCACTGCACTGGGTGGGGCTTTCTGATGTGGATGACAAGGGCAACATTTCCTCAGTAAACAGCCTGCTTGGAATACTAGTTAAGGGAACAGTGCAAATCATTTCACATTATAGTCAGCACCAGCAATAACTAAAAAGCAGCTATCCTTAACAGCTTGGTTTCAGATGGAAGAAACATCTCCACTGAATTAGAGCAGCTGACCTTGCAAGGACTTCCTAGGCATGTGGGGGGCTCAGATGGCAAATCCATGCTCTACCCTTCTCTCCTCCCACAGCAGCTAGGTAACCCAGCGATCCCTGGCTTCTACTGGCAGCTGGCGCAAGCTAGAGCAGCCTTCAGAAGGGCTTAACACTGGGGAATATTTTGTCCATAAGCAAGAGGCCATCCTTTCAGCAGCAGATGCTCGGATCCTTACATACTATTCATTCTGCAGCACCCAGCCCAAGCAACCCACTGGTAAAAGCACAGTGATTCCCCAAAACCACCACAGTCGGTTCAGCAAGAGCAAGAGGTGTGTTTGCTTAAGCCCAATCAAACTGCAGTTTTCAGTTGTTAGATGGGTGTGGAAGGAATTAAGCAAGGCTGCAGCAGGTCAGATTATACCAAACCACTGGGAACTGAGTTACCTGGAGACCTCGCAAGAGCTCCCACCTTCACACTGCCACTGAACCACTTTGAGTACAAGCAGCATGGTCAAATATGCTCTTGTGCACACAGCTTGGTGATATCTCTGAGGTGACACTGCAAGTAGAGGAGCATGAAAAGGAAAGTGTCTCTGGTTTGTATACTGTGTGTTTTTGTTTTCCTCCCCCCAGAAGCTGCCACTTCTTTCACAGGGAATCAAGAGTAACAGCATGCAACACCTTAGGACAGGAAGTTAAGGGACATAAATAGTGCTCTGTTTTTTGCTAATGCAAAACAACAAAAAATGTATGCCGCAGAGCCAGGTCCTGCTCCCAGCATGATGGAGGGGTAGCTGGGCCAACCCTGGGCCAGCACTGCTCCCCTATGCACCAGGTCACAGTGCCCAGAGCAGGCAGCCAAGCTCCACTGGACAAAAGCTGCAGCTGTAAGGTGAGTGCAGGACAGGCTTGCTCTGCAACCAGTGCTTAATTTGTGCCAGGACTGAGCCCTAGCACTTGTAGGCTTGGCAGTTCATAGCCTCAGCACCTCTGGGCTTGCTGCATCAATTATAAAAGTAAATCATTGCTTGAGTCCTAGCACCACTTTCATTACAAATTAAGCAAGGTCTGCAACCCCCACACCCAAGGGCTTCCACCCCGCAGGGGGCAGGACAAAAACAAAACAACAAATTCCCATAAAGGAAAATGAAGAATTATAAAAAATAAAAAGAATGTCACAGGGCTCTAAAAATAAGGTCTCCAGTAGAAACTGCTTGAATAACAATAAGAAAAGGAGTACTTGTGGCACCTTAGAGACTAACCAATTTATTTGAGCATGAGCTTTCGTGAGCTACAGCTCACTTCATCAGATGTTTACCGTGGAAACTGCAGCAGACTTTATATACACACAGAAATCATGAAACAATACCTCCTCCCACCCCACTGTCCTGCTGGTAATAGCTTATCTAAAGTGATCAACAGGTGGGCCATTTCCAGCACAAATCCAGGTTTTCTCACCCTCCACCCCCCCACACAAATTCACTCTCCTGCTGGTGCTCCTTTTCTTTTTGCGAATACAGACTAACACGGCTGTTCCTCTGAAACCTGTCATTATGCAAGGCACTGCATTTAGCCGTATGGAGTGGAAATCTATCAACTGCATGAAGAAACTTGTACAGATACAGACAGACATCATCTTCCTTTCCAAATGCAAACAGATGGACATCGTACCAAAAGGACTGAAGGTCAAAAATCCATTACAATCTACATACCACACAGACTATGCTGACAGCTTGTGCCTCACGCTCTCAAAGAAACTGCGGAATCACCTGATCAAGATCCTCTACAGCAAACAGGGAAAGATTAAGAATGAGCTCTCAAAAATGGATACTCTCATAAAGAACCAACCTTCCACACAAACTTCCTCGTGGCTGGATTTTACTAAAACTAGACAAGCCATTTACAACGCACACTTTGCTTCTCTACAAAAGAAAAAAGACACTAAACTTTCTAAACTACTACATGCTACAAGGGGCCACAGCAATGGTTCCCTCACCCCACCTAGCAATATTGTTAACCTATCCAACTATACTCTCAGCCCAGCAGAAGCAGCTGTTCTATCTCGGGGCCTCTCCTTCTGCCCCTCCACCCCCACGAACATGATACAGTTCTGTGGTGACCTAGAATCCTATTTTCGACGTCTCCGTCTCAAGGAATATTTCCAAAATACCTCTGAACAACATACTAATCCACAGAGGTCTCCCTGCCAACACTACAGAAAGAGGGATTCTAGATGGACTCCTCCTGAAGGTCGAAACAGCAGACTGGACTTCTACATTGAGTGCTTCCGCCGACGTGCACGGGCTGAAATTGTGGAAAAGCAGCATCACTTGCCCCATAACCTCAGCCATGCGGAACGCAATGCCATCCACAGCCTCAGAAACAACTCTGACATCATAATCAAAAAGGCTGACAAAGGAGGTGCTGTTGTCATCATGAATAGGTTGGAATATGAACAAGAGGCTGCTCGGCAGCTCTCCAACACGAGTTTCTACAAGCCATTACCCTATGATCCCACTGAGAGTTACCAAAAGCAACTACAGCATTTGCTCAAGAAACTTCCTGAAAAAGCACAAGATCAAATCCGCACAGACACACCCCTGGAACCCCGACCTGGGATATTCTATCTACTACCCAAGATCCATAAACCTGGAAATCCTGGGCGCCCCATCATCTCAGGCATTGGCACCCTGACAGCAGGATTGTCTGGCTATGTAGACTCCCTCCTCAGGCCCTACGCTACCAGCACTCCCAGCTACCTTCGAGACACCACTGACTTCCTGAGGAAACTTCAATCCATCGGTGATCTTCCTGATAACACCATCCTGGCTACTATGGATGTAGAAGCCCTCTACACCAACATTCCACACAAGATGGACTACAAGCCGTCAAGAACACTATCCCCGATAATGTCACGGCTAACCTGGTGGCTGAACTTTGTGACTTTGTCCTTACCCATAACTATTTCACATTTGGGGACAATGTATACCTTCAGATCAGCGGCACTGCTATGGGTACCCGCATGGCCCCACAGTATGCCAACATTTTTATGGCTGATTTAGAACAACGCTTCCTCAGCTCTCGTCCCCTAAAGCCCCTACTCTACTTGCGCTATATTGATGACATCTTCATCATCTGGACCCATGGAAAAGAAGCCCTTGAGGAATTCCACCATGATTTCAACAATTTCCATCCCACCACCAACCTCAGCCTGGTCCAGTCCACACAAGAGATCCACTTCCTGGACACTACAGTGCTAATAAACAATGGCCACATAAACACCACCCTATACCGGAAACCTACTGACCGCTATTCCTACCTGCATGCCTCCAGCTTTCACCCTGACCACACCACACGATCCATCGTCTACAGCCAAGCTCTGCGATACAACCGCATTTGCTCCAACCCCTCAGACAGAGACAAACACCTACAAGATCTCTGTCAAGCTTTCTTACAACTACAATACCCACCTGCAGAAGTAAAGAAACAGATTGATAGAGCCAGAAGAGTTCCCAGAAGTCACCTACTACAGGACAGGCCTAACAAAGAAAATAACAGAACGCCACTGGCCGTCACCTTCAGCCCCCAACTAAAACCCCTCCAACGCATTATTAAGGATCTACAACCTATCCTGAAGGATGACCCAACACTCTCACAAATCTTGGGAGACAGGCCAGTCCTTGCCTACAGACAGCCCCCCAACCTGAAGCAAATACTCACCAGCAACCACATACCACACAACAGAACCACTAACCCAGGAACCTATCCTTGCAACAAAGCCCATTGCCAACTGTGACCACATATCTATTCAGGGGACACCATCAAAGGGCCTAATAACATCAGCCACACTATCAGAGGCTCGTTCACCTGCACATCCACCAATGTGATATATGCCATCATGTGCCAGCAATGCCCCTCTGCCATGTACATTGGTCAAACTGGACAGTCTCTACGTAAAAGAATAAATGGACACAAATCAGATGTCAAGAATTATAACATTCATAAACCAGTCGGAGAACACTTCAGTCTCTCTGGTCACGCAATCACAGACATGAAGGTCGCTATCTTACAACAAAAAAACTTCATATCCAGTCACTAAAAGAAGCCATTCCAAGTGGAGCGACATCATAACTTTGGTTTACTTGGATTTTTATTCCATCGTGGCACAATGTGTCAATAAAGTGAAAAACCCAACAGAAATGCTTAGTGCTGGCTGCTTCAGAGAGCAGGGGGCTTCATTTTTTCCTGTCATTCATGTAATCCTAATGAGGAAATAGAAAATGACCTAGCCCTGCTTAAAAATCTGCTACCTTCTATTGCATTGTTTTAGCACACTGGGTCTCATTGCTGTCCCATCCTGTTCCTTATCTCTATAAAAGTGTAACGGGGTAAAACAGGCATGGTCACTCCTGTTATGTCTTCAGACAAAACTGCTATTCTTGTTTCAGCCCAAAATCTTAAAGAAACATACCATGATGCCCCAATAATTTTATATTTTATAAAACTTTAGTGATACTCACACACTGAATATTAAACACAGAAGCGCTCCCTTCCCAGATCCATTGCTGAGTTCTAGGACTTAAATCAGAGGCCAAGATTTTCAAAGGTAATTCATGATTTTAGGTGTCCAACTCCAGACACATTCAAGGGGTGGATTTTCAGACAGCTTAACTCTTTCTGAAAATCAAGCCCATTTAAGGTTTTTCAAACTGGGAGTCTAAAATCAGGACACCTGAAATCAATAGTCTCTTCTGGAAACCTTGACTGTAGTCCTGTCAGGCTGTTTCTCCCTCCTGCAGTATTTGAATTTTCCCTTTCTTCCCCCCATTACCACCCCAAATTGCTCTGCCTCTAGTTTTTAAAGGCTGTATTTTCCTGGAGCTGGGCATCCACAACTCTTTCCATTTATGCTGGAGTGTGGAATATTTGTAACTTCCTAAAGAACCGTGTGAATGGCAGAACACATCTACCTTAAAACTGAATGAATCTTGCATTGTAAACATTTGTGTGATCTGAGGGTTCACTAGCGCTGTCCATTCATGGAGAGGTAACAAGCGGAGTTTGGTAAAAGTAGATATTTAGGGCACTGTAGATATCAGTACTTAGATCTCATACATTGTGAAAAGATTTAAAGATGCTGATTTACTCAAAGAATACACAAAGAACATATCAACAATCACATGACCCAGGGAGCATCTCACTTTAAGACAAACCTCTCCTTTGACTTGCGTAAGCAAAGAGTCATACGGTGATGGCTTCTCAATGTAATGTTCATTGTATCTGAGCTTGAGACAGTCATATGAGCTTTGTAGTCACAACTAAATTATTTGGATTCAGATGGCATGGAAACATTAGGGTAAAGGACTTGTCTACTTAAAACAAGCCATAAAGGTGTTGAATGTAATTCTTATTCGTACGCTGACTCTGAGATCCAGCTGGAGGACATTTATATTAGAGGTCTCAGATGACTGACATACTGAGGTCAATTTTTCCTATCATTTATTTAATTACACGCTTGTACAATGGAAAAAACTTTCAGGGAGGAAGAGCAGGCACAAAAGCAATGGGTGAGTTTTCCTTCCTTACAGGAAAGACATTTCCCATAACATCAAATGTGTTGCAATGTTCATGTAATTTGATTGTTTTGGACAGGGTGTGTCACATTTTACATACAATAGTAGATGTGCTGGAATATTAACACCCCAGAAGTGACATGTATGCAAGTTTCAGAGTAACAGCCGTGTTAGTCTGTATTCGCAAAAAGAAAAGGAGGACTTGTGGCACCTTAGAGACTAACAAATTTATTTGAGCATAAGCTTTCATGAGCTGCAGCTCACTTCATCGGATGCATACTGTGGAAAATACAGAAGATGTTTTTATACACACAAATCATGACATGCCAGTCTGCCCCGAAGAGGAAGGAAAGATTGTGGAGAATGTAGTTTCAGGGATAAGGAGGCTTGGCGGGGCTGAAAAGGTTTGAAGTCATGCAGTCAAAACAAAAAGTGTTCCCACACCTCCCTAAAGTGTCAGTTTACTTGTACAGAGGTTTATGAGTCTGTTGTAGTGTTCGAACTCTAGAACCCAGGTTGTTTAGCTCAGGCACTAGAGGTTCATAGTTTTAGATCCAAAGGTCACTGGTTCAACCCTCTCCACTGACACCCTATCTGGATGCCTTGAGTCATACCTGCAGTTAGATCTGAGCCTGGTAAATGGTGCTATATAACTGTGAGGATGGGAGTGGGAGGAAAAGAATATGCACACAGAAGCTGGGCTGTCATAAAAACCTGGAAGAGACTAGGAGTGCTAGATTTACTCTGTGCTGTTTCACATAAATACCTGAGGTTTATAAAGACATGCCAAAACCAACCAAAACAACCGTGACAGTTGGTTCAGTTGCCCTGGTATGATGAACACAGGCAGCCCGTGATAGAAATCAGGGAATGAATTAACCTATGTAAAGGTCCAGTCTGATTTTATTTCCAAAACAAAGCTAAAATTATGCATAATAGAAACACATACTTACCTTCCTCACAGGGCTGCTTTGCGGATTAATTAGCTAATATCAGTACAACACTTTGAAGATGGAAGGCAGTACAAAAGTACCCGTTATCCTGGTTACTGTCTAGTCGTAGGATTAGAACAAAACGTCTAATCTTCACCCCTTACTTCAGGGGGATGTGCCACAGCCATTGGCAACATGCAGAGTTCCACAGGGCCCGGACTGTGGACATGAAAGGCCTGAACCGGGATTAGGCTCAGCAGCACCACAGAGCCAAACTTCAGAAGGGGAAAAAACCCTCAAATATGCAAACAGCTGCTATGCAATGGAAGGATGGTCACCACAGTTATGGCACAAGCTTCCCAGACTGAATGGTCTCAAGCTAGAGAACAAGAAAGCGAACTCCTTTTATGGGACTACCAATGGGACCCAGCCAAAACATGTTACTGAAGGGCCCAGTCCTCCACTATCCTGCTCATTGAGCAATCATTGACACGAGTGCAAAGGGGATGTACAATATTACCAGAGCCGATGGGAAACATTTTATACCCACTTTGCACTGACGTGACTACACAAGGCTGCAGGGCTACAGAGAATCAGGCCCCTGCTGAACACAATGTTTAATGAACAGACAAGATTGGAGTGGGATGCTAGAGAGGACTTTGGAAAGGTGATTCATGGCAGTTTGCCTACCTGAACTGGTCCTGAGTGCATGTAAGAAATTGCTGGATTCTCTTAAGCCAGCCTAGCAAGTCTCATTCATGCTAGGAAGAGCAAGGTTGTGTCTTTTTATAACTTGAAGGACTGGATTATATGGGGCTGAAGGACAGAGATAGTTGTAACGGTGAGGAAGGAAGTTTGGGAGAGACTCCTAAATTTTGGCCTTAGGGTAGAATGTTTAGATGAAGGGAGAAGTTGGCTAGAATGGTGGTGGACATGAGTTAAAAGTTGGGCCTGGGGCAGAAGCCATGGGATGCCCTATCCACGCAGGAGGATTAAACAAAAGTTGCAAGCTGGATTGAGGGTAATAAAATGTTAAATATACATTGGCCTTTGGCATTTTCAGCTGGGTGAAAATGAAAACTCATCTGAACATACACACACACGTAAGGGAAAATTACCTACAGTGCTGCTTTTCTGAAGATATCCTTTAGACAGAATCCACACTCCTCTCTGTGAGCTCTATAGCATAAGACTGGCAAAACTTCAGCTCTTAAAAAATGTCATCTGAGGGAAGCAGTATCAGGGTTGTGAGCCAGGCGCCCTTATTGGCCAGCTGCAGCAAAGGTCACCTTCAATATCCTTGTTCTTTAAACCTATAAGTGTTCATCGGGTTGACTCAGCCCAATTTGCATGATTAATTTGCCGTAACTTCTTTCAAGACATTGAACTTCTGTGTGAAATACACTAGAGCTGAGATAAAAATATAAATCCCTTAAGGACAGTTTTATTAGATCAGTTTTGAGCCAGAATTACAATGATTATTCACTCCCATCATTTCATACAATAGCAGGTCATGATATGCTGTCATCAAACTATATAGCAGGGAGTATCTGACATATGCGTATTCAGAAGAAACACATTAACTTAAGATAATGGTTGCACTTTTTACCTCTTTCATACAGACTGTGGAGAAAAAAAGGTTAACTGAAAGGACCCAAAAATGTTCAAATTCCATTATATAGATTCCTTGAGGCTTAAGTATAGAGGGCCCCAAACTAGCTTAGATCAAGTATAATATCAGTTTAAGATTGGATATAGTCTCTCAGGAAACAATAACCAGCCTTTGCAAGTATCTGGACTCATGGTCTAATAGTTTTTACCCCTTTCGCTAGTACGAACCTACGCTAACATTTATAATATTCTTCCGTGTCTTGACATCTTCATTGTAGAACTGGAGGGAGGCAAATAGCAAAAGAACAAGAAGTTCTTACGTAGCAGTCTTCATCAAGAGATCTTGAAGTGCCTTCCAGAGGTCAGGAGCATAATCCCCATTTCACAGATGGGGAAACTAAAGCAAAGTACACAAAGAAGGGAAGTCACTTGGCAAACTATCAACAAAGGCAGGAATTGAACCCAGGTCTTTCAAGTCCAATACCTGTGCCTTAGGCAATGCTATCTCCTTTGATGATGCCCAAAATGTGGAGAGAGAGATCCCTATTGAAACGGAAACCACACTATTCATTAATAATCACACAGGCGCAGAAGTTCAAATACAGGGTAAAATATGTTTTCTCCAAATTTTGAGACTTTTTCTAACCTTTGTATAAACTCTTCACATACAGCAGCATGGTTCTGGTGACGTCTTTGAGCCATCAAATTAAACTGGAATGTTGGAATTTTTTCAACTTTGGAATGGAATTCATGTCTTTTCCTATTATGCTCTTGTAGAATTAATAAATCATATTTAATGGGAAGTATTAGCACATAGTTACTGCAATTATGTGATGAATGTTTGATTTCTGGCTCACAGCTTGAGAAATGCATTGGATTTCTGTGATCTCTAGAAAGGTAAAGAAGAAACCTCCTATTCTAATTAAAGGCTAATAGCTTTAGTTCACTGCAATGCAAAGACATTAGTTTAAAAAAAAAATCATCAAGCTGAAAGTCTGCTGTTAAATTAGACTTGAGCTATACCCCAAATCTGCATTCTACTTTATTATCAAGCAGTGTCAGTCTTCCCAGCCAGCTAGTGCTACCACCAGGAGTGCACCTACAGTAGAAAAAAAAAATTATTACAACAGCCAGCAATGGGACAGCGGCACTGGTGCTAAGCTGTTAGTGTAGACAGAGCTCAGGGGTTACCACTTCTCTGTCAGGACAACCTATTCAAAGCAATAATGATACCATTGCTACCACTAGTGCAGGGGTTCTCACAACAAAATATTTGGTGGTCTCAGAGTGTGGCCACCAACTCTTGCCGGTGGCTGCTCCCACAATTTTTCCTAAAATAATTAACTTTAGGAAACATAAATAAAGAGACATGTCCAAGAGCCAACCCATCTCTGTCCCTACCTCCCACGGCTCTTCAGTGAGAGCCTGCCCCGGGGAAGGTGGGTTGGGAACTCACTGGCTGCCTGCAGAGTCCCAGATTCCCCATGTCCCAGCTGGGTGGGAGCTGGGGAGCTGCCCAGAGGGGCGCCCAAGCAACCTCACGCCACAGCCACCTCCACTGATGAGCCACTTCCGGTGCTGTGCACACCAGCCCCGAGTGTCTCCAGAGCTGCTGTCTGGACCTCCCGAGGAGCCTGCATGGTGCAGGGCACCAATCCCTGCTGGCAGCGCCAGTGCAAACATAAAGGTGGCACATCTCACTTCCCTTGGTAACAGCGATTCAGGAGCAACAGCTGGGCACTGCAGGGAGCGATTCAGGAGCAACAGCTGGGCACTGCAGGGAGGGGCCACTGCTTTCCAGGAGGGTAGACTGAGGGTAAAGGGGGGGGACCGGGACTGTGACTGAAGCCATTCAGGGGCAGATGAACCTTTAAATTGTGCTCCCCACTATCAACAATGCCCCCCATGCCTCTCCCCCAATCTCCACTCATGCTTTGGAGGCTGCTGTGGCCACAAAAAAATCCACTGGTGGTCACATTTGAGAAACGCTGCACTCGTGCCCTTGCAGAACTGATGGCAATGGCTAGAACAGGGATACTAATTTTTCTAGTGCAGACAAGGCCCACAGAAACTGGTCTCAAAAGCATGTGTGCGTTTAAAACGTTCATCCAGTCACTGCATCATTTGCCAAGTGTCAGCTGAGAGTGGGGTTAATAGCTTGGCACTGCTTGCACTACACTGTGTCCTTCTGCCAAGAGAGGAGCTGGCCCAATTTTTCAGAGTCCTTCGCCATGGGCATGTTCTTTCCTAAGAGAAGCTATGAAAGGTAAACAGAGTGTAAAGGTTACAACTGCCCAGCGTGTTAGTGTGCACACATGTAAAACTGCACATGTTTGCACCAGGGTAGGACCTCACTGAAAATCAAATCCTCTAAGGATTTGCCAGTCTCCTAAAGGGTAAAGCAATCAGAGTGCTAATAATCACAGACTGTAACAGTGGAATCATTTAAAAAATAATCTAATATTAATAGTAAAGTGATAACACTGTACCCTTCAATAGCTCCTTCCAAACCAGGACCTCCAGGCATTCTATAGCCAGCACTGAATGATTAACAATAAGAATATTAGAAGGCCATATTGGGTCAGATCAGTGGTCCATTTAGCTCAGTATCCTGTCTGCAGATGAAATGAAAAGATCAGGGCAATTTATTGAGTGATCCATCCCATGTCATCCAGTCCCATATTTTTGCAGTTGGAGATTTAGGGACACCCACAGCATGGGGTTGTGTCCCTGACCACCCTGAATAATAGCCACTAATGGACCTATCCTCCATGAACTTATCTAATTCCTTTTTGAATCCAGTTATACTTTTGGCCTTCACAACATCACAGTCGCAACCCTCTGCAAAGCAGGTCAATGCTATCATCCCCATTTTACAAATAAGGAAACGGAATGAGGAATTTAAATCACTCATCCAAGGTCACACAGCAAAGTTATGCTACATCAGATCAATTAGCCACCTTCAAAACTTTACCCCAAAACAATTACAAAAGACTCCTCCAAATTGCTCAGCTGTTCAAACAGGGAAGGAATTGGCAATACAAGCTGCATGGGGGCAAAAATGAGCTAGCCATCACTTCCAGGAAATACTTCCATTAGGTCTCATCATGCAGTCACTACAATAGGTGAACAGCATAGGAGGACAGCGCCCCACTGTGGCAGCAAAAATTCCTACGTGTGCAACATCTGGAGAAGGAGATAATAAATGCAGAAGTTCTGCAAATGTTTTTCAGCAGCAAAGCCACACTGAGCTGTTTGTACATGGTGTGGGAGAAAGAAACAGAAGTGTTCAAAGTGAAATTAATCAGCCATTTGCCTCTCCTCCCTTTGAGACTCTGAGGTTTTTCCATACTTACATAGCAGTGGTGATGAATGGTGATGTGACTAACACCAGGCAGGTATTTCCATATCACACTGTCCTATGAGCACCCATACCTTACTGCTTGTGAAGGGCATGTGTCTACTGGTTAGAGCACAGGACCAGGAGTCAGGATTCCTGGGTTCAAATCCCAGTTCTTTCCCAGTGTAACTTTGAGACCTACTTTCCACCTATAAAATGGGGATAAGAATTGAAAAGCTGCATTTTTGTCTTAGGAGTCTGATATTTCAGACTATATATTTTTACAATATCCCCCATGGACTTTATACAGTTTGAGATTTTTAGGTATCAGTGGTTGAGTGTGCTCAATTCTCACTGAAAACACAGTCCTGCCAAGGCAAAATCTGAGATTGTAAGCGTCATAATTAGAGGGAATGATTTGTCACCATGTGTGTCTGTGTGCACACAGAGTTACCATTTCTTTGGGATGCTTTTGAAAAATAAGTCACTGGGAGGGTCATTATAGGGAAGTGTTCCTCCAAAGCCCAAATCTGAGTAGCCCCAGGAGGCTCAGTTCTCTCCCCATGTTACTATTCAACAGTCATATGAAAGTTATTGGGACAGATGGTGAGACAACACAGGCTGAAATGCCAGCAGTACACAGCTTAACACCCAGCTCTATCTCCTTTATGTCAAATGTAAACAGCACCATCTCCCAGCTCTCTCAGTGCCTAGCTAAAATCAGCCCCTGAAAGATGAGCCGCTGGTTAACACTGAATCAAGACTGAGGCGATGTTCATAGGAAAACAAACAAATCCTTTGAAAAACCTGCCTCCTCTGTAACATTCCCGATTATCAAGGGCACGTACCCTCGGATTACTTCACAGTACTGATGGCCAAACAGACACGCTGTAAAAAAGAATCCATCTTCTCTCTGCACACTACCAAGAGATTGCTTCCCGTGCTATGGGGCTCAAGCTTGGCTAGAAAGATCCATACGCTACTCCTGGGGAAATCTGCACCAAAAAAAATTAAGAATTCCGTGTCCTTCCATGACTTCTAATACAAACACGGACAAGCAAGTCAGCACACCAACCACCCTATAAATGAATACAGCTATTTACCCTGCAGCATGGGAAAAGAAAAAACGATTGTTTGTTATTTCTATTTTTTAAACAAATGGGGGGGTGAGGGTGGGCGCTTAACACACTACAGAGATCTAGATCACTAGAAAGCTGGGTGCAGGCAAACAATATGTATTTTAATATGGGTCAGGGTAAATGTATACAGCTGGGAACAAAGATACTTTCAGGATGGGGAACTCTATCCTGGGAAGGAGTGAGTTTGAAAAAGATTTGGGGGTTGTGGTGGATAATCAGCTGAACATGAGCTTCAAGTGTCACGCTGTGGCCAAAAGAGCTAATGCGATCCTGGGACGCATAAATTGGGGAATCCTGAGAAAGAGTAGAGAGATTATTTTACCTTTGTATTTGGCACTACTGTGACCTGCTGCTGGAATACTATGTTCAGTTCTGATGCCCACCATTCAAGCAGGATGTTGATAAATTGGAAAAGGTTCAGAGAAGAGTCATGAGAATGATTAGAGGATTAGAAGACATGCTTCACAGTGATAGAGCTCCATCTTGTTAGTTTAACAAAGAGAAGGTTAAGGGGTGACTTGGTTACAGTCTAAGTGTACCTACGTGGGGAACACATTGAATAACTGCTTCTTCAATCTGGCAGAGAAAGGTATAACAAGAACCAGTTGCTAGAAGTTGAAGCTAGACAAATTCAGACTGCAAATAAAGGTGTACATTTTTAACTGGGAGAGTAAAACCATTGGAACAATTTACCAAGGGTCATGTTGGATTCTCCATCACTGATGATTTTAAATTTTTTAAATGAAAAAAGATTGGATTTTTTATTTTTTTTTAACAGATCTGCTCTAGAAATTATTTTGGGAAGGTTCTCATGCACCCACTGTTTAGTAAGCAGGGCTGGTTAAGGCCTATACAACACTGCTGCTCCTGAAGCCTTTGTAGAGGGAGTGGAAGGAAAACAGCATTCAATAGACAGAAGCATTTCTCTCCCCCACAAGCTTTCTCCCATAATGCTCTGTCAGGGATGGATCCAGCAATGCACCAGGACAGTGGTTTAGAGGGTTTGCGTATACTTCCAGTTTTGTCAGATCCTGACTTTCTCTATGTTACTTTGAAACCCATAACAGTTGTTACCTCAGAGGAGAGGGAGTCTGTCAAGGATTATGTCTTAGCATAAAAACACCAGTTGTGAAGATCTGACCGACGCTGATTGACTATGGTTATACTAGTCGTGTATTCCGTCAGTAACCCAATCTTTAAACTTGTAAAGGAATGGTAAGTTAACTTTACTTACACCTTAGGCTCACTAAAACCAATGAAAATTGAACAAGAAATACATGTAGGCAAAACCAAAGATTGAACAATTATCTTTTAGTGACTTTCCAGCTTCAATGATGATTAGGCTTGGAAGGATTTGAATTTTGTCAGTAAACATAATTTCACTATATACATGCAAACCAATGAAGAAAAAGGTTTCCTTTGATGATCACTGAAATTTACAGATAGACAAAGTAAGAAAAATGCTGCTAGAAAACTTAAGAGTTTGATTTAAGGATGTTTACTTTGACTATTTTGACATATGATGCTGATAAGTTGTGTTTTAATGGTTTTTGAATCTCAACATCTACTGTCATTAGATAATTGTCACACCCCTCCCAATTTCCAGTAACTGTGAACATTTAAATTGATAAAAGCAGCAAAAGTGCTCAAAATCCATAATTTTGTACCACTGTGAAAAATTTACATTGATGAAAATAAAAGCATTAAAAATAAACTGATATCTGTCAAAAGTTATAAAAAACAAAAACCTAATTCTTTCAAACCTACTTATGATCAATGATTCTTTGTAAATTGGCAGCAGCTTAGATCAGTCCAGTTATTTATTTGGCTGTTACTTAGCAATGTTAATACTATGCTAAATCCACTTGGGTGTATTAGTCATCATAATGGTAAAACTGACTTCCTGCAGCTATTTATTTATTTTCCTATCCCAACTAAAACCACACATTCACCAGTCTCTACAGATGATATATACATTTCTTAATAGCCAGGATGGGTAGGGATACAACACCATGCTCTGAGTGTCCCTAGCTTCTGATTGCCAGAAGCTGGGAGTGGACAGGGAATGATCACTTGATGATTGCCTGTTCTGTTCATTCCCTCTGAAGCACCGGGCATAGGCCATGGTCAGAAGACAGGATACTGGGCTAGGTGGACCATTGGTCTGACCCAATATGGCCATTCTTATGTTCTTAATAGTCACCAATAACCAATTTTATCACAAACATGTCAATGAAAGTCATTGGTAGGCTAATATTTCTAGCCTCGTAAAGAGTTTTATGAATTAAAGCAACCAAATAAGATATACTCCAGTTTCACGAGGCAAAGCATTAGAAAGCCCAGAGATTGCTGTGTCCATATGACAATCAATATACATGGATTTAAGAAAAGCTTCAATTTCCCCCCACTAGATGGCGTGTCTCAATTACTAATCTGCACTGGAATTCAACCTTTTAAAAAGCAAGATACTTCCTCCCTTTGCTACAGTTTTCCATCATGTTTGCTTTCCCCTTTAAAGCCAGACAGTTTAAGAAAAAAAAATGGGGGATGGGGGAGGGAGATAATTTTAGCTAAAAATACACCATCTGCCTGTGAAAAAAATCTAGCTTGATTCTGTCACATCTACAATGAAGCAGGTTAATAACCAGCATTGGAGCAGATGGTTTCTTTATATAAATATGCCCATCTCCCCATAGTGACTCTTCTTCAGCTGCTTCCTGAAACTGCTGGCACTGCTTTACCTTGTTTCCTAGGTGACGACTGTCTCTTACACTCAGCCCAGACATTATGCAGCTGGAATGGATTTTAGAAGTTGCTATCTCCTGCCCATGACTGCTTCCAATCTCTACAAGGGATGCTGTGGTGGACAGACATCTCCGTGCCAAAAAACAGCAACAGATGGATGTTAATAAATTAGCTTACAACTGCCCTTTTGCTCCAGATGATCAAGTTTGCAGTGGAGTTCTGAACCCAGCCAAATCCTCTGACAAGACCAAACAACAAATATAGTTGCAAACTCAAACTGCAGGATTGTAGGCCTAGGGGATGAAACTGGATCTTCTGGCAATGTTCAGTGAAGTTCTGCCAACATGGATTGGGACAAACATTTAAGCGTGGCTACTTTGAAAAGGGACTCTGTAAAAATGGCATTGAGGACTCCATTCTCCGTATCAAGTGTTCTCAATTTACAAGTAGAAAGATATTTTTCTCACTGCCAACCCCAGAAACTCAGGTTGGACAGAGATTGAGCTGCATTCTTTGCTTCTTGTGCACTATCAAAAGTAATAATATGCTCTGAATGCCAAATTAGGTTTTTGGCACAGTGACACAGTCTCACTGCCTTCAGGAGTTTATCTGCATCAGTGCTTCGAACTAGATGATGGTGCTGAGAAAATTCAGCTCACTTTCTTTTGGTGCTGCAAGAGGTTTCGATTTTGGTCATCTGCTTATTTAAAAATGACTCATCTATGTTCACTGCAACCCAGTGTGTTATTGTGATTAAGTTATAAGCAACACCCTGGGGTGTTCAGCCATTGGGATCATTCAATCATCTGAACGCTCTGACATCACAACAGAGCCTCTATTAGACCACCCTAACTGTGGGGTCACTGTGCTGGGAGCAGAGAGAGATGGAGAACAGGTTGAGATTATTGAAATGCATAATAAAACAAAGTGATGTGCTTAGGAAACTTCAGTTTGTGAGATGCAAAATGACAGCCCTGGAGCCCAGAGTAATCCATTAAAGATAGTCACACTCTGCCCCAACAATACGCCTCAAGTCTATGGGAGAAAGAGGAACCTGTGGGTAGTCCAGTCTACATACGGACCTTTTCCAGCTGCCAGCAAAGATGCTTTTAACAGGTTCTGATTCCCGACAGTCAACTGAAGTTAATATGATTTAAGTGTTGTCCTGAATCAGAGCCATCATGGGGATACCTGCCTCCAGGAGACAGCGGGGCCTAGTGAATAGCATGCTGAACTAGGACTCAGGGGACGTGGGTTCTGCCACTGATCTGCTGAGTGACCTTCAACAAGCCACTCCACCCGTTCCTCAGTTTCCCCATGCGTAAAATGTAAAGCACGCTGAAGCCATACGCATTTTTGTTAGAACAAAAGAACTGAAGCCAGCACCTCATTTTACATGGACCACTTTACAACCAGATATCAAATTACCCTCAAGTTACTACTGATCTTGGCTGGATTTAAATTGATGATCCTGATGTGAAAGGCTGTAAGGTGTGAAAGGTATCTCATGAACTATCCAATCATTGTCATTTGCTATCCCTCTTTGGCAATCTCTCATTTTTAATGTTGTGGCTATGAAGGCAACTACTTCAATTTACAGTTTTCTACAGCTTGCCCAACTTGTGCACAGTGATATTTCTAAAACAGATACCAGATTGTATGAAAACATGTAAGATTACATTTATTCGAAAACCTTCGAAAAAGCCAACTATATTACAAGCACCCTGCAAATTAAACTGTACTCTCCTGCTTTGGTATTATTATGCACTGAGACTGTTCCAGTTATAATCCACTTCTGTTCGGCTTTCCACTTTACTGGAAACTACTACTAAAGACAGTGACACTCAAGCTTGCCCATGAGCTCTGCAGGGGAAAATCAAAACAGGCTTACTCATAGCATGTTACATTTGTACAAAGTAAATTAGCTAAACCCAACACATTTGGTAAACTGTCAATAAAACACACCTTTCCCCAGCCAGATTGCAAATTTTAGAAGCCTGACCAAAAAAAAAAAAATTTATTTTGATTTTGCTACTAGGGAATGAATATAATATAAAAACCATTTCACTTCTTGTACATTTTTACATATAAAAGAAGGCACCTTTGTACACTTTGTATATGTGAGCTTGTCTTACGTTTCAATATAAATAGTGGAAAATCAGAAGATAAGCATCATTTCATCTAGAGACTGCAGCTTCAACATGTGTAGAAAACCATCCCAAATCATTATTCAATAGTTAGACATAATAAAACAACGTGCCTCATATTTCAGTTCACAGTTCCGATGTACCTGATTTGTTTTAAAGCAAAATACATAAAAACATGATATTCCATCAGGGTGCAGGGGTACATTATTTTCTATCATAAGACATACATATATTGCGCTACTGCAGCACAGAAAAAAGTTAGCTCTGGCTTTAAAGAGAATTAATTTGAACTGAAGATTTGTTGATTATACTACTACACCTTGAAAATACTTTAAAGAAAGTATCACTTAACACCTGCAGTTCAGATTCAACAAATTTCAGTCAGAGCAAAGCATTTTTCTTCTACAAGCCAATGCTGAGATGACAACCCCAATTCTGCAATTGGATGGGAGATGCCAGCCACAACCATTTTAGCAGCCTTCTGAGTCTAGCCTTTCCATACAAGGATAGTAGGAGCAACCTAGCTGTGCACATTTTGTCCAGCTGTTGCAATAAGGTTCAGCTAGGCATTTGTTAGACTTGTATGTGAATAAGAGACTCAATAATTAGGATAAAGTTGTAGCAGGGAATGAAGAAAAGTTTGAGAAGATATTTAACGTCTCAGTAGCAGTCCCTTCATTCTTGCAACCTTTACAGTCCATGAGTAGATAGTGGGTAAAATTTTCAAGAGTGCCCACGTGACTTTGGAGCTTAAATCCCTCTTAAAAGTGGAACCTAGGAGCCTAAGTTACTACAGTGACACTGAAAATTTTCCCCAATGATAGTTGGTGTGAGAAACATAGCTCCTTTAATGCTTTATGATCTCGATTTCAGTTTTCAATATACAGTACTTTAAACGGCACAGCAAATCAGTTTAAGATAATACAGTAATTTAATTCTAGATTCACAAAAACCAAAATAGTATTTATATCTGCCTACTGCATTTACTTAACTTTATAATTAGCTGCACTAACTAGTAATCATTATGTTAAATAAAAGATCACAGTTGTCAAAATAAAATTCCCCTCACTGTAAAGTGAAATAACACACTCTGAAAAGGTTTACTCTCCATACCGTATTTCTGCTCTTAGCTCATGTGAAAGATAATTTATTAGCACTGCTGCCAACTTCTGTTGTAGGGCGGCATTTCCCATTACTAGTGCAGTCAACTGTGCAGCATCAGTCCAGTCTAAGTTCCTGATAATAGCGAAGGCATCTTCATAGAGCTTCTGTTGCTCAGCAGGAGGCAGTTCCAGTATAATCTGAGGGATTGGCTTAAACTGTCCAGCAGTCATCCAAGCACCAAATAAACCACCAACTGCACCCCCTAGAAAATCAATGAAGATGTAATTAGTCAGTCTCCACTTTTTAATTATTAAATTTCAAACTGTACCCAACAATAACCAGGCTTCAAACAACACTGGTGCTGCTGTCTCTATCGGAAGTTAACGAAGAGAGTTGGGTGGCCAAGGCACATTTACTTTAATGGTTATATATAAAACAAGTTAAAAGTGGCCAAAAAGAGTTTCCATGACTAAGTCAGCTCCCATCACAAAAATTCTTAACACAATCAGTACTAATAACTTAAAGCCCTAAATCAGTGAAAAAAAATCATCCTTTATGGCCCTGACTGGTCTCTTCAGGAGAAGAGAGAAGATCACAGATTCTGGATAAGACAGATTTTTTAAATAAAGCCCTCTGGTCAAGGAAACCATGAGATAAATCATACGTTGGTGGCCAAAGTTAATTTACTTCTCTCTCTCATTACAAATCCACAGCACGGTACACGTTTTCTGCCTCTGTTAAACAGGCCTTATTACTCTCGTTCCTTCATAAAGTCCCTGCATGGCTGGTGCTTATATGATGCCAAACAGGAAACAAACCCAGCAGTTTGGGGAGTACTGATTTAGAGACAATCACCCTATTGATTACTGAATCAGCACTTTCTCACTGGTCAGGCAGTACCATGGATTCCAAAACATGCTCTTCTCTTTTGTATAGAGCTGATCTGTCCCCTCCCAAGAATACTGGGGGTGGGAGATCCTATGCGGCTGTTAAGGTGATCATTGTGCCTACTCCAGGGGGAAGTTTCAATAGTACAGATCTATAATGGGTGCTCCCTTTCAAAAGGGAATCAATCCTAAACTATAAAGTAATTCTCTTTAACATAAAACAGCAAATGTAAAGTCTTGAATAATTTACACCACTGCCAGGAATGTCCTGGTTAGCTTAGCTGCCTCAGGTTTCCAAAATGGGTTCCAAAACCACACTCCTCAGCTTCCAGAAGCCTCACTCTCAGGATCTGCTCCTAGATCATCATTTATATACCCATTTCACTAGACAAAAATTTCTTAATTTGCAAATTTTACTGAGCTTGCAACTCTTCCGGTGATGCTAGTGAAATGCTTGAAAGCCTACATTCATCTGCATCACACGTTTATTAGATCATCAATACCTGATTTAGGGAGCACTACATGGAAAAAAAATAAATAAATAAAATAAAAATAAAAATCACAGAGGTGGCTCTTAGACTGGAAGATTTCTTACACAATCATTTGTTTTCTTCAGTTAACATTCACCAATTCACTCCCCTCAAAGGGATCCAAGCAACTGATCTAGGCACTGGAAAGCAAGATAAACTGCACATTTCTCAGGGGGCAAATACAGCAGGGGAACTCATCATATGACTTCCTCACAGCCAGGGATGACGACAACCCTCCTGTCCAGCTTACAGTAAAAGAATAATGCAGCCAAGGACCCATCTACACCATAATTAGTGCATATTCCTGCTAAAACTTAACTAAAAGTGCCTCCATAATCAAGCTAAAACTTTAGAATGTTCAGTCACAGGTCACTTACTTCTACAGTGTAATAATCTAGATAAAATCAGAGTCCTCTGATTCAGTTACAGCTGCATACAGGCAAGGACACACAAGCACTCAGTCTCCCTTCCAAACAATGCACTTGTTGCAATGTCCCGAGCAGCTATGACAGGAAGACAGTCACTTAAACTGGGGTATATAGGACAATGCACCTTTTAGTTTTAAGGTAGCTGTCCCTTTTTTTTTTTTTTTTTTTTTAAATTTATTTGTGGCTGTAACAGGTTAGTTTCATTTGATGATTTCTATAATTCCAGTTTTTTAAGTATTTGGACAGCTACATTCTTCTTAGTACTTCCTACTGGTCTCGATATTATAAATTTCTTACAACCATTTGGTTTTACCTATTTCTTACTGAAAAGTTTAGTAGCATCTTTGTAACAAGACTTTTTTCTGATAATTAATTAAGATGGGTGTTTGTAATGTTGGTAGCTTTACAGTTTCTCTTTGTATCTCCGGCTGTGCTGTTATATGTTTATTTTGTATTTCTACAATGCCCTTTTGTGGCATTAAAGCTAGTTTATGAATGAAGTCACTTGGGCCCCAATTATTCAAACACACGAGCAGATGTACAACTTTACTCATGTAAGTATTCCCATTGAGGTGTATGGGACTGCTCATGCGACTAAATGTACACACGTGGCTCAAGTGTTTGAAGGATTAGGGCACAAGTGACATCAGTAGTAATCTAGCTTTAACGCCACAAAAGGTTATTAATAAAGGAGATATCTGGAATTTTCTCTTCTGTATCTCTCATTGCTACTAAGCTCAGGGCTTTAGTATCATTTTTGTTATACAGAGAAACGCTAATTGACAGGGAACATGGGACTCTGAAAAAACTAAATATATCCAGCATGATAACAAGCACACTACAAAATTTTAAATAAATAAAACCTTACCGTCAGGAGGATATTTTTATTAAGGAAGGATTCTCACGCCCCTTGATATGGTTAGACTGGGAAGATTTCCTCCCCCTCACTTTATACCCAAATAAAATACATTTTCTTAAGGGGTAAAATTGGGAATCTCCAACCCATTTTTCTCTATTTATCAAAGGTCTGTAGGAAATGATCTAACAACAGTTCCTTCACGGGGCTCCACATCAGCCATGAATTTAAGCCGAAGCACTCGGCATAGAGTATCTTTTCACTGTCAGAAAGTATTATGAAAACCTGCTTTACCATCTAGTTAAACCACATCACACATCAATTCTTTAATTCCCTAGTTCAACACCTCATCTTATTATGAGCCAAACCATCTTTCCTTGTATGGTAGAGTGTATTTACCTACAGCTATTCCAGGTGGACCACCCATTAAGCCCCCAACAAATGCTGTTGCACCCGCTACTAGAGCTCCTCGTCCAGAATGCCTGACAGCAGCCTTCATCTTCCTCTCCTCAGAGATACGGCACAATAGGTGCATCACATCATGAACGTCGATCGGCATCTTGGCTAGTTAGGACCCTGAAAAAGATATATTTTAAGGTCAAGTTTATAAAAAAGGATCAGCTCTTGGAATAACATTTCTTCTTCCAAAAGAAAACAGAGACCAAAAGTTTTGCAAATAGCAATGAAACAGGAATGCAGCAATGAAAAGCAAAAGAAACAGGTGACAGGTGTTGCATACTTCCAAACGTATTTGGTTTTGTGCAGATTTTTTAATCTGGTCACAATCACAGTAACGAAACATTTTTAAATGTTCTGCTTATTTGTATAGGGTGTTGTCTTTAGCCTTAAACAACTGTCATGTCCATTCAGTGTTGCCAACAGCTACATGTGAGAAAAGAAACAGGCAATGATTCGGTCTTACATCAAGTTATGATCAGAAGATTATAATTTACAGGCATCCTTAATTCTGGCATTTCCTAACTTTGCAACATTAATAGCATATTTTTCAATGAAGGTTTGTGTGTGCGTAATATACATTTAACAAGTCAATTCCTTACTTTCTTGTAAAGACAGGCCCTGTAGATGTAGAAGTGGAAGTAAAGAGTGTCAGAGAGAAGTGAGATTTTTTTTCACCTTAACTTCAAATTTGAAAGCCATTTCATAATGAAGATCCCTTTCTGTAACATTTACGAGGGCAATGAAAAATGTTCATATTATGCTAGTACATAAGAGCCCCAGTCAGAGGATTTGACCTTATTGAGCTAGGTGCCGTAAAAACAGAACAACAACAAACAGTCACTGCCCCCAAAGCATTTTACAATCTAGGTGTTGATTCACTGCAGCTGCCTCATCCAAGCCTACAAGTGAGGGAGTGTGTGAAAAGGAGCCCCCAGAGCTGCAGGAGGATACCGGAGGTGAAAGAGGTAGATGAGGGGAGGGGGGGTTAAGGGGTGTGATGTGGAAATGAAAGGGGGCTAGGAGGTAGGTGAGATATGAGGCTGAAATTAATTGATGTCAGGCCAGGAAGGTACAGAAATGACATGGGTTGGAGCACGTGCCTAATTTATCGACATGGGTGAGGGCCAAGGGCAGATGTAGGGCACACAGGGTGCATTGTAATTAACATTTGTAAGTTTTGGGAGGTAGCCGCTGAGCCACCAGCAGCACTTTATGCAATTTTAGGCAAATGTAAAATCTACTGTTTACCACAAGATGCTACTGGGTATGTATAAGGCAGGGGAAATACTTTAATATATATTTTTAAATATTACTGTTTCTCTATGTGTTCTTTGTCTGTGTCTAAATAAAGAAGTTTCCATGCACTACTGTATTACTGTATTCTATATATTGCTCAGATGCACTGTACTGACATACATTGCTTCTACATCTACATATATTCTTAATTGTCTTCTCAATGAGACTGTTGCATAGAGAAGTAGACTGAAGACTGAACTTTTCATCCTGGTGCAGTGAAACAGTAAAAATAGTTTCTAGATGAGGAGCAACAGCTGGCAGCAGGGTAGATAAAAATTAATGATTTTATTTAAAACAGATTTTGATAAAATGCTTTGAGGAAAAAAACCTATCTAAAGATAGTTTTAATTAAGATACATTATAACTCAAAGATCTCTCATCATGCAATAAAGATTATAAATTTTAATTCTATAGTATGAGAATATATTCATGTAATGTTTAAAAAAAGTTTTGTAAATGAGTTCCAATAGTTCATGGATTAAGGATCCAATCTTATGAGGTTCTAGGGGCTTCTGTACAGATTATTTAGGTTAATCTTTATCTACCCAATGGGACTCAGTGCTCAGTCTAGAAGATACCATCAGAGATGCTTAGGTTTGCAGTTCTCAAACTGTGGATTTGCAACTCCAGAGATAACATGCTCGTTAACAGCAAAAATGTTTTTAAAGAAATAATATATAGAGGTGAGCTATAACAGACCTCAACCCTATTGTCCATCTGCAAATTTGTGTACACAGAGTCAATCCCTTACCTCTCTCTAAAAGTGCAACGTTTCAAAAAGTTCAATGAATAGACTATTGTTGGGAACAGAATACATCTGGACAAGGAGAAGAAGTCTGGAGATAAATGTGAGAAGGGAGGGACAGGCACTAGAAACAAAAGTGGAACTGTTTGAGCAGCATATTCCAGAAGTCTTGAGGTCTTTCTGAGTGCAGCCTTTATTGATTTGAAATCTACCATACCATTCTCTCACTAGAAGGGAAAACCTATAATGGCAGCAGGCTGTAAAAAACACCCAGTTTGGGAATAAGAACCATTCAAGAAATATATGTTTGCTGATGATGTTTCAAAGAAAGTCACACCAGCAAACTGGTGGAAGTCACTTAAGCACTTGGACTCAGAGACTGTTGAAGTGGTAATCTCACTTTTAACAACTGTAGCTTCTTCTGCCGGTGTAGAAAGAATATTTTCTTCCTTTGGACTAATTTGTTCCAAATTGAGAAATCATTTGGGACCTGAAAGAGCAGAAACGCTTGTTTTTCTTTTCCAGATTATGAACAAACAGGAAAATGAAGGTGAAGACGACTGAGTTAGCTGCAGAAGCCAATGTTTTAAGTTTCTCATGTTGACCTGGCTGACACAGTCAATTTAATTTTTGTTACTTTTAAAAAAAAATTCATTTAACTATTTCAGTTAAAAACTATTTTAACAAAAACAAACCTGATTTTAAAAAACTTGAATGTTTAACTACATTCAAAAATTCATATGCTTGTTTTGTTAAAATATTATATATCCAGAATACCTAACGTTGTTGTTTTAGTTAAATAAAACCGTTTAAATGTCTGTCTGACGATGTTCTCCTCTTAATACAGCATGGCAAGAAAATCCTCCAAATATTAAGGATTAACCTGTTGAATTGAAGATAGTTTACCTCTGAGTGACTTCATAAATATCTGCTTCAATTACCTTTTGGTAAATGAAATAACCAATCATTCATTTTCTGATATAGCTGTAAAACTAATCTGAAAAGTTTTCAAATTAAATCACTTTAAAAGTGTATAGTGTGTACCTTCTAAAAATGAAACCTACATCTATCTGAGTTGTGAAGAATATATATTAAGGTTATAACAACCAACAAGAATGCACTTTTGTGTAGAAATCCATTATTAAACTGAGTCTTCCTGACTAGTGATTTAAATCATTATTTAAATCAATTTGATTGAAATCAAATCCACCCTGGCTGGCAGGGTGAATAATATGAATTACCAGGCTTCATCTTGTGAAAGTTGATTGCTGAATTCAAGGTAACCAAATTTCACCCTGAATGAAGGCCTGAGAATTAGGGATACAGTCTGGACTGATACTGAGAACCCTCAAGTATTGCCAGTTTCTGTGCTTTCCTCCTGCCCATCGACAAGAGAAGCACATGTACATACATCCTGCTGACCTCCCTGCAGCATCTCGTGTTATCAGTCATCAAATAGCCCTGTCAAACTCTCAACAAGCCTCAGGAGTGAATGGAAACTCCTTGAAATGGCCTTCCCCTTCCCAAATCCAGAGACTTATTGAGGACACCTGTTCCTCCAACTCCAAACCCCTCACCCTGAGGTGTCCCACAAGGCCCCTTGACAGGAAGTAACTGCAACAAACAGCTCTCTAAATCTCCTTTATGTCTAATTTAAACAGCATACAGCTCCCAATGTGCAGTTTGGGTGTCCTTTTGGCCTCCTCAAGGATTCCGTCCTGCGTGGCCATACTATGATACACTGAACCCCTATGTTCATTCCTTTTTCAAGGCGATCATAAATTCTGTACAAAGTATGCCTTGTGAGGTATCATTCGAAACCTCACAACTTGCTGATCGTTATTGTCCCGGTAAAATGTGTGTAGCAAAACTGTATGTAAAGTTATAAGATTCTACTGTATGATATTACCAGGAATCCTAGAAATCCATCTGCCACAGAAAAAACGCAGAAAAACACAGAATTTGAAGTTTTACAGAGAATCTTTAGGTTTTGCATTTTGTGAAAAAATAAAAACATTCAATAAAATTGTTAGTAGTTAATGTAAGTACCAGTGCCACTTGTTCAATGCATGCAACCTCACCCTCTTTTGCTTGATTTCTGAAAAAGAGCTTTAAATTTACAGATGAACTCCATTTATCCAATCTAACTGGGACCAGGGCCAGATCAGATAATAAAATTTTTGAATAATCAGGAGAATTGGCAAAGAGCATTCTATCCCTTATTTTAAGATGGGGGGAGGAACGTGTCTCGGGCAACCAGTCCCATGCAGCAGGGCTGACAGCCACGGCCCCAGCCCACCCAGGGCTAATTGTGGCTGGGGTTCCAGATGTCAGCTAATGGTTCAGTAAATATGGGGAGATGGATAAATGGGGTTCTACCATATATCAATAAAACACTGTGTTCAACTGATACATATATATAGCGGCTAGAGAAACTAAAGTTCAACATTTCATTTTAATCAAGGAAATTTTTTTTTTTTTTTTTAAATCTGAATATTTTGGTTTTTTTAAGCTTGGAAAACTAGGATCCCTGGATATTACTAAGAGCAGCCACAAACCAGTTTCCTCAGCTAGGTGTCAATAAAATCAAATAGACCGTCATCTGATTAAATGGCCATTCTTTGGCAGGAGAAAGGGTGAGAAAGAAATTTACATCTTGGCACAGAAACAGCTGGAGATTCCCATCCCCACAGACTCTGTCTCCTGAACCCCAGCTGGAGATGATCCTCAAGGAAGATGAAGAGATAAAAAAATGGGGGACGCCCCAAATGGTCTCTCCCTTCATCTCTATTAACAACATCAAGAACACCTGAATACAGGAAATAGCCTTGGACTGGGAATAGAGATCCTGACTGAAAGGAGTTCAGCCTTCTGAGAGACGTGGTGTTTTGAATTCACTTAAGTTAGGTATTAGTTGCATTTTACCTTTTATTTACTTGTACCTAATTATAACTTTTGTGCCTCATTACTTGTAGTCACTTGCAATCTCTCCTTCTGTAGTTGATAAATTTGTTTTATTGCTGTATCAACCAGTGTGCTTGGATTGAAGTGTTTGGGGAAACTTCAGCTAGGGTAACAGGATTTGTGCACATCGTTTTCTATTAATAAAATGACGGACTTCACATGAGCTTGTGTAGCTCAGGAGAGGGCTGGGCAGTACAAGATGCACATTTCTGAGGAAAAGTCTGGACGTGGGAATTTGCTGGTGTTGCTCTGCAGTGTAATACAAGAGCGGCTGGCTATAGCACTCATACAACATAGCTAGGGCCCTATCAAATTCATGGTCCATTTTGGTCAATTTCATGGTCATAGGATTTTAAAAATCAGAAATTTCATTATTTCAGCTACTTAAATCTGAAATTTCACAGTGTTGTAACTGTAGGGGTCCTGATCCAAAAAGGAGTTGGGGAGTGGACGGGAAGGCCGGGGAAGTCGCAAGGTTATTGTATGGGGGGTTTGTGGTACTGCTACCCTTACTTCTGCGCTGCTGCTCGCAGCGGTGCTGCCTTCAGAGCTAGCCAGTTGGGGAAGCAGCAGCTGCTGGCCAGGAGCCCAGCTCTGAAGGCAGAGCCGCCACCAGCAGAAGCAAGGATGGCATGGTATGGTATTACCACACTTACTTCTGCGCTGCTCCCTGCAGAATTGGGCCCTCAGTCAGCGGCTGCCACTGTCCGTCTGCCCAGCTCTGAAGGCAGCAGCGCAGAAGGGTGGCATGGTATGGTATTGCCACCATTTTGAGCTGCTGCTGGCGGGGCGTTGCCTTCAGAGCTGGGTGCCCAGCCAACAGCCGCTGCTCTCTGGCTGCTCAGCTCTGAAGGCAGCACCGAAGTACGGGTGACAATACCATGACCCCCCTAAAATAACCTTGTCACCTCCCTGCAACTCCCTTTTGGTTCAGGACCCCAATTAGAGGAACGCTGGTCTCCCCCCATGAAGTCTGTATAGGATAGGGTAAAGGCACACAAAAGACCAGATTTCATGGGAGGAGACCAGATTTCACAGTCTGCAACACATTTTCATGGCTGTGAATGTGGTAGGGCCCAAGTATAGCTGGAAGTAATCTGCATGGAGGCTGTGTGTGGGCAGACCAGGAGTAGTTGCTCTCACAGTGAAGCAGTGTAAAAGATGCCCCAGGTTGGAGAATTGAGGGGGACCCAGCTGTTCAACAGTCCAGCTGGTACCCTGGGTATGTCACACATACTAGCTAAACACCTCTCCCACCATCATCTTGATGTCTCAAAAAGAGCTACATTCAATGTGGACCAAGTGTGGAAGCTTGTTAGTGAAGGAGAGAACTTTTCCAGGAGCTGGATCTGAGCTATGGAGATCACTCCCACAAAAGATCAGAATGACCACAAGCCTCCACACTTTTGCAGCCAAATGCAAAACTAACTTCTTCAAATTAGCATTCCCCCAACGATTTCTTCTCACAGGCCCACAACCAACTCACATAAGCAAGCAAAGAGAAACTCTATAAACTTATCAAGCTATTTCTCCTCCAGGTTGTGAAGGGGAAAAAAGGAGAGCATTATTGTTATTTCTCTTTTTAAGTATGTGTTAGGCACTCTAATACCACAGTGATAGAGGTCATGCAAGTATCTAAATAGATAAATCAGGCCCTAGTTTAGCAATATTGGCTTGAGGTCCATTGTTACCATGTCTTTTTATTCCAGGAAATATGAACGGTGGAAGAAAGCTCCAGTGGTTCCTAACAGAACACCAAAGGTTTAAAAGATTGGGTATGGCCAAGCAGGCATTCCCAGCATACGTTTCAAGCACAATTTGAGAAATTTGTCTTTGAAAATTGGACTGAGTCTCCAGGGTAATATACAGAATTGACTAATCTAATTAGAAATACAAGACCTGACCACGTCCTCACCCCAGCAAGTGACCCAATAATATACACGACCAGCTACTTAAATCAGACAGTAGTTCACCTGAGAATATGACTTATATAGGTGTCTGTCAGTCAGTGAACAGGCTGACTTTCTTAAACTGTTCCTTAAACCAAATAAATTAAAATAAGACCAAGTGTGCTAGGTCAGCGCCTGCAATTTGTAAAGTGAACTGTGACATCCTTTAGACTACACAGGCAAGTAAACACTAAGAGCAATGTTATCTCACAATGGTTATCACACCTCAAGCAGTACAGATGACGGTGCACAGTTCTAAGGTTTCTCTGATGGAAGGAAAAAGAAGCTCCAACACTCAGGTCCAAGCAAAGAGGAGATTGAGGGTGCAGAGAAAGACTGCTCTCACAAAACCAGAAAAATTGTACGACAATAATGAAAACTCTGATAGACTTCAAATATGGCAGTACTATCAGGCATGGCTATAATAAAGACTGAGTAAAAAATATTAGCGTTAGCACAGTGACAGCAGAGGTCAGATCTCAAGGTCTGAAGCAGAAAAGAAATATGGAATTCAAGCAAATCTAGACATTCTTTTTCAGTGAAACTTGGGAGCTCTTTGGTCCCTCCACAGTAAGACTGTGATTATAAAGGATTTTAATACTTGTTTTCTCTCTTTTAGGGCTTGACTGAGCAAGGTGATCAGCACAATGGCCCCAATCCAGCAAAATGCTGAAGCTTGTGCTTACTGTTAAGCATTAGTAGCCCCAAGGAAATCCTTGAAGGTACTATGAAAAAAGCACTTATTTCTGCTCTGTCAAACTACTTACCAGATTAGTTTGTGAGTATATTGCACCATCTACCCTATTCACAAATCTGATGGAGTTCAGGATTTATTTGGCAAGACTCAGACATGTAAGAGCTGTGGACCTATTAAAACATATATGCTATTACATATACACACTTGTAGAATGCCACATATATTTAGTATTAGTATTTGACAGTAGAGCATGTACACCTTGATAGCTGGCCACATCTTCAGAAGTCATTCTGATTGTTGATTTCTTTTTTCTTTGTTACTCTGTTGGAGAATTAGGGTGCTGAAGCAGAAGACGCTGTTTCCAGCGAATGTATTTGTTATCCATAAGGCTAAGTTGTCACAGATAGGTCACGGGCAATAATGAAAAATTCACGGAAGCCGTGACTTTTACTAAAAATACCCAAGACAAAATGGGTAGGCTGGGCAGCTGGGGGGGAGAAGAGGGCGCACTGGGAGCTCCAGGGTCCCCCGCTGTGGCTGGGAGCTGCTGGGGTCCTCCTGCCACCAACAGCAGCCAGGAGCTCCAGCAGTCCCTCTTGCTGCCTGTGGTGGCAGGGATCCCCCCTGCCATCAGTAGGGGCTGGGAGCAGTGGGGGTCCCTCTTGCCACCCGTGGTGGCTGGGAGCTCTGTGGATCCCCCTGCTGCTCATGGTTGTGGGGAGCAGCAGAGATTTCCCCCTGCTGTGGGATCCCCCAGCGCTTGCAGCGGCAGGGAGCAGTGGGGATTCCCCCTGCAGCAGGGTCCACCCGCAGTAGTGGGGGTCCCGCTTTCCACCAGTGGGGGCAGGGAGAATTCCCTCTGCCGTCAGGTCCACTCTGCCGCCTGTGGTGGCCGGGAGCGGTGGGTTCCCCCTGCCTGCCATGGTGGCCAGAAGCAGTGGGGGAGCTGCAGGGCTCCCCCTGCCACCTGCGGTGGCCGGGAGCTGCCTCTGCAGGCAGCAAGGGACTCTGCAACTCCCAGGGGGCACTGGCTGAAGTCATGGAGGTCTTTGGAAGTCACAGATTCCGTGACCTCTGTGACTAAATCACAGCCTTATCCATACACTGCAGAGTGGAAAAAATACTAGACCTTTTACTTCAGCAGTACATGAGCACATATGCAAACTCAATGGCTCAGGTATCACAAACTGAATAAACCAAGTCAAAAGGAAAACAGCGCAATAATAACCAGCAATTACCACTACCTAATGGTGTTTCAATGGCCAATGTGAAGTGAATTGGTGGCTTCAGTCTGGTGCCCTGACATGATGATAAACATCATAGAAGGCAAAGGCTAAATGGGCTGCCCACTTGCACCTCCAAGAATCAATTGCGCTTTTTTTTTTTTTTAAAGTATTATTTCAGTTTCTTCTCCTTTAAAATTTTTTGGTAATTTCACTTAAAATGTTAAGAAAATACTACTGTGTTGTAGATCTCAGTCAGCTACATCAGTAGACAAATGATAAGAAAGTAGATAGAGCAAATCTGCTGCTCTGTGTATGTGTTACACACAATAGGAAGAATTCTAAATGACTCCAAGCTAGAGAATTTGATTTTAAACCTTCAACCATCTCAAAAAAAAAAAAATCCAATAACCTGTATATGTTGAGCTTTAAATGTATGTAAAATCTGGGTCATGAAATACATGGCAGTTGCCTTAGGAGTAATCTCTGGGAATGAAGAGCAATGAACAATTACAGACATAATAACCAGAGCCACAGCTGTTGATCCCATTTAAGTTCTACTTTTTAACTAACATTAATTCAACAGAAGTAGCGAGCTGCTTTTGCAGGTTAGGTAATACAAAAAAAGCACGCTCATTAAAGCCAAGGCAGACAGCTCACACACAAATGAAGTTATGCTTTTAACAAACAAACAAACAAGCTTTTTTGTTAAACACCAAAATGTGTGGTCCTGAATATTAAACTCTAATGAAGCCTCAAAATCAGGTTGTTAAATTACACAACATTATTCACTGAGAGGTTTTAAGCCACTTCTACAACAAGATACCTAATTCAAATACACCTCTACCCTGACAGAATGCTGTCCTTGGGAGCCAAAAAATCTTACCACGTTATAGGTGAAACCGCGTTATATTGAAACTTGTTTTGATCCACCACACCCACGCAGCCCCGCCCCCAGAGCACTGCTTTACCGTGTTATATCCGAATTTGTATTATATCGGGTCGCATTATATCAGGGTAGAGGTGTATTTCCATTACACAACCAAAACGATGCCCTGAAAGAGGCAGGTAGGACTGCCAGATAATTCTTCCAAGGACACTATCGGTACCATAATAATATGGCACTTTATTATAAAAATGCACTGATAGATCCTGGAAGTTCTGAAAGATCTACACCTAAAATGGCTAAGACAATCACCTCAACTGGTTATCTCATCCAAAAACCTTTACAAGTGAAATTTACTGTATTTCAATAGACAAAGTTATTCATGTGAAGACACATTTCAATAATTTGCCCCTATTACTTCTCTTCTGGCAATATTCTTTATTACTATGGACACCTGATGAAAATAGGAAGGTACTAAATCTGAAAATGTCGTATGTGAAGATATCAACAATGGGGTTTGAGTGCACATGTAGCATATTGAGAGTCACAAACCTTCCCTATTCCACACACCAGTTCCCTTCCCAGGCTCACCTGTCCTGCCAAGTTAGATGTGAATTCTAGTAACTGAAACTAATTCTGACACCTCATCAGTACTATGCTAGATCCCCACACCTGAGACTCTCAGTCCCTGGTCAGTGAGCACGTGTGGAGTGATTCAGGAACAAGATTCACAGAACTGCTTACTTTCCAGTTTTCAAAAGTGGATTTTGTAACAGCTAATCAGTACCTGCATTGTAATTCAAACATTATTTTTAAAATAGTCAAGAAAAGCCATCCAGTTAAAATATTAACACTTCTGCAAACAGCATGTCTGCATCAGGCTGGATTGCTTTAAATCAAAGTGATTTAAACTACTGATTTTAATCGTGATTTACATCAACAAACAGGAAACCTTGATTTACATAAGTGATTTTAATCTTGTGTTGCATGTGTACTCTCCAGTTATTTTCCTAAAGAGAGGTTAATTCTCATTCATTGGTAACCATTAAAACATATTGATTTGCAAACAAATACCCTATCACAGTAAATTTGGTACTTCCTTTTGGTAATCTACAGGGCCAGCTCTAGGTTTTTTGCCGCACCAAGCAAAAACATTTGGGGCTGCCCCCCACCCCAGGGCTCCCCTGTTGCCCCAACCCTGGGCTCTTCCCCCCCCACACCCCCTGCCGCCCCAGCTCTGGGTTTCCCCTCTTCCCCCCTCCCCGCACCTCCCTGCCACCCCATCCCTGGGACTCTCACCCCCCCCCACACACACACACACCCTGCTGCCCCAGCCCTGGGTCACTGGTAACTCTCTCCTGGAGGGGGTGGGGGGGGGTGTCATCAGCATTCCGCTCATGACACTAGCGGGGCGGAGGCTGCATCCACCCGACTCCTTCCGGAGCCCAGAGGGGCCCTGACTCCGCCCGCTCCCCCCTCGCCTCCAGCCAGTCCGGTGCTGGCAGGGTAGGGGTAAGTAGCGGGGCTCCCGGGCCGCGCCTCAGCCCAGGGTCCCTTCAGCCAGGGGTCCCACCTCCAGGACCAGCCAGAAATCAGGAGGGCAGAGCCGGGGGGACTGCCAAGGCAGGGGGCTGAGAAGCCGGGGCAGGGCAGCCCCAGAGGGAGCGGCCGGTGGGGAGCGGAGCCCCAGAGAGCGGGATGCGGGCCCCACACGGCAGTGTTATACCAATAAAATAAAAACCAGCAAGATCTTATTAAAGGGGAAAAGGCAAAATACCACATTTATTGTGAATACAGAAAGAATCATAATAAGCAGTTATAGCTATAAAATTCCATTCAATCTCATATTTATTCACACATTCATTCATACACACACACACAGGTTCTGCAAGGTTGTTATCATAGTTACCAGCCTAGAAGTTGCTCATGACAGAGTACTGGCCAGGTAGCCTGTACACGAGAGTGGAGCCGAGTCCGGGTCAGATGCACATCTGATGCTCCTGGAAGTTGGTTTGCAGAATCAGACCCCAAAGTTCTCAATTTCCAGAGTCCATTTTTATAGGAATTTCTTCCTATGCCAGTCTATGGGAATTGCTTCATCATGCTGTTGCTGAATCAATCAGCAGATAGCACATTCCTGATGGCTCCATGCTGCCAGATGTTATCTTGTTCTTTGGTTCTCCCATTCTTGAGGCTGTTGGGTGGATTCCAGTCTGCCCTCCGGGGAGGGGGGGGTGGGGGATGGGGGGAGTCCTCTGGTTATTTCCACTTGATGCCTTCTTCAGCCAATGGACACTGGATTCTTAGGCTGGCACCTCCCTGATCATTCAGTTATTATCCACACCAAGCATCCATCCACCTACATCCTCTGTCTCTATTTTAATCACAATTGTTAATACAACAAAAGGGCAGGGAGTCTAGGTGCTGTTTCTGTTGTTACAGAGTATTGCTTTGAGTCTCTCTGTGTGAATTGCTTTGAGAACAGACTCTGTCTTAGAATGTACTAACGCAATTAGCAGCTTGCAAGTTTCACACGTAGAGGGAGAGAAACAGTACCAAAAACCAAGAGACCTCTTAATCAGAAATACCCTGGAATTTAAACTCCGGGGAATCAAACTCATTTGTGATTTTAATACAGAACTTCTTTAATATGATCCAACAGCAGCACCTCGGGCACTGGTTCCCTCGATGGCCCCGCTGCTGCTGCTCCTCGCCACCCTGCGGCACTTGCAGGCAGCTCCTGCGTGCACCCCACGGGGCGGCCCCCAGCCAGACTGTCCCGTGCTCCACGTGTCAGAGCCTGCCGGCGGCACGAACCACAGCAGCCCCAGGGCACCCCCCACGCTGCTGCTGGACCCCAGTCCCGGGGCCAGCTTTGGCCACCCGCTGCAGCTCTTCCACCTGGACTTCGGCGGCAGACAGCGTCTATCTGGGTGAGCGCCCGCAGGGCCAGCCCCCAAGCAGGAAAAAGAAAAGAAAAAAAAAGGATGGCCTGAATGCCGCCCCTGCAAAGGTGCTGCCCCAAGCACCTGCTTGCTTTGCTGGTGCCTCGAGCCGGCCCTGACTATACATTTAAGTAATTATATAGCTTAACATACATTTATTCAGATCCTTCACTTTTACATTTTGTTATGTTAGAAGTTAGTGAAATCACTCACTACTTATTTACTAGATCATTTTTTATTTGGAATTCATGTCAAGCTGCATTAGGAAGGAAACTGGAACTCAATTAAACATGTTCAAACCCAGCATTTTAAAATTATTGCTAGTAGTTAAGTAAAATTACCTCCAAGGTGCTGGATACGTAAGAGAAAAAGAGCAGACTTCAAAAGAGATTTAGGTGCCTAAAGATATAAAGGGGCGCCTAGTGTAATTTTCAAAAGTGCCTCGGCATCTAACCTGCTTAATGCCCATTTAAATCAGCATAAGCATATGGAACCCCAGAAGGTTCCTGGGGCTCAGCATTCGTTTCTCTTCATCTTAGCTCTCTTTCCTTCTCCCCAAGACCATCTCAGTCCCCTGCAAAACATGTGTCCCTCCCCTCCCCCATGCTCCCCACTTCAGGGAGTGTCCTTTTTACAACAAGCAAAAGCCACTGTTCTCCAGGTGCCCAACTTGGGCCTCCTCACTTGCCAAACTCATGACAAGTACATCCAGGGGTTGATCCAACTCTCTTGAGTGTGGGTAGGTGGATAGCTAGCTATCTGGATCCACTCTCTCCATTACCGTGGTGCATTCCTCAAAAACCCATTCTGAATTAACACACCATATGGATTCAGAAAATAGCTTTACAATACTTTGAAAAACCTACAGATCATACAGCATTCAGAGGTTATCACAGCCAACTCCATGACAGTCTTCAAATCAAGTATTTGTACACAATAAGCCAGTAGATTCCCCTGCTCAATTAGCAACCACCTTTACTCGTGTGACTATAAGGCAGTGGTCACCAACTAGTTGATCGCAGAGGATCTCCCAGTAGTGCACTGTGGCTGCTGCTAGGGCAGACTCCCTGCCTACCCTGGCCCCATGCTGTTCCCGGGGAGGGGTCGGGGGGGGAGTGTCTCCCTCCATGCAGCTCCCATTGGCCGGGAGAGCTGCGGGGGCGATGCTTGCAGAGAGGGGCAGCTCACAGAGCCACGTGACCCCCCTCAAGGGGCACACTGGCCCCTTTTGGGAGCAGTGTGGGGCCAGGATAGGCAGGGAGCCTACCGTAGTCTCGCTGCGCTGACCGGGAGCCGCCAGAGGTAAGTGCTGCCTGGTGGGAGGCCGCACCCCAACCCCCAGCCCTGATCCCCCTCCCAGAGCCAGCACCCTGTACCCCCTCCTGCACCCCAACACTCTGCTACAGCCCAGAGCCCCCTCCTACACCACAACCCCCTTCCCCAGGCTCAGCCCAGAGACCCCCCCACACTACAAACCTCTTGGCCCCAGCCCAGAGCATACACCCCCTCCTGAACCCCAACCCCCTGCCCAAGCCCAGTGAAAGTGAGTGAGCATGGGGGAGGGGGTGTGTGTGGTGTGAGCGGGGGGTGGGGGGGGAAGAAGGTGCAGGGCCTCGGGGAAGGGATGGGCTAGATCCTGGGTTACCTTTAGATTAAAAAAGTGATCCTGGGCTTAAAAAGGTTGGAGACCACTGCTGTAAGGTGACATTAAAAGTTGGACTGAGACTCTCTGGACAATTGCAGCAGATTTCTGTCAAGTCAATAAATAATAGAAAGCATATATAAGGATCTATGGTGATCTTCAAATTGTATTTTGATTGCAATAAAGAATAAAAACTAAAGGCAGGCAGGGGAACTCAACAGCTCTCTCCATTAGATCATCTCTAATTTCTGTATATCCCTTTTATGCATTTCCAGTATACATAGACATTTTAATTTCATAATCTACCAATAAAATGGCTGTTATTACAGAATCTTTTGAGACATCTCCCCTAGTAACTCTGAGTAGATGATTGGCCTGGTTGTTACACAACCACCACATGATCCCAGAGACTAGACTGTTAGCCAGTGACTCAGCAGTCCACATAACCTCCATGGTTATGTGGGGGCAGAAGTCCACTAACTGCTGTAGCAGAAACTGCCAATAAAAGAATCCAAGAAGTAAAAACATATCTACAAAAGGAGGATCTTCCTCTCTAGAACCCATGGGTACATTCTGCTGCCTTGAGTGGGACTTGTATGCCTAAAATTCCTAAATCATTTACTGTAACCTAGAGACCCCTTGGCAAAGAGTCCCTGTTCTTTGCAAATAACTCACCTCAGACCACACACGCTCATTGCACCAAACATATCACACAGGATATTTATCCATGAAGAGTAGCATGTAAAATACCTACAAACAGCCTGTAGATATTCATCAAGGTTCAGAATCATTGCAAGATGTATGTACAGGTAACATTTAAAGTATAGTGTATTTATTCTGAAAGTATGCTTTATGGTCTTGGAGTAGAAGGGCTTGTTTACACTGGAAATTGACAGCGCTGCAACTTTCTGGGTCAGGGGTGTGAAAAACAAGTTTCAGCACTGTAAAGGACCAGTGTAAACAGTGCACCAGCGCTGGTAGCTACGCGTCTCGTTGAGGTGGTTTTTCTAGAGCACTGGGAGAGTTCTCTCCCAGCGCTGCACCGTGACCACACAAGCCATGTTAAACCCTGAAATTAGTCACCAGTATCTGACTGACTCATTCAGGCAAGAGAGAGAGGTCACGCTTCCCTGATCAACCAGTGATGTAATAAAAGGTTCTAATGCCTCCCCTTGCCACATACCAGAATAGTCAACGGAAAACCAGCAGAGACAACTAAAAACAATCAAATCCATTTGGAGGTGAAAAGAAAAATTATAGCAGGCAGGAGACTGCCTAAAAACAAAAGAAAAAAAACCCACCGAAAAAGCTCACCTGTTCTAGAGAACGTTAGACTTTCCTTGCTGCAACACATCAGAATAACGTCCATTAAGTCCTGCATCCTCACCTCCCCACCACACCAATGATCCATATAGTCCAATGGGAGTGCTTTCTAGTAGTTAGGGCAGCAGCTCCGGAGCCAAAACACATGGTTCCATTCCAAATTCTACCACTGTTGAGCTGACACACCTTGGTAAAGTTACATCGCTTATTTGTGCCCCAGTTTCATAATCTGCAAGATGGGGATGGAACCTTTTGTCCAGTCCATCCCTCACTTTTTCTGAGGTTTGAGTAATATCTTGCACATGCATAAACTATGAAACCACATGATCATAATGTAAATCTCATCCTCCTTATCCACATGTTCCCTTCTCATGTTGTGTCTAAAATTCTGACTCTAAGCTATTTGTGGTCAGGGAATACATCTTCTTGTGTCTTCTGGATGCTATAAACCTAAAACAACTTGCAACCTTTGACCAGCCAAAATGACGGCTATCTGTTTACAAACCTTGTAGGTGAAATGGCAAATGAAAACATCTCTAAGGACCCAACAAGCAACACTCTTGAACAGCCAAGGAACACAAAACTGCACTTATACATCAAAGAAGTTCTCTTTAATAGTCAGTCTAAGGTTTTAAGTGTGTTTGGAATGTGATCTTTAATACTTTCTTGGGGCTTGACAAAATGTTAATAAATAATTTCATTTCAAATAACTACACCCACAAAAATTAGCTTTTGGTTTTATCTATTTGAGAAGGACATTTTCATGCCTAGGATGAAAAAAATCCAACACAAACATTACAGCTCACCAGCCCTTGGGAACGTCTAACAGGGAAATCTCCCTCATCAGGTGAAAAGAAAAAAACTGCCCACGCCCAAACCTTTGGAGCGGTGACTGAGGCCAGACACACCCTGTTCTACACCAGCCACGAAGTAACGGGGAAGCGCACGGCCCCAGAGGCTGCTAAAGCCGATCCGGCCGGGCTGGTTCTTGGAGTCAGGGGTTGCCCAAGGGCTGTGGCCCCCCGTACCAGGCGCTCCCTAGGGCGGTGGCGCACACACACATCTGGCCGGCGGTGACAGCAGTTTACACCCCGAAACGTGGGGTCGCCGCCCGCCCGCATGTGCGCGCAAGCGGCCTTCCCGGCCGGGGGGCGGCGGAGGCTCCGGCAGGCCCGAGCGCGGCTGAGCAAGGCTCTGGGGCCACGGCACGGGAGGGACGCGGAGCGCACCCTGCCCCGGCGGGCCGGAGCCCTTCGCTGTGCTCAGCGGCACGTCAGCTGGGACCTACCCGAGCGGAGGTCGCCCGCAGACACGCGCAAACCGCAGCCCCCAGCGCAGGGCGCTTCCTCCCCCTCCCCCCGGCAGCTCCGGGCCCGCCCCGGGCCCCCTCCGTGCCGCGCAGCCCCGGGCCCCCTCCGTGCCGCGCAGCCCTGCAGCCCCGGGCCCCCTCCGTGCCGCCCGGCTCCCCTGGCTGCCGCTCCGGCTGCCTACCTCGGCCCGCTGGGGCGCAGAGTCACGGACGCGGAAGGGCCCGGGAGGTTCCAGGCGCAGGAGCAGCCACATGCGAACGGCGCCGCCGCTGGGAGCCGGCCGGCGCGGGGCCGAGGGGAACCACGTGGGCGGGGGTATTGATAGGTTGTGTCTCGTCCCCGCCCAAGCGCCCTAGATTGCTACGGAGGCCGCGCGGGTGGGCGGGGCTGGCCCCCTCCTGCTCTTGCAAGGGCTGGGGGAGTAGTTCCGCCAAGGGTGCCTTCTGCTCCCCGCTGGAAGATGCTGGAAGGAGGGGTGCTACCGCATCGCCTGGCTTGAAGTAGTTTCCATTATACAAAGGGTTTAACAGTTTGGTTCAATGGCTCTCAGCCCCCCTTCCTCGCCCCCTGCGTCCTGGCACAGAGGCCCCAGCAGCAGGACCCTCGGGCTGTCATCCTTAGCATTACTGTGTGTATTGCCCCAGCGCCCCGGGGAATGCAGGGATTTGCAAAGCTTGGGCTCAGACAGGTGCCCAGCCCCAGGGAGGAACCACCCCCCCCCCGGGATTGCTCAGCCTTCAGAGACTAAATCCCCCCACCCCCAAAGCACTCCAGGAGCAGGCCATTCATACATTTTTTTCAGCCTGTATGAATCACTGTGTAGTCTGCGAATACAGACTAACACGGCTGTTACTCTGAAACCTGTGTAGGCTATAGCACCTGAGGGGGCAGGTGTTGATAGTGTGCGCACATTGTTGGCAGCCTTTAATCTACTAATCCAGATGTGGGAATTACAGCCTATGGTGTAGATGGTTTGCAATGTCTCATGTGACTGAATAGTCCAATCTGAGATTGGCATGATCTTTGGCTCTTTTCTCTTCAAGCTGCAGGAGCCAGCTCCTGTCATGGACTTTGATATCCTGATGGCACCACTTGTTATGATCACTTGCCAAGATTTCCCATTGGTCAGGATCAATACCAAATTCCTTTATATCTCACTTACATGTGTCTATATATTGAAGTTTGGGATATCCTGTTCTTATTCCCTCTGATAGCTCCCTGTATAGCATGTCCTTGGGTATGCGTCCGTCTTCCAAACTACTCAGATGGCCCAGCCAGTGCAGTTGTCTTTGCTTGAGCAGGGCTTTCACGGTTGGTAAATTTGCCCTTTGAAGAACCTCTGTGTTGGTGACTTTATCTTTGCCGATATAAACAATGTAGGGGGAAACTGTTTAACCTTTTCTCCTGATGAGCATAAATTGTCCATGTTTCCCTGCCATACATGAGAGTGCTGAGGATGCAAGCTTGATACACTAGCGTTTTGGTCTTGATGGTCAGCTTTGAGTTGTTCCATGCTCTTTTAGTTAGTCTGCTGAAGGTGGTGGTGGTAGACTTTCCAATGCGAACATTTAGTTCTCCATCTAGTGAGAGGTTGGTGGTCACTGTAGAACGTAAATAGCTGAACTTTTGGACTACTTCTAGCTGGTTTGCATTTAGGGTGATTGAAGGATCTTGTGGAACCCCTTGTCCTAATACAACCATTTTCTTGATGTTAATGGTGAGAGCAAATGCCTGACAAGCAGTTGAAAGGCAGTCCGTCCATGAGTTCTTGTAGTAGATCTTCATCATGGGCTATGAGGGCAGCAGCAGCAGCGAATAGAAGTTCCCTGATTAGCGCCTTTTTGACTTAAGTCACGACAGTTTGAAGAGTTTCCGATCTGATCTTGTGTGAAGATACACTCCATCTTTCATGTCCTTAAATGCACAGTTCCAGAGTACTCAGAAGAAGATTCCAAAGAGTGTAGGGGCAAGAACGCATCCTTGTTTCACTCCGCTTTTCATCTTAAACCCATCTGAAATGGACCTGTCAAACTGGACAGTTGCTCTCATGTTGTTGTGGAATGAACATTTAAGACTTAACAGGGTTGGTGGGCATCCTATCTTTTCTAACATTGCAAATCAGGGTGGATAAAAATCAATGAATTAAAAAAAATAAATCCAAATCAGATTTTTTAATTTAAATCTGATTTTTTTGATAAAATGCTTTTTGAGGAAAAAACCTATCTGAAGATAGTTTTAATTAAGATACATTATAGCTCAAAGATCTCTCATCATGGAATAAAGATTATAAATTTTAATTCTATAGTATGAGAATATATTCAAGTAATGTTTAAAAAAAGTTTTGTAAATGAGTTCCAATAGTTCATGGATTAAGGACCCAATCTTATGAGGTTCTAGGGGCTTCTGCATAGATTATTTAGGTTAATCTTTCTATCTACCCAATGGGACTCAGTGCTCAGTCTAGAAGATACCATCAGAGATGTTTAGGTTTGCAGTTCTCAAACTGGATTTGCATCTCCAGAGATAACATGCTTGTTAACAGCAAAAATGTTTTTAAAGAAATAATATATAGAGGTGAGCTATAACAGACCTCAACCCTATTGTCCATCTGCAAATTTGTGTACACAGAGTCAATCCCTTACCTCTCTCTAAAAGTGCAACGTTTCAAAAAGTTCAATGAATAGACTATTGTTGGGAGCGAAATACATCTGGACAAGGAGAAGAAGTCTGGAGATAAATGTGAGAAGGGAGGGACAGGCACTAGAAACAAAAGTGGAATTGTTTGAGCAGCATATTCCAGAAGTCTTGAGGTCTTTCTGAGTATAGCCTTCATTGATTTGAAATCTACCATACCACTCTCACTAGAAGGGAAAATCTATAATGGCAGCAGGCTGTAAAAGAGACCCAGTTTGTGAATAAGAACCATTCAAGAAATATATGTTTGCTGATGATGTTTCAAAGAAAGTCACACCAGCAAACTGGTGGAAGTCACTTAAGCACTTGGACTCAGAGACTGTTGAAGTGGTAATCTCACTTTTAACAACTGTAGCTTCTTCTGCCGGTGTAGAAAGAATATTTTCTTCCTTTGGACTAATTTGTTCCAAATTGAGAAATCATTTGGGACCTGAAAGAGCAGAAACGCTTGTTTTTCTTTTCCAGATTATGAACAAACAGGAAAATGAAGGTGAAGACGACTGAGTTAGCTGCAGAAGCCAATGTTTTAAGTTTCTCATGTTGACCTGGCTGACACAGTCAATTTAATTTTTGTTGCTTTTAAAAAAAAATTCATTTAACTATTTCAGTTAAAAACTATTTTAACAAAAACAAACCTGATTTTAAAAAACTTGAATGTTTAACTACATTCAAAAATTCATATGCTTGTTTTGTTAAAATATTATATATCCAAAATACCTAACGTTGTTGTTTTAGTTAAATAAAACAGTTTAAATGTCTGTCTGACGATGTTCTCCTCCTAATACAGCATGGCAATAAAATCCTCCAAATATAAAGGATTAACCTGTTGAATTGAAGATAGTTTACCTCCGAGTGACTTCATAAATATCTGCTTCAATTACCTTTTGGTAAATGAAATAACCAATCATTCATTTTCTGATATAGCTGTAAAACTAATCTGAAAAGTTTCCAAATTAAATCACTTTAAAAGTGTATAGTGTGTACCTTCTAAAAATGAAACCTACATCTATCTCTGAGTTGTGAAGAATATATATTAAGGTTATAACAACCAACAAGAATGCACTTTTATGTAGAAATCCATGATTAAATCAAGCCTTCCTGACTAGTGATTTAAATCAAATCCACCCTGTTGCAAATAGACTTGCTTGGCTGGCTGTGTGCACATGTAACACTGGGATCGAACCTGGGACCTCTGAAGCTTAGTATATGAGCCTCTACTGTATGAGCTAAGAGCTACCTGGCACTTAGCTAAGGCTGTAGTAGACTTATTAATCTTTAGATGGTCTCGGCTATAATGGCCCAAACAGTGGAGTAACACTAAATGTGAGCAGTAATGATCTGAGTTCTTTACGGCTGAATGTAGCACTATTTTTCTATAAAACGAGATATGCAAAGCCAGAAGTAACGTATTCTGTTTACACTCCTATGCAAAGAAAAGGTCACTAGCCTAATCAAATGCTATTTCTCTGGTATTTTAAAGGTCTCGATTCTGCAATCCCTTGGGGCTTGTCTATATGGGAGGTTTAAATTGCACTAACTTTACCCAGTACATACTCAAATGACCTTCATATACATGACACACTCTTTCAAAGCACTCTAATTGACCAAGTAATATGTATTCCACAATCCAGACTGAAAGCGGATTAAGTTAATTGTGGATGAGTTAGTGTGGACTAATGTTCATGTACCCAAATGCTCATTTGCACTAGGGTGGCAGTTCGCTAACTGCTATCCCACTCTGCTTTGCATGTCATCAGGATCAGCCGGTTTACCTGAGTACTCTCCACTCTTCTGAGGTCATGTTACCCAGATGTCACCTTCCCTGTTCAAATGCTGGCCAGAAGCCAGGACCGGTCCATTTGCTCCTGGATTCACATACGTCAACATCTGAGTAGGGTATTACTACTATTCTACAATCTATACTACCATACAATGCCATGTGCAGCATCATGGAGCTGTGCAGAAATCATTGAGTTTCTCACCATCTGGGGAGAAGCAAGGGTGCAGAAAGCCCTTACCAAAAATCACCAGAATAAAGCAGTGTGTATGGACATCTCTAGAAAGATGGCAGAAAAGGGTTCCAGCAGGGACCCTTCTCAATGCTGCAACAAGAACAAAGAACTCAAAAGCCTACACAACAAAACCCGGGACAAGAGACCTCTGGTAATGCTCACAGGACTACAAGGAGCTGGACTGAGTGGTCTCATTGTGTAGTCCAGGAGCATTTACCTTAAGCCCTGCCTGCCTGAGGAGGTCATCCTGAGTTTGAGCATTCTGTTGGATCTTGGTCCTTGTTTGGGAAGCTGCACCAAGCATCCAGGAAAGCATCTGCTACTTCTGGTCACACATAAGATCCTTAGTGTTATTTACTGAAGAAATTTAAAAAAAAAAAAAAAAAGACTTGAGAGGGTTTTCATGTTTTTTTTCTTAACCTTCCCTTCCCCCTGAATTTTAGCTGAGCGACTCAAACAAACAAACAAACAAAAATGCAACCAAGGTGTGTCCCTAGACCAAGCAGGCTCATTCAAGGGTACCTCTGCCTCCTTCATCCAGGTTTATTTCAGTCATCCATTTGGTGTGATATGGTGTGATAGTCTGATACACTACCATATGTAATCAAGCAAACAATGAACTAAAAGAATGTTGGACAGCTGTGTCACATATGGCTCCAGAAACATCACAATGTTTCTTTACAACAGTAAAATATACAAAAAGTTGTCTAATGTAAAAACGAACAAACAAACAAAAAAACTAGGTTGTGTTTCCAAAGCATGGATTATTAACTGATTGTTTTTGTTTCTTTGTCACTGAAGCCTTATTATAATACCATCTCTCTGATGCTAAAGTAAACCATCTCCCATTAGACTCCTCTGTGGGAAGTGAGAGGAATGAACGAGGAAACCAATAAGAAATAAAACTTCCCATCTCTGTGTCTTTCTTTCCCTCCCTGTGGTTACACTTGGGACTTCTTAACCTCCCACGCTTTATATGATCACATAAAATAACCCTCTCAGTGTAACATATTCAAATGTTACAGGCCTACTGATGCTCTTGATTTTTATTACTTAGATGCAAAAGGCATTTAATTTAACAAAACAAAAAAGAACAAAAACAAAATGTCATGTAAATTGTTTAAAAGGTGAATAATTCCAACTGTAAGCAGCTTTCCAAAGAAGGAGGCAATTGGAGCACTGGAGTCTGGCAATATTCAGGGGAAGGAAACTAAATGCTCATTTAAAACTCCAATAAAGGACAAATATTCATAGTTTATTAGGGGCAGGTGACTGGACATTTCATTGACTTGCTATATTTTTTCTAGAGTAAAACACCAGCGAAACAAAGATACAAATATTCAGTAATGATGAATGTATCCTAGTTAGGCTATGAGCACTACTGTAAATATATATGCACCATGGGTGAAATCTTGGCCACATTGAAGTACTCAACGGGTGTTTTGCCATTGACATCTCTGGAGCCAGAATTTCACCCAGTATGTGTATACCAAACTGCACCGGATGACATATGTAGTATACTATCATTTTAGAAATATCCTAGTTTAAGTACTAACCTATTCACTCTAACACTACATGTCAAAAATTCCCATCAAACTTTTTGAATAGGCTGACTAGATATTGAGGAATATATAGCACAAAAGTCAAAGAGTTGTTCTTGTAGAAACAGGAAAGTATACAGTACAATAAACGAACTACGATTTCCTTTCAAACTGCTTTTATTACACAGATGGCTCCATCTGGTGGCTACATTAACACCTTCTAACCCTGTTATGCTGTTTTACATTGCCATTTGGAAAAAAGCTTTTAAATTGAAGAAACTGACAAATATGTTCATTCTATGTAGTTTCTATCAAATTTATGTGCTTTAATAAACTTAGATTTGCCTAACTATACTTCAGAATCACGTGGTCCAGTTTTAACCAATAACTAGCGCCATACCTGAGGCAGCGTTTAGTCTGCTTTGTTAGTTCAAGGCACATTGTTCTCGTCTCTGGCTCCCTAGTAATTTTCTTCCTTGGAAGTTTAGTATATTGTCTTCCTAACTGGAGGTGACATGATCTGTAGCACATGAAAGTATAATCTGAAGTTGTTTCCTGTTGGGTTTTTCTGGAGAGCATTTTGCAAATATGACATATATCAGAATTGTGGGTCAAAAGTGTGTAGTGGGAAAGCTTCCCTTGGGAAGTATAATATTAATGGAAGGACAATTTTGTATCTAGCAGCTACTTCAGACAAAAATCATTGTTAACTCAGTGTTAAATTTGCTGAAGTAACATATATAAAAAATACTTAACTACAGCAATAGTTTTAAGAAAATCTAAAGCATTTGTAAGGTTTTGTAAAGATTTAACTTGTAAAGCACCTGTAGAGGGGTTTGGCTGGGGCTCGTCCCTCTCTGGGGTGGCAGGGAACCACACCACCTCACTACTTCCTTCCAGTCGTTGATGGGGAATTAGCCTGGCCGAGGGAGTCTCTCGCCGCGGCAGCAGTAGAGGCAAACACAAACAGTTATTCGCGCCTGGCCATGGTTCAGTAGAGAATCAAGGGCTCAGGTCCTCAGGCAGGAGCTGAGCAACAGTATTTAACTAGCAGACCCAGGACCGGGGTCAGGGCATGGCAGCAGAGAGTCAGTGACTCAGGCCCTCAGGCAGAAGCTGAGCAAACAGCTGTATAATTAGCAGGCCCAGCCCCTGGGTCAGGCTGGGGCAGCCAAGCGTCAGTGGCTCAGGCCCTCAGGTAGGGGCTGAGCAAAGGCAAGTAAACAACCAGCCCAGGCTCTCGGCTCAGAGGGGCCTGGGAGAGGGGGAGATTGCCACCCAACTTGTGGGTGGCAGGGGGGATGCAGGCCCACCCACTCCACTGCGTCCCAGCCTGGGGCCCTAGCAGCAGCCAAAGGCCGGCTGCTGAGTCAGTGGGGATTCTGGCCGCAACACACTGACATAGGCTCTTGTCAAGGTTCCTTCCCCACTCTGAACTCTAGGGTACAGATGTGGGAACCTGCATGAAAACTTCCTAAGCTTACTTTTACCAGTTTAGGTTAAAACTTCCCCAAGGTACAAATTATTTTACCCTTTGCCCTTGGATTTCCACCGCCACCACCAAACTTTATCTGGGTTCCTGAAAAAATGGAGTTTGGACACGTCTTTCCCCCCAAAATCCTCCCACCCCTTGCACCCCACTTCCTGGGGAAGGTTTGGTAAAAATCCTCATCAATTTGCATAGGTGACCACAGACCCAAACCCTTGGATCTTAGAACAATGAAAAAGTATTCAGTTTCCTTACAAGAAGACTTTTAATAGAAGTAAAAAAGAAAAGAATCACCTCTGTAAAATCAGGATGGTGAATACCTTACAGGGTAATTAGATTCAAAACATAGAGAATCCCTCTAGGCAAAACCTTAAGTTACAAAAAAGACACACAGACAGGAATATTCATTCTATTCAGCACAGCTGTTTTCTCAGCCATTTAAAGAAATCATAATCTAACACATACCTAGCTAGATTACTTACTAAGTTCTAAGACTCCATTCCTGTTCTGTCTCCGGCAAAAGCATCACACAGACAGACACAGGCCCTTTGTTTTTCTCCCTCCTCCCAGCTTTTGAAAGTATCTTGTCTCCTCATTGGTCATTTTGGTCAGGTGTCAGTGAGGTTACCTTTAGCTTCTTAACCCTTTACAGGTGAGAGGATTTTTCCTCTGGCAAGGAGGGATTTTAAAGGGGTTTACCCTTCCCTTTATATTTATGACAGCTCTGGTAGTGCTGCAGCCAGACTGCAGTCGGCTGCCCGCGGGCTACTTCCAGCCCCCCCACCCCCGGAGGTACCAGGGTCTGGACGGCGTCCTCCGGGGGGGTCGAGCACCATGAGGTCCTCTGGGTAACTGGAGAGGGGCAGGCTGGGCAGCTCCTCCGAGCTCTGGGCAGCATTAGGCATTGGCAGGCCAGGCCAGTCCTTGGGTCTGCCATAGGTCGCTACGGTCTCCTGGCTGGGAGTTAGGCCGGAGGCATCTGGCCTCTCTGGCGGCTGCTCCTCCAGTGAGTGCTGGGGTTGGGCTTTTATACTTCCTGTCCTGCGCCTTGACCTCTGGGGGTGGGTGCAGGACTCACTGGCTCCATCCACTCTGGTGTTGGGAGGGGCTTGTCCCTTTCCGGGGTGGCAGGGGACCACACTGCTTCGCTACAGTACCAATTAATTTAATTTACTTACATGTTGCCATTATAACGTATACAATCAGACGACAGCATCGATGTGAACATTCACCTTCAATGTGCCATTTAACAACCTTAGCTCTGACTCAGTAATAAAATGTATGAACTCTTTTGACGCATACATCACTAATATATTGCATGTAGTCCAAAGTATAAAAATTGTGGACTACCTAAAGTATGTAACTAGTATTACATGTCCATATCGTTTTCAGCAAATGTAAATTTTCAGATAATGTTTTTTGTGGAGAAATTTCCTCATTTTTAAAGAAGAAATATAACTTTATGCACTGTGTGATAAAAGTTTCTGTGGCCTCAAACTCACAGAGGAGGTTTTATGTGCCAGGCACCTACAATTTTGTATGTTGCCAGGCATCAATTTGTGTAGAAAATATTATATCAAATGTTCCCCTTCTATGCACCTTCAGGAAGAGCCCTGATCTAATCAGCTATTTAAGGGACCACAGAAATGAGTTGACTGACAGAGTTACAGTGGGGAGAATAGTACCTTTAACTTGTAAAGCCATGCTCACAATTACATAATGTAATCATTCTGATCTTAATAAGTACACAACGAAGGACTTAGACTGTCACATATTCAAAACAAAGCACATCGGGAACACCTACAGAAATGTATCCACACTCAAAATACCCCTAAAACCCAGAACTTCCTTGCAAAACAACATTTGTATTTGTATACCAGTTAATTGCACATGCAAGTTGGCAATTATGCAAGACCCAGTTTGTGCATGCAAATGAACATTGCAAAGAAAATGGCACCTCTAAAAAATTGTCCCATAAGGCTTACTGGCAAAGGACAAGCAGGAGAGAATTAGAAAAGCACAGTAATGATACAATTTGCTGTATGCTGATAGTGGACTTCAATCATGGTCTTTTATAGTAACTTGCAAAGGTCTACTGAATTTAGCATTGTGTATTTAGAGAACTAAGCGACTATTCTAAACAGTCCTGAAATTTAAAAGAGTAATCATAGTGCACATGGGGAAATGAGGGAAAACCCATTTTTCCATCTTTTTTCTTGTTTTTTCATTGTTTAACTTGAAACCAAAGTTTAGTCTTGTCTGTCTAATGCATGTCTAGATATATTGGGTGCCTTCATCAGTACATATCATAGAAGCAGCAGGAATTTACATTTGTTTACTTGGAATTCAGTGGCAGTAACAACAGCAGTTCAAGGCAGCCCCATTGTGAGATAAAACCTTTCCATAATCTCCAAATGTTCAGTGCAGTGCTCCTGACTCTTAAAAATGTATTTCATTTCTGTTCCTGCTGCATTGTCTTCCTTTGTTCCCTTTTCCAATGTCAATGCATTACACTATTTATTTTCCCAATCATACTTGTGGTATCTTTCCCTTCTCCCTCCAGGGTTACTAGGAATTATACAGCTTAATATATAACAGAAAGAAAACAATCAAGAGACAGGACCATGCACTAGCAACCAAGTCGAGTTTGCCACGTATTTTGGCTGTCAACACTTAATGTAAATATCATAAGGGGAAGAAGTGCCTACTGCCATTGTCAAGGATCTCTGCCCTTCTACAGGGGATAATGGAAAAGAAATAGCACTACTGCTGAGACCCTATCCTTTACTCAGTGACAATGTCAGGATCCAATAATCCCCTACTGCTTGTAGTAGAGTGTGCTGGCTCTCAAAAAAGCAGAGATTCCTAGCCCGCTTGCTACTGGGTCTCAGCCCTTTCAGACCAGGCATTTAGGATGGTTGTGTTTCCAGGGGGACCATGTGACCAAGAGGGAGCTATGTGAGCATGGGCAGCATTGACTGGAGAAACTCTCCCCCAGATTCCCCCTTACCCTAGTGTTTTCCTGGGTATGTGTGAAAGAACTTCGATCATTCTCCATAGTCTCAGGCTTTCTTTTAAAAAGAAAGAATAAATCTCCAGCTGTCATGGTTGTAAAGAAAACATTTCAAAAGCTGTCAGGAGTGTAGCTGATATAGAGATGTCTACCTGAATTTTCAGACAGCCCGAAACAATAGCTCTGAGAGGTGAACTTGCCTGATCATTTCAGTGGGCTCTAACTCAGATGCTAATGGTGATATTTTAAATGTCAATATTGTTAACTATTTCACTGCTTGTCAAAGCATGTCAGAAAGGAGAGAAGTGTCATATTATGAAGATCTTTGCCAGTGTTTCCCAAAATGTGTGTGGGAGTGGGAAGCATGGAGGAGTAGTCAGGAGGAAGTGTTCGGGAAGATTTTGGCAAACCAGTAAAGTGCCTGAACCACTATAGTGTGTTGCTAACAGTAGTCAAGGGATATGTCATTGTATTACTAATATATAAATAAAGGGAAAAAGTTTGAGGTAATTGAACTTCTCAGGAGGGGCTCTTCAGGGACGCTCCTTCTGGACGCATCTTCAGGTCCCCACCGGCAGACAGAAGCCTGGCCAGCAGAAGCCTGTCACGGTGCCATTTGAAAGCCACGCTCAGCTTTGGTAATTATCGAGGGTTGGGGGTGTTTTACTAACCTGTTGCAGACGTGTGTAAGTGCTTGAGACTAAGTAAAGTTTAGCTTTAAGTGAAAGCACTCTTGTGTAGTCCTGTTTGTGCCAGCCATCTAGCGGTCGGACAGCCATTTCTCCCTTGATTTATTTCCTGACACCACCTCGCACAGAGTAAAAGTTACCAAGAGCTTTGGGTTGAAAGAACCCCTGGTAACAGAAGGAGATGCCATGACAGATATATTAATTAGGAGGAGTAGGTCTTTAATACCACATAACAGGACTACAGGGGTGCAGTTGTCTTAAATTTCTGAAGAGTGGCTCAGCTTTCAGAAGTTTGGGAGACACTGCTCTGTACTGAGAAAAGGAAGGCTGCCCTTTAAATAAACTTGCCTACAGTAACATGGATCTTTCTTGGTCGGATGATATAACTACCCTAAATGCATGGCCTTAAAGGACCAAGCCCCACTAAGAGGTGGGCTAGCGGCACCAACTCTGAAAGGTTCCAGTACGCTCCGTTACATGGCTTCGCTCAACCTCATCTGCAAGCTGAGTCTTCCCACATCCTCAATGCAATTGTAACACCGACAGACCTCGGTCGTTGTCAGGTGGGATTGAACTGGGGACCTCTGGAGCGTAGTGCATGAGCCTCTACCGCATGAGCTAAAAGCCAGCTGACTCTTAGCTAAGGATGTAGAGCAGACTCATTTTAACTCTCTCTCTAAGTGGTCTCGGTGCCACTAGATGGGACAGAACACTACACCCAGAGGTATGTGGGTTACACAATACATTTATGAAATTGCAGAGTTCCTGAAATTTGGCTCTGGATTTTCATAAGCACAGTGCACTCTGGAACATCAATACAGGGAAAGCCTCACCAGGAAAGAAAAGGTGAGTGAAAAGTAGTGTCATGACATACGGAATCACAGTCCTTCTTAAACAGAAGACATTTACTATAGAAAACAGGTTTCAGAGTAACAGCCGTGTTAGTCTGTATTCGCAAAAAGAAAAGGAGTACTTGTGGCACCTTAGAGACTAACCAATTTATTTGAGCATGAGCTTTCGTGAGCTCACGAAAGCTCATGCTCAAATAAATTGGTTAGTCTCTAAGGTACTATAGAAAACAGTTACAACTGAGCTTCCACATGGCTTCAATTCCAGCTTTGTCTCCCTTGTTTACCAAGAGCTACACCTTGTCTAGAACTCTATACAACACAGAGATCAAAGTTTTGAAAACATGAATATATAGTTAGGTTCCTAATTCCATACTCAAGCATCCTCAGATGTGGCCAGATTTTCCAAAAGTTCTAGAAGTTCCCATTGATGCTCATTGAGTGGCTAAATAATATAGTGCAAGTGACTCTATAATTAGTCAGGACACAGCAAAGGGACTACTGAGGCTCATTGTAATCATAGGGAAGCTTCAGAGGCAATTCTTTTCCTCTCATTTGGCGGTAGATATTCATTAGACCAGTGGTTCTCAACCAGGGGTACGCAGAAGTCTTCCAGGAGGTACAACGACTCATCTAGATAGTTGCCTAGTTTTACAATAGGGTACATAAAAAGCACTAGCTAAATCAGTACAAACTAAAATTTAATACAGACAATGACTTGTTTATACTGCTCTATATGCTATACAACTGAAATATTAATATTCTGAAATTATTAGTATTAATATTCTAATTCATTTATTTTATAATTATATGGTAAAAATGAGAAAGTAAGCAATTTTTCAGTAATCATGTGCTGTGACACTTTTGTATTTTTATGTCTGATTTTGTAAGCAAGTAGTTTTTAAGTGAGGTGAAACTTTGAGGTTCGCAAGACAAATCAGACTCCTACAAGGGGTACTGTCGTCTGGAAAGGTTGAGAACCACTGCATTAGACTGTGTTTTCTCACTAAACATAACTCAATGATACAGTAGGTTTTGCATATGAAGTGCTTTCTATGCACCTTTTGTGGTATTAAGCAAAGAAGCAGTTTGCCTCATCAGCTTGTTGGGTGATTTTGAAGAACAGTATGAGAGAGCTAAATCATCCCACGTTTGCTGCTGATGCTATAAAAGGTTCTCTCTTGATCTGCTTCACACTCAGGTGATGGAATGCCGAGATGGGCAAAATCAGTTTCAATGCCAAAAAGATAAACAACTGGTGCAGAAGGTCACAAAACACTATGAATTACTTTATGTCACTCGAATCTTGAAGGATGATCCAAAAATATATACAAGAGTTTTGAAATAATAGTGAGCAACACAGTATTACTACCCAGGGGACACTGTGCAATACACATAAAGCAACTCAAATTTTAATGGGGCATGGAATTATCTTTTGAATTAAGTGCAAAAAGAGTTTGTTTTAAAATGAGAGAGCGAAAGAGTGAGAAAGAAGCAGGTCCACTGTTAAGGAAAAGCAAGTTTATGCCTAACGTCCTGGAGAAATAGTTGAAGAATAATTCAACCCCATGCAAAGATTGCTGCTTAAGGCTACCAAAGTCAGTGAGATTTGTAGGGAACTTTAGGACCAGATCCTACAAAGGGATCCACTGTACAGACACTCAGGACTGCATGGAACCCACAGGTTTTAGTGTGACTCCACAAGGGTCTAAAAGTCTACGTGAGTGGTTCCTTTAGTGGGATTGCAGCCTTAATTTGTTTTCCTGATCCTGATGTTTTAGATCTGTGATCTTGTCAGATCTCATAAGCTAAACAGGGACAGGCCTAATTAGTATTTGGAAGGGTAATTATTTAGGAAGACCCAGGTTCTTACAGAAATGGTGTTGGTGACTCACTGCCTCAGGCTGGCACTCCGACCTCTCAGTCAGTATTGAGTCTATCCCCATTTTAATACCAGGGATGGTATGGACATAGAACTATGGTCCTGACCATTTCTGGTTATTGAAGACTCCATGGAACTTTTTTCACATTCTAAATTCCAGAGCAGATAACTCCATTCTACTTTCTAAAATTCTTCTTTATAGTGTCACTCACTTACGCTGTTCTGCATTTGCTCTGCTAGATGATTGCTGAGTCATGTTACCAGTGCAGAATGACTACTGGGCTTCTCTCTCAAAAAAAGCTATATGAACCCGAATGAAGCCAGTGTTCTGAACCAGCAGAAGCAGCATGTACCCAGGTACTTGTGCACACACTATAGCTGAAAGTGTGCCTTTGGCTGCATTTAATTAGAGTATCATTAATAAACACACATAAATACATATATCTCCATGTCTTTCAGAGGTAAGGAAAAAAGACTATTCCCTGATCCACTGCCTCCCACTCCTCTCCAGAACATACCTGAGAAAAGTGTACCCCAGAGTTCAACCTTACGGGCAAACTGTGCAAATAAAGTAGATGCTGTGGATTTAAGTTTTCATCTTAAAGTTCTTATCACACATTCCTTCACCAGAATATCTTGGTCTAGTGCAACATGGGCTGAGTTAAGATATTTGCGATTACTTTAACAACACATTTCCAATGTTTAAGGAGTTTTTAAGTGTGTCCTTGACTTTGAATTTCCAGGCTTTCTAGTGTTTGTGGTTTTTGAGAGTAATTCATGTTCTGTGAAGGCTTTTCCTCTTCAGTGATAGGTACATACAACCCTAGCTCCAAGTAAACACAACTTTTATTTATTTATTTATTTATTGCTAGAAATATGCACTAACAGCCTGATCCAAAGCCAAGAGGAATCTTTCCATTGACTTCAGTGGGTGCTAGCTCTCTTGTGTGACATGGGGGTAAGCGTGTGTTCTGCTCATTCCTTCCACACACATGCACCTCATTGTCAGATGATGAACAAGGTCGAATAAAATTATTTTGGTACATTGAGGGTCTGGTTCAAAGCTTCTTGAAGTCCATGGAAATACTCCCACTGATGAACTGAGCACGGAGCTGTGGCGAAGCCTTAAAAGAGGAGTTTCTCAAGCTTTCTCAGAGCTTCCTCCTGCAGTGTCAATCTTTTCTTAAAGAGAGATTGTCTCATGGGCCACCTCCCATCCCATTTGCAATCCCATGGACAACCTCCCTTCCCATTTAGGATCAACATTGTGGCTACCACAGCAATCGCTTACCTGGGAAGGCAACAGCAGGAAAGTGTTTACGTACTTTTTAGCCATCTTGGAATGTGATTTAGCAGCTGGAATCAAAGAGAGTCAACACCACCTGACCAGCCAGCTCTCTACAGACTACCAGCAAGTGCTTTATAGAACACTGGCTCTCCACGGTCCTCAGTTTGGGGGACATACTAAATAGGAATTAGGAACTAATTAGAGGAAAACTGAAGCACATTAGTTAAGTAAATAAAATAAAAAATCTTACATTTATATAGAATCTTTTAACCTAAAAGATCCCAAAGCATTTTATATACAAACAATCCACATACAGGAAATCATGTCACCAACGAAATGCAGTTATCTCTGGGATGGAGTGCACCACCCAAGCAGACAACCTTAAGTTGGAAAGAGAAAATTATGGCCAAATTGGGGCCAGTCTTTTCTCTTATGAAAAGCTATATGGGAAGTTTTATGTCTGTACTGAGCAGACAGGAACTCAGTTTTCCAAATCCTGTTGAAAGACTCACAGCCTGATGTGCCAGTTTTTACACCACGGAAGGATAAAGGGCTGAGATTCTGCTGTGATTAGAATAAACAAGGTTTATTAATTTCTGTCGAACAGTAGATGTCTCCCTTTGCCTGTATTTGATCTGTGTGTAAAATGTGCATTAGGCATATGTCCACAGTGAGCATTACTTCTCTTTTTTCCAGCTAACATTCCCATCATGCCTTGGTGAAAAATCCACAGGGGAGGAAAGATAACGCTGAGCACAAACCCTGAGAATAGAGCCCCATGAAAGCAACAAATTATAAACTCTACAGAAGAGATTTTCTTCAGAAAGATCATAGGTCTCATGCTTTCGTCATGGCCTGTTCCTTTGCCAGCAGGTTTGGAGAGAGTGATCTGTGAGAGCTAAGTGATTTCTTTCAAGTAAGCTTCTCACGATGACTACAGAAAGCTAAAGGATTACAGTACACAAACAATGGGAGAAAAGCTGCTTCAAATAATACATCCAGACAATAGAGTTGAAGTTATGGTAGCAATGCAAAATATGGAAGAGGATTTAAATGAAATGAGTGCTATTTGTACATCTCTGAGGGCTCACGTGTGACAAATTTGGCAGCACTAATGTTTATAGCGCTTGTTGCTCCACCCCTTAAACAATGAGGCTAAACCCCATATGTACAGGAGTTGGTAGCGCACAAGCATTTTTGCTAATCACATTGCATGCAAAATCAGGAAGACAAAGGGAACTAGTAATGCTTATACTAGCATTGGGGAAATAATTAAGCATGAATGAAATATTGTATGTGGATTTGAAATAAATGTGTAGCGCTCTTGGAAACAATTGTGTTGTTTTCTGTTGTGCTGCTTTTTCCCTATTTCACAAAATAATTTGCATTTCATTTAAATAAGGAATATAAATTGTTGCAAACTTTCAATTTTATTTACATAAAACAAAATGCTCATTTCCATTATTGTTTAGATAACCTGGCATCTGCAGAGTTTTTTGAAGGTAAAGTTTTCTCCCTCCCCAAATTACGACTGACACCATGATGTATGGGGCATAGATAGATAGACAGTAATCCACCATAAGCCCTGCTGTACAGTAGGCTAATATCTTTCTCGGGCATAACAAAGACATGGGACCAGATCATTGATTCTAGCCATGTTCTGCTTTGTGCTCCTGCAATCTCTGAGGCATCTGGTGTTGGTTGGACCATTGCGTAAATTAGAGCAGCCTCACGGATGGTTGTGCTGGCTAGAGTGCAGTGGGTTTTGGCTGTGCAGTTTCTTTCCTCAGCTGCATGCTCCCTGAACCAGAATTGGGGGGCAAAAGGCAGTGTCGTAGGGAATCTGCTGAGACAGCTAATATTTAGACCAGCTTTAGGGCCCTTTGCATCACTGAAGTGACACAAATGGCCCGGATCAGGGTCAGTCTCTACAATTACTATTCTGTCCAGTTTTTGTTAGAGCAGGGAAGTGCACTGGGACTTTAATTCAACGTTACTGTGAAGAAGTGAACTACCCTTTTAAAGGACAGGCTGGAGCCTACAACTAAGACTGCCTAGATGTAATCAAGAAGGTCCCCCTTCCCCATTCTGAGGCTTTGCCTGGGCTATTTAAACATGAAGTCGGGTAGGAATAGAGAGGGAATTAGAAGCCATGCAGGCCACAGTGGAGTCTCTCAGGTTCAGGAGTCTAGCCTGAATAGGCCCAGAGACTTTGTTTGGGGACTTTAAGTTTGGGAGCGCTGAACTAGGGTCTGAACTGTTGTTACATGTCCTCCTTCCCTGAGTCCATATGAAAAGGGACACATGCCTTTTATAGGTTTCAGAGTAGCAGCCGTGTTAGTCTGTATCCGCAAAAAGAAAAGGAGTACTTGTGGCACCTTAGAGACTAACAAATTTATTTGAGCATAAGCTTTCGTGAGCTACAGCTCACTTCATCGGACGAATGCATCCGATGAAGTGAGCTGTAGCTCATGAAAGCTTATGCTCAAATAAATTTGTTAGTCTCTAAGGTGCCACAAGTCCTCCTTTTCTTTATGCCTTTTATAGTTACCTTCAGGAATCTCCCTTTGTGGGAGTCTGTATATATTTGACTTTTCATCCTCACTAACCATAAGTAATAGGTGATCTTTGGATCCTAAACCTTCTCTCATTCCTTAATGTATGTGTGCAAATAGCTCAGTGCCCTCCCTGCAAGATTGCCCAGGTGTATTACTGATTCAAATCCACCTCTGCTGACAGGCTGTTCATCTTCTCTCATCTTGACTATTTTAACTTCCTTCTGTGACCTTCTCAAGCTCATCTCTTCCATCCTCAAACAGTTCCACCAGCTCCCCATTTATGTAAAATCCTCCATGAATTTGTTTCAAATAATCTCACAGGCCTTGTCCATCTATTTCTCTCCCAGTTCCCATCACTCTTACCTCTGTTCTGTCCTTTCACACCTTCTTGCCTTTCTTAGATAACAATGCTGAGCAATAACAATTCAGTACTCTTCATAAGCTGTAAATTCACACCATTAAAAAGAAACCAAATTATTCTGATCCTGCCAAAGATGAGTTCAATATTGATTAAAAGTTAAACATATTCATATCCCTTTGCAGGATCAGTTAGCTATCTAAACCGATATTTAGGTTTCAAAGCACCTCTGAAAACCAGACTACCTGTTCAGGTACAAAAATCTGTATTACACTGCCTAATTTTAGTTTGAATATTTTAGCTGTAATGCACTATAAGACAACAGAAATATATTAATCATTCTGGTTTCTACCCCATGTAGAATCTTAAGCATTGGTCTCCTTCAAAATATTGATAATAATTTCATTTTATCCTGCTCCTCTCTGTACACTGTCCTGAGACTTAAACAATGATCATTTTTCTTTTTCCACAGAGCTACTGCTGCTTTTCCCTGTGCTCTGTTATCAGAATATGCCCAGCACTTCAGATTTTCAGAAAAGGAGATGAAGTCATTTAATAGATGCTGTGTTTACAGAAGAATACACTGTAGTCTTATAGTTTCCTAAATCTAATCTTTTTTTTTCTGTCTTCCTAGAAACAAAAGAATTCAAACATCTTTCCCAAGTCAGAGCTGAAGGAATCCTTTTAAGTGACATAAGTCCCTCAGTGGGGTTGTATGCTTTGTTTCACCACTGAGTAAGCTGAAATGATTGGGTCTACTTCATGATTCCCAGATATCACTAGGGTGTGCTATAGATCATGACATTCAGTAAAGCACTTGTTAACAAGGCAATCTAGCTGCTATACTAAATATTTTAAATTAATTCTAAACACGAAAGCAATGCACACTGATCCAAATACACGTTTAAAACAACATCTGAAGCACTTGAGAGAGGTAATATAATAAAACTTGTTTAACAATTTAAAACTTTTTGCTACATATGCTTGGAGAACCATACAATAGTGCATGGCTACAAAGAGTTAGTGAGAGCTAGACAGATAATCAATAAATCTAAAATGCCTACAAATCAATAAAACCTAAAAGAAGGGATCTAAATAGTGATTGAAAGATTGGAATGGAACATGTATAAATAAGAAGCATAACCAATAAGGGACCTATTGTAGAAAATTTAGTTTGGTGTGGACTCAATGGAGATTGGCATCAAATGGGATTATTCACCTGAGTAAGTGCTCCCTCATGAGTAAGGGCTGCACATTCAAGCTCTAAATAGTAATTATAAATAACATGTAATTAATAAGTAGATATGAATAATCAAACTGCTCTTAAATCCATTGATGTCAATGGCAAAACTCTTAATGATTGAAGTGGGCGTAGAATCAGGTCCATCCTGGGGGACTACATAGCTGAAGGTCGGTTATGGGATAGGGAACCCACTAGCACTTGCATCTTGATTCAGCAGTACTTAAGCATATGCTTAACTTCAAGCACGTATCTGGATTTAAAGTTAAGCACATCCTTAAAGACAGGCATGAGCTTAAGTGCTTTGCTGAACTAGGGCCTCAGATACCAATTCAAATCCAGGCTACAGCGTGCTGATAGCAACAGAAGAGCATTGCCGCCTGATGGCCTGGTGGTTCAGCGGCCTATGTGAAACGGGTTTGGTGGCCCCAGTCCATTTCCCAGTGCATGATTATTATTTGTATTACTGTGACACCTAAAGCCCCAGTCATGGACCAGGACCCCGCTGTGCCAGGTGCTGTACAAACACAGAGCAAAAAGATGGTCCCTGCCCCAATGTGCACATCACAAAACCCATCTCCCTAATTAGCACTCTTGCCAATAATCTCAAAAGAGATTGAACATGCTTTGAAACACTGAACATGCTTTGATTCTAAACTAGTTTCTCCCCTTTTGAGGTGGCCCCCCGGCATCACAACTGAAACATGTTGGTGGAGCTGTGGGGGGAGGCTTATGCTGTCACTCTCTGAGCTGGTTCTGTCCCAAAGAGCCTTTAGTCTCCAGGACTCTCAATCCAGCAGCTCTCATGAGTGTTAGATTCACCCCAAATGTCAAAAAATAAGATCTCCCTGGAAGTGTACGTTGCCCAAGTTAGTGGGAATGGTTTGACTGGTGACATTCACATATACACCTGAATACTGTAAAAATGATGTTTGCTGTGACAGTTCAGTGTAAGTGTGTGATGCAATGGCTGGAATTCAGCTGAAACAGAAGAATTAGGGACAGATCCTCAGATGACATAAACTAGCATAGCTCTGTTGACTTCAATACAGCTACACTCTTTTACACCACCTGAGGATCTCTCCCTTAAAGTTTTAGCTGGATGTTTTCCTCATGGGTTTTTCCCCTGCTCTCCACCCTAAGCATTAATTATTCTTCTCCTATACTGTCGTTAGCCCATATGGTGACAACTACTGCTAGTCAGTGGTGGAACAAAAAGGGACAGTTGGCAACCTCAGATATACGTATACTGGAAAAAGAGAACAGCAAAGACAACAACAAATCAGATCCACTTTAACTGAAATCTGAAAAGAGTGACCTTAATGGACAAGGGATGTGAAACGTGATATTTTCTCTCTCACTGATCTATGTAGCCCTTGCCAGATCTCTAATTATTATATGCATCTTCCCGTCCCATGCCCAGGACATTTTCTCAGGTTTGCCTTGGATCATAAACCAATGTGTCCTTTTCAACTGCATGAAAGACAGCACCCGCAGTTCTACTAAAGCCGGTAGGAGAAGGTAACATTTTGAAATGGACACTGTAAAATTCCAGAGTTTTGATAATCTTCATAAAATTACCTTCTTTTAGGTTTAAAACCTGCAGTTCACTGTGAAAAAACAATGTTCCAGCAGCATCTTTTCATGGCATAACTGAAGAAAAAGAGGTACCTGGAATTTCACCTCCACATCTGGTAGCATGGAAAGTATAAGGCTCTATCCACAGAGAATTTATTTACACTGGTATTTGGTCCAGTTCTCCATGACACTGCTAATAACACTAGGTTCTTGATCTTGCAAATCCTTGTGCTTTACACATGTGTGCAGAGTTCCACTGAAGTCAATGGGAGTTTTCACATGCATAGGTTCAGCATGTGTATAAGTGTTTGTAGGGTCAGAGCCATAGTCACAACTGCATATACACTAGGGAAAGGACTTGTTGTGAGTTAGGCTGCAGGTAGGCTCTGGTGTCTTGCTGATTTTTGTTGCTCTAGTTTTGTTAATTTTTACAATTTAATTTTTAAGATGCTTCCTTTCAATTTCACTTACTGGGAAACTAAAGATAATTCTATAAAGCCTAAAAATAAACCTGGATCTGCTAAACAATTCAGCATTTCACTCCTCAGCTTCCACCAGCTGGGCCCATCTGCTTTAGATTTGACACAATTTATAAAAATGAACAAGTTTACATGAGGAAGATGAACAGATTCCTTTGTATATTCATTTTGCCAAAATACTGTGCAGGGCACTTATTACTGGAAGAAGTTTATTTTTGTTGATTTCTTTCCCTATATCCCTTTAACACTGTGGATGGGTTACATCAGTCTTCCATCTAGAAAGTATGTCCAAACGCACACTCTTTTCCACTCATATTCCCTTCAGGTTTTGCTCATCACATTTATTAAGCTACTTAATTCTCAAGGATCTATTGTAGATATGGTGAAGACCTCCTGAACACCAGTTAAGAATAAAGGTGTAATGAGAATAAATGACACACACATACCAATTTCCACAAGTCTTACATGGAGTTCGACCTTTTTACATAAACATCTACTGCGTAAATAAATCAGATGTATTAATAAGAACCCCCCTCCCAAAATCAAACAATGAAAGTATAACAGTTAGCCGACCAGTTAAAAGAATCAACCTATTAAATAAATAAATTTGCTCTACACCAATTTATGTCACGGCTGTACTTAAGACAAAACCTTTTAAAGGAATAGATTTACTGTGCATACATATCCCCACTGGGTATGTGTAATTATGCAAAGGAAAGGCATTACTTTTTTAAAGTGGATGAATGGGTGATACTTTTTGATTTACTGCAAGAAACAGAAAAATGGTAATGGCATGAAATAAGCATTTGCAAAACTGTTTTGGCAGACAGAAAATGTTTGATTTACCTAGGGCATCCATCAGGTTCTGTATTTTAGATCAAAGTAGATAAATGGCAAAGCAAATGGATATTTGGGGGGGGGGGATCTGCTTTTCTGTCAACTCTGCAAGTAAGTTAAATGTTTGAAGGTGAAAAAAAAAAGGCTCTCACATGGACAGGATAAAGTCATGATTCATCACTAATCTAGCAAATATGAGAGTTGTGTATTTACCTGGAAAGGTGAGAATTTCATGGAAGGAAATGCTACACAGGGCCCCATTTGTCATTGATGCCCTGATCCTGAGAGATTTCAATGAGGGTTGAGGTGCTCAGCATTTCCAAAGCTTAGACCCTCAAGGGGGAAACATTTTACCGTCTCCCTTTGACTTCAAGTTGGTTCACAATTATTTTTCTTCCTATTACTTTCTGGCTGAAACTCATATGGGTTTAAGAAAGATATTCCCATTCAGGGCAAAGGAGCCGTCTCCCCCAAAATGGATATCTGTGCTTCCCTTAGTAATATATATATTTTTAAATAAGACAAAGGGCCAAATTTATCACTGGTCTGAGGGAGTGAACTTGCCTTTACTTTTCTCAAATGTACAGAAATAAAGGTCTTTAAGGATTTTATACATACGAACATAAGAATGGCCATACTGAGTCAGATCAATGGTCCACCTAGCCCAGTATCCTTGCTTTGGACAGTGGCCAATGTCAAATGCTTCAGAGGAAATGAACAAAACAGAACAATTATCGTGTGATCCAGCCCTTGTCGTCCAGTACTAGCTTCTGGCAGTTGGAGGTTTAGGGTTGCCTTGAGCATGGTGTTGCGTCTCTGACCATTTTGGTTAATACCCATTGATGGGCCTATCCTCCATGAACTTATCTAATTCTTTTTTAAACCCAGTTATATTTTTGGCCTTCACAACATCCTTTGGCAATGAGTTCCACAGGTTGACTGTGCATTGTATGAAGAAATACTTGTGTTTATTTTAAACTTGCTGTCTATTAATTTCATTGAGTGACCCCCGTTTCTTGTGTTGGGAAGGGGTAAATAATACTTTCTCTGCAATGGCCTTGTCTTCCTTGCATGCTCTGTTAGTAACTTGATCATCCAGGGGCTCAATGATTGTTTGGCATGCTTCCTACTTTTGATATACTTAGAAAAAATTGCTGTTAGCTTTTGTGTCTTTTGCTAGTTACTCTTCAAATTCTTTTTTGACCTGCCAAATTATACTTTTACACTTGACTTGCCAGTGTTTATGCTCTTTTCTATTTTCCTCAGTAGGATTTGACTTCCAATTTTGAAAGGCTGCCTTTGTGCCTCTAACCACTTCTTTTACTCTTCCGTTTAGCCATGGTGGCATTTTTTGGTCCTATTACTGTTTGGTTTTTTTTACTTGGTATACATTTAGTTTGTGCCTCTGTTATGGTGTTTTTAAATAGTTTCCATTCAGCTTGCAGGCATTTCACCCTTGTGACTGTTCCTTTTAATTTCTGTTTAGCTAGCTTCCTCATTTTTGTGTGTTTCCTGTTTTTAAAGTTAAATGCTCCTGTGGTGGATTTCCCCTACTACAGGGATGTTAAATTGAATTGCATTTTGGTTTCTACTATCTAGTGACACAGCTGTATTCACCTCGTGGATCAGATCCTGTGCTCCACTTAGGACTAAATCAAGAATTGTCTCTCCCCTTGTGGGTTCCAGGACAAGCTGCTCCAAGAAGTAGTCTTTAATGGTGTCTAGAAATTTTATCTTTGTATCCCGTCCTGAGGTGACGTATACCCAGTCAATAGGGGGGATAATTGAAATTCACCATTATTATTGGGTTTTCTCTTTTTGTAGCTTCTCTAATGTCTCTGAGCATTTCACAATCACTGTCATCATCCTGGTCAGGTGGTCAGTATATTCTGACTGCTATACTCTTATTGTTCAGGCATGGGATTTCCATCCACAGAGATTCTATGATACAGTTTGATTCAATTAAGATGTTTATTATATTTGATTCTATGCTTTTTTTTAACATACAGTGCCATTCCCTCAACAGCATGATCTCCTCCATCATTCCTATATATTTTGTAACCTGATATTACAATATCCCATTCATTATCATTGTTCTGCCAAGTTTCTGTGATGCCTATTATATTAATATTCTCATTTAATACCAGGAACTCAAGTTCACCCATCTTAGTATTTAGACTTCTGGCATTTGTAAATGAGCACTTACAAAATATTTAGTTATCTGCCTTCATGTGATATAATTGAATGGAACTCTCTTTTGTTTGATTGTTTCTCCTCAGTTTCTATCTGTAAGTTATCAACTTCTATTCTATCCTCTTTCCTAGGATATAGAGTATTCCCTTTAGCAAATCCTCCCTTAAGGGATAGCTCTGTCTGACCCATGTGCTCCTCTGCACCTGTTGACTTTCCCCCAGAAAGGCTCAGATGAGATGTGGAAGACTGATAGCCAACTGGGAGGTGCAGCTCTGCAAGACTGTTCCACCCTGTTCCTGAAACAAAGAGAAACTCCTGTGCGGGGGCTCACTGGCAAATTGATCTTTCTGTGATTCTGTGAGGAGGCCAGGAGGTGGCAGAACCAAGAACCAGTTGTTCTCTGTGGCAGAATCCCCACTGGGAGCTCCCCAGTAAACGGAAGAGCACGCCTGCTGTTACACCACTTCAGCATACATCCCCATCTCACTTGACCATCAGAGAATGGAGAAGGGCCTCAGGCCAGGGACCCACTACCCTTCCAGCACTCTTTGAAATGTCTTGCCTCACCAGAGGGCAGTAGGAAGTAGCCCCTGCAACCTATAGTGCACAGGGACCGCTTATGTACTTATCTACTGCAAAGAGGTGAAAGAAGCAACCAGGTCCAATTTATTTTGCACAGATGTGTAAAAGCCCAACCACACTTTAAAACTTATAATAATAAGGCAGAGCTGGCCACGCCCTAGGATATACACCTTGCACACTTAGAGCAAAAAAACCTGGTTCACTTCAGTGGAGTTACACCCAGGATAGCCTTGGCCCTGTCTGTTTTTTCCCTGGTGCAGTTCTTTGTTTATGCCCTAAAGAGCATGAGGTGTTCAGTGATGGTTTGAACAAGACTCATGTCTAAAAATCCAGGAGGGTCTGTTAGAGTGGAGGAGTGTGTTTGGTAGATCCTTCTATATCACTATAGCACAGAGGATGCGCTTGCCTTCCAAAGTGTTATTTCACAGTTCACGCCATGGAGTTTGAAATGCCAAGTATATCCTGAAGCTTTAATACTATGTGCTCCGACAGTGCAAGGGAGCCATACTGAGATAGTAGGCCAGATCATCCCCTGTGATCTGGCCCCTTTGCACTGTTTCCTGGCAAAAAGGGTCTCAAAAGTAGCTGGGTCACACTAGCTAGAAAGAGGACATACAAGACATATTAGGGCTGAGCAGGGACATGCCAGAGCTCTCCTGTGCTTCCACAATCCCCCATTGGTGTGCAGCCCCTAGGGCATTATTCTAACTAGCTTGCTTTAGAGCAGCCTTATATGCCAGAGTCAAGACTGGCACAGAACTGGTCTCAGAATCAAGGAGCCACATCTAATCCCCCTGCCCACAGACACATACTTCAGCTGTGCCTGGTATCTGCTGGGCACAGCTAAGACTTTTGCCTGTACACAATGAAGTATGAAAAATTTGGGGTCAAACCTTGTTTGCAGAAAGAATCATAATAGGTGCCAATATAATTCTGAGCCTTGGTATAAAATGAGTGCTAAAACAGTAATCTGGATAGTAAGGCTGGATTGTATTTCTCCTCCTATAATAAATCTGCATTGTACGTGTACATTAAAGCCAGTTCCTTGATGCATCCAGTTTCAGTGATAAAAACTTGGTGAGAAGGGCAAAAGTTATTGGGCAGGGATTGATATGCTTGCTTGTTATCCTTGATTGGCAACAATGGTACATTTTCTCCAGAATTATAAGAGGTGCCTTTGTGATTTGGGAGCATGAAGAAATTCTGTACTTGACAGATTTATATAGTAGGAATACACTAATGTCCTTTGACCCGCTTAAGAATAAATACAGCTTACCAAATTGTCATTTTTATGGGTATTTACAACTGAGGCACTTTGTAAACCTAAGAACTAATATTCCCCAAAGGAAATCTGTACTCTCGAATCTTGATAAATTATTGAAAATACAAGTCACTACTAACCCTGCAATCTCTCTCTTCTATATTTCCTGGTTTTAGTTACACAGGAATTGTCATCGTGGACTAGACTGTTGAGCTATTTAATCAGCTATCCTGTCCCAGACCTGGCTAGTGTTTGACTCTTCAGAGGAAGGGAGAATCCCATACTGCACCCAGCTAATAGATCAATGCAAACAGAATTCTTTCCTGAACCCTGCAGGTGACCTTGAATTACTCACATCATTGTCCTAGCTCTCATTTTGCTAGTGTAGAAATGTTACTAACGGTCAAAGAATTCTCCAGTGCTGTTTTGAAATTCAGCTGCAGCATCTGCCTCTGTGAATTGCACAGGCTGACTATGGTATGAACAAGAGTTTCCCTTTGTGGGTTCTTAATTTACTGCCCTTTACAGGCCAAATGGCCCAAGGAACCTCCACTTGACTACTACATCTCAGTTCCACTCTGTCCCATCCACCTGCATGTCATACATCACACTGAAACAAAACGGGAATTTAATCCTTAGATCTCTGTCAAATAGTCCTCCATGCTGATAGTCTCTGCCTCCTTATCTACCTGGGATTTTCTCAATAAGGTTGAAGGGAAGACAAGCAGGTACCTTTGTGTCTCTGAAAATCTCCCATACAAGCTGAAAGGATGGTTATATCCCTACATTGTTTGGGGTGCGGTCAGAGGTTATCAGAAAGGATTCAAAGGAGAAAACAGAACTCTCGGACTGGGTTCTAGGTTTGATAAAAGTTCATATAGTTTTGACACAAGGGATGGATTTAAACATGGTCACTCTTAACAAAGAGTTGGAGATCTGTTCCTTTTATCCTTGCATTTTGGCAGCAGTGTAATGTCCTGCTGCCTTGTCATACGGACACACGAGAGCACAGTAAGAGAGAAGGGTCAGCACACATCCTCCTCTTTTGGAACCTCAGTCACGAAGCCAATACCTCCCAGAACAACATCTAGAAACCACAAGTTGAATGTTATTTCCCACCAGATGCTTCCCTTATTTTTTCTCTTTGTTAGAGATTAACCAGAAACAAAATTAAGATCCTCTCACCCACTGAACTTTCAGGCAGTTTGGATCCCAGCTAAGGCCTGTGAGAGAGAGCTGGGAGCTGGCAAGTGAGCCAGCACTCTGATCACTCTGGCACTAATTGGCTCCCCCAGAGAAGTCTGATTGGGAATGAAAGATAATTAATTCGCTAATCAGAATGGCAGGCTGGGGGAGCTAAAGGATTGATTAGCCCACCATCTGAGGACTGATAAAAAAGGCATAGGAAAGACTTGTAAGGCAGAGAAGGAGGGATAGTTGAGTATGGAGTCAGAGAGGTCTCCAGGAAGGGAGAAATCTTCTCCTCTTGGGCCCTGGGAAAAGGGCTGAGGATAGAAGGGATGTTGTACTTAGTATTGCTGAGCAAAACCGTAGGAGGGAGCATAAATAAAAAGCACAACCTGCATCGCCAACCAGGAGGGTCTGAGCAGGTTTCTGTAGTGCAAGAAGGCAGAAGGGGCCTGTGCCCTGCTACAGGGCCCATCTCTATTCTTCACTCCATTTCTAAGCCCATCTGCTTTTCTATTTATTTATATGCATCTGGTGCAAAGAGTCTTTTGTTTATCACAAGAATGTCTTTACTAAGTCAGTTTCTGCCCTTGTAGTATTCCTAGTTCCCCTGCATAGTATGCTTTAGTCTATGTATATGTACTAGTGAAAGAACAGGAAGCTGGGATAAAGCTAAAGTATAAAAGGGCAGTTTTGGGGGTGGGGAAATCTTTCCCTGTGCCTAACATTAACACAGACTCCATCTGGAGACATGACCAATCACTTAGCCTCTTTGCCTCAGTTTCCCCATCTATAAAATGGGAATGGTAATACTTACCATGCCTATCTCAGATCTCAGAGGGGTGTGGTTGAGGGATGAATTAGATGTTGTCTGTGATGCACTAGAATGGTGCTAAATATTATGCCCCACAGTTCCACACAAACCTGTTATCTCACTATGCACAGCAATCTGATTAGCACACACAAAAGGGGGGCGGGGTTAGGGAGGGGAGTTGCATTTACAATTTTTAAACTGTTGGATAAGGATTGAGAGATTGTAAACAGTGGGCCACTTACACAAGGGCTGAATTTGACCCACTGAGTATGCTAACGAAGGGGATTCTGCACCCTTCTGAAATTTCCTCTCTCTTACATTTTGCATCTGCCCCTGATTTTGTTTTTGCAAAGTTGGATGCTGGTTTCAAAAACAATGAAATCCTTTTAACAGAGCACATTGTTTGGAGCAGGAACACATGATAATCTAGCATCCCAATCAAGTGAATGGAATCTCTGTCCCATTCATTTCAATGGGAGTTTTGTCCTTGGGGAAAAAAGAAATCCTGTGAAATGCAGTGGCTCGCTGCCCATAGGCTCCACTTTGTGGAACTGTGCTTCCCCCCCCCCCCCCGATTTTGTGGGGAGCAGAGGGGGAAAGTTAAGTGGAGAAGGGTGGGGAGTCATCTCAGCCGAAAGCAGCAAAGTCACTTTTTGGATGGCTTGAACACAAAACCAAGTCTGAATAAAACAAATCTGTTTCTCATCACACCAAAATGATTCCCCTCACACATCTCTGCCCACCTAGAGAGGTTCCACAAAGAGAGACTCACACTCCCCACAGCTTTACCAGGACTTCTGCAACTTCAAACTGTAAGCAAATAAACGGAGGTTGGGTCGTCCAAGGTGAAAGGTTATCAAATTTTGTATTGAGGAACATGTGTTTTCAGTTAGCTGCCTGGCTACAGGCGGGAAAGATTTCCTCCTTTACTCTCTAACATTTTGCTGGAGACCCCTCTGCTCTGGCCTGTGCCTCAGCTGCTGTGTCTGTTTTCTGTATGTGGAGCAGATTGTAGATAGGATGAAAGGCAGCGACAACTGTTCACTGAATGTGAATAAAGCATAGGGGAGGAAGGGAGTCATCTATAATGAGGGCTGGGATATTTCAGTGACCCAAAGGCATCAATCTAAACTAGCATACAGAGCAGAGGAGTGGTAACACTGTCAGCTGAAGAATAATCTGAGATAAGTATTTAATAGCTCTGTCTGGGCTAGAACAAGTGAGTGTCTGAAAGTTTCTTGTTGAGAGAAGAAGTCAGGAATATGAATGGGGCGAAGTAACATACTGGTTTCAAGATTTTATTGAGTGAGCATAGATTTATCAATAGAAGATTCTGAACTATTCATCATGTTGGAGGGACATGACTGAGGTGGTTAGACCCAATATGTGTCCCTTTTTTCAATTAGCTTTTTTGGTAAATGAATTTTCCCCCCAAAGTAAACGTTTCAAAGGGTCAAATCATTCCTCTCATTGGGAGAGGGAAAGGGGGCTGAGATTGGGAAGGACAGACAGGAAAATTCCATAAGGTTCAATGTGCAGAATTTCCTGTCAGGCATTGGGTAGATCCAGGGTAGCCATGAGAGGAGGAGATCCCCCATACACATTTGCTGAAACAGGGCTGTCTGCAGTAACAGCTGTTCTTAAACATAGCTCCCATGGGTCTCCTTCTTAAACATAGCTCCCATGGGTCTCCTTCCCCCAGGCACAATGTCTCCTGTAGATGCAAGGTGTATTGGGTACGTTTCCCTGCAGTGCTTCAATAACACACGTGGAGGGGACCCAGAGAAACATAACACTCCAAACCAGATTTTTGCACTGGGCTCTGCAGGGACAATGCAATGCAGCATGGATAGTCTTCTGCTCCATCCCCCAACCCCAGTGGAGAAGAATCAGTGTTACAGAGACGTGAGAGACCTAACTGCAAGAAGACATCCCAGTCCAATGATTTGCCCTTTTCAAATCCTCAGCAATACTAGTCTAAGAAACCTGTGTGCACAAGCATCATGAGTGCAAGGAAACAATTCAGATAGGAGACAGCTCAGCTGCAGGAACATAAGAGCTGTTATGCTGGGTCAGACCATGGTCTATCTTGACCAGAATCTCATCTCCAACAGGAGGAGTGCACAGAACAGGGAAATTATGTAGTGATACACCTGTCTTCCACTTCTAGCTTCTGGTAGTCACAGGTTTAGAGTCATCCCAAGCATGGAGTTGCAGCCCTGACCATCTTGGCTAATAGCCAAGGATGGATCTATCCTCCAGGAACTTATCCAGTACTCTTTCTAACCCTGTTATACTTTTGGCCAACACAAGATCACATGGCAATGAGCTCCACAGGTTAGCTGTGTGCTGAGTGAAAAGGTACTGCCTATTAATTTAGTCATGTGACTCCCCCAGCACTCAAGTGCAAACCCTTTTTTGGGAGATAAACCCCAAATAATACTGTCTTGCACTGTATAGAAAAATCTGTACAGTGCAAGCTCAAAAAATCCACCCTCTTCCTCAATGTGAAGAGAGGTATGCACACTTCTTGCCCCCTCAGTTAGAAATTACATAAACTGTGTTATATTACAAACAAGCAATAAGTTTATTAACTACAAAAGTGAATTTTAAGTTTTAAGATAACAGACAGAACAAAGAAGATTACTGACCAAATAAAACAAAATACGCAAACTGAGCTCAATATACTTAAGCAACAGGTTACAAAATGTAAATTCTCACCCTGAATGTTATTTTAGGCAGGTTGCAAAGTTTCTGTGGTTCAGAGTTCCAGTTATATTCCTTTTCAGACTGGACCCCTGTCTCAGTCTGGACTACCCCTGGCCTTCCCCTCAGGCGTCTTTTGCAGTCTTTCTTTTCGGGCAGACAGCCATGGAGAGGAGGAGTCCCATTTGCCTTCCTCCTCACCCCTAAATGGAATTTACATAAGGCGGGAATCCTTTTTTTGACCCCCAGTGGAAAGTTACAAGGAGTCCAAGGTAATGTTTAGTATCAGGTGAAAAGACCCATGTCTCAGAAGGGCTGTGGCAGCCATTGCTCATAGGCTGTCTCCAGTGTCCACAGGAAGACTACGCTCGTTCACAGTCCACTGTCTCTGCTAATGGCCCATTAGCCCTGTCCGGCTTTTCCACTGTTCTACCTGAAGCACTGGTTGGGGGTGACACCCACAGTAACACATTTGAAATAAAGATACATAGTTGATATTCCTAACTTCAGATACAGAAACGATACAGGTGTACAAATTTGATAATCACATTCAGTAAATCATAACCTTTCCAATGATATCTCATATGAGCCATCTTGCATAAAGTATATCTCGGTTATGTCATATTCATATCATAAGCATATTTTCATAAGGAATATGGGCATATAAGAGTATTTTCATAAGGAATATGAAATGTAATGTCATAACACCCTCAAAGTATGTGATTTCTCTTTATAAAAGACTCTTCCCCAACAAATCATGTTTATCTATGTGTCTGATAAGTATATTTTTTACTACAGTTTCAACAATTTGCCTGGTATCAAATTTAGGCTCATTGGCCTGCAATTGCCAGGATTTCCTCTAGACCCTTTTTTACAAATCAATGTTACTTTATCTACTGTCCAGTTACCTGGTACAAGCGGCTGATTTCAGTGATATGTTACATATTATAATTAGTGGTTTGGCAATTTCGTATCTGAGTTTCTGCAGAACTCTTAGGTGACTACCATTTGGTCATGGTGATTTAGTACTGTTTAGTTTATCAATTTGTTCTAAAATCTCTATTATTGACACATAACCTTTATTGTCTATTGGCCTCTGTCATAAATATAAAGGGAAGAGTAAACACCTTTAAATCCCTCCTGGCCAGAGGAAAAACCCTTTCACCTGTAAAGGGTTAAGAAGCTAGGATAACCGCACTGGCACCTGACCAAAATGACCAATGAGGAGACAAGATACTTTCAAAGCTGGAGGGGGGGAGAAACAAAGGTTCTCTCTGTCTGTGTGTTGCTTTTGCCGGGACCAGAGCAGGAATGCAGGTCAGAACTCCTGTAAAGGGCTAATAAGCAATCTAGTTAGATATGCGTTAGATTCTGTTTTGTTTAAATGGCTGATAAAATAAGTTGTGCTGAATGGAATGTATATTCCTGTTTTTGTGTCTTTTTGTAACAAGGTTTTGCATAGAGGGATTCTCTAAGTTTTGAATCTGATTACCCTGTAAGGTATTTACCATCCTGATTTTACGGAGGTGATTCTTTTACTTTTTTTCTTCAATTAAAATTCTTCTTTTAAGAAGAATCTTTTAAGAAGAATCTTTTAAGAATCTGATTGCTTTTTCATTGTTCTTAAGATCCAAGGGTTTGGGTCTGTGTTCATCTATGCAAATTGGTGAGGATTTTTATCAAGCCTTCCCGAGGAAAGGGGGTGTAGAGTTTGGGAGGATTCTGGGGGGGAAAGACGTTTCCAAGTGGGCACTTCCCCTGTTATATATTTGTTAGACGCTTGGTGGTGGCATCAATAAAGTCCAGGGGCAAAAGGTAAAATAGTTTGTACCTTGGGGAAGTTTTAACCTAAGCTGGTAAAAATAAGCTTGGGGGTTTTTCATGCAGGTCCCCACATCTGTACCCTAGAGTTCAGACTGGGGAAGGAACCTTGACAGCCTCACTGCCTGTTTGTCAGGCTTACTGCTTCTGAGGTACCTAAAAAAAATTTAGTGTTTGTGTTTTTAGCAAGTTGCTTCTCAAAGTCTTTCTTGGCCTCCCTTATTATACATTTACATTTTACTTATCAGAGTTTGTAAATCTCCCTATTTTCCTCATTAGGTTTTGACTTCCAAATTTTAAACGATGCCTTTGTGCCTCTAATGGCCTCCATTACTCTGCTGTTTAGCCATAGTGACATTCTTTTTGAACTCTTACTGTCTTTTGTTTTTATTATTTGGAGTATACGTTTAGTCTGAGCCTCAATTATGGTATTTAAAGAAGTCTCCAGGCAGTTTGCAGAAATTTCACCCTTATGAATACTCTTTTTAATTTCTATCTAACTAGTGTCCTCATTCTTGTGTGGTTCCCTTTTTTAAAATTAAATGTTACTATGGTGGGGTATTTTTTGGTATTTCTCCCCCTACATTATGGTCTCTATTACCGAGTGGTTCAGCTATAGTTACCTCTTAGACCAGATCATGTACTACACTTATGATTAAATCTAGAATAGCCTTGCCTTTGTGGGTTCCAGAAGAAGCTGCTCCAAGAAGCAGTCATGTATGTTGTCTACAAATTTTATCTCTGCATCATGTCCTGAAGTGACAATTACACAGTCAATATAAGTATAGTTGAAATCATCCATGATTGTTGTGCTTTGTGGTTTTGTAGCCTCTCTAACCTCCCTTAGCATTTCACAATCATTGTCACCATCCTGGTAAAGTGATTGGTAATATATTTCTATTGCTCTGATCTTTTTACATAAGCATAGAATTTCTATCCATAGAGAGTCTATGGTATAGTTTGATTCATTTAAGATTTTCACCTCATTTGATTCCATGCTTTTTTTTAACATATAGTGCTACTTCTGCACTAGCATGGCCTACTTTGTCATTCCTATATATTTTGTACCCTGGTAATACTGTGCCCCATTGATTATCATCATTCCACTAAGTTTTTGGGATACCTTATTATGTCAATATCCTCATTTAATGCCAGTTAGTATATAGACTTCTAGCATTTGTATGTAAGCACTTATACATTTTCTCAATATTTAGTTACTTGCCTTCATGTATTATGTTTAAGTGGGATTCTTTTACATTTGACTGTTCTTCACTAGCTCCCACCTGTACTTTACCAACTTCTTTCCTACCCTCTATACTAGGATATAGCGTTTCCCCTTTACTAAATTCATCCCTATCAGATGCCTCTGACCAAACCATGTGCTCCTCCGCATGTCAGCCTTCCCCCAGACCTTATTTAAAAAAAAATCTCTACACCCTTTTTAGTGTTACATGCCAGTAGTTTGGGTCCATTTTGGTTAAGGTGGAGCCCATCCCTCCTGTATAGGCTCCTTCATTCCCAAAAGATTCCTCAGTTCCTAACAAACCTAAATCCCTTCTCCCTAACCATCATCTCATCCACTTATTTAGATCTGTCTTCCTGTCCCTGCATGTGAACCAGAAGCATTTCAGAGAATGCTACCACGGAGGTCCTGGACTTCTTACCTAGCAGCCTAAATCTCACCCCATGACCCCTCTCCTACCTTTCCCTAGGTCACTTGTACTTACATGTACCAAGACCACCAGCTCCTCCCCAGCACTACTTATAAGGCTACCTAGATGTTTCATGAGATCCGCAACCTTCGTACCCCACGGGCAATTGACCATGCAGTTCTCCCAGTCACCACAAACCCAACTAATAATGGGGATTCTAATAATCGAATCCCCCACTATTATTGCCTGTCTCTTCCTAATAACTGGAGTCCTGGCCTTGGAGGGATATCCACAGTGAGAGAAGATATCATGACAGCATCTGGAAGGTGGGTCCCAACTATAGGACTGTTTCCCTCTGCTGCAGCTTGATGTTCTTCTGCCATGAAACTTTCATTCTCCTTAACAGCACAGAGGTTGTTGGACAGGTGGTAGGACTGCTCTACTATGTCCCTAAAAATTTCCTCTATGTACCTCTGTCTCCCTTGGTTTCTCCAGTTCAGCCACGCTGGCCTCATTAGCCTGAACTGTCTCTGAAGGCCATGAGTTGCTTGCACTGCACTGCACTGCATGCACACGCACACACACACGACCTGCCTATGAGGCAGGAAATCATACATGTTGCATTCAATGCAATAAACTAGGTAGCCCCACTCTGCTGCTGGTCTTCTGCCTGCATTTTTGTACTCATGTCTTTTTTATGTAGCCTAAGTTTAGGGTTATGTTTGTTAGGTGCATTGGGCTGTTTTGTGATTTTTTTTTTCCTGTCAGTTAGTTTTCTTAGGGATGTGCTGCCTTTTTAATTATTATAATTTCCAAGCTTCCAAGGAGTTATTTTTCTTATTCTTTATCATTTATATAGCACCATCACAGGACACCATTCTTTAAAACAGGTTAAACACAGGATAAAAGCCATTCTCTCTCTGAAGAACCTCCAGTCTAGAAAGCACAGATGGCTTTGGCACAGTGAATACAGAGCAACGTGTGGCTACACTTGCAGAGGCTTAGTGGAAGGAATGGGGAAAGAGATTGTGAATTTATTAAAAATGCGTTTTAATTTAAAGTATAACAAATGCTTTAATGGTTTCTTTTTAAAGATTCCTATGTTTCAGATAAATCTGTTCCTAAAACAGGTCTCCATGTATTCTATGATGAGGAAATGTACCATAGAATTAACCCCTTGTTGTCAAAGAAAATCCTTCAGAATCTCAGATTTCATTAAAAAAACATCTTTCTAGTGTTTATGGTTGTAGAAATAATCTTGAAAATGTGAACCAAGTGTAACCTGCCTACCTCTGCAAACAGCCTGAAACGATAGCTCTGAGTGGTGTGAACATCCCCCTTCACCTCAGCCAGGAATGCCATGGAATTTAGCATTTTGCTGCAGCCAAATGCTCAGCATTGTGTTTTCTACTCCCCTTCCTATGCCTCTGGCTCTCCAGCTTTTTCACAAGGGGGAGCTGACTGGATTACTATGCACGCTCCCCAGACTATTTCATGGAGCTTGGCAGAGCAAGGCTGGGAAGCCAGAGCTGGTCTCCAGCTTGTAGTGAGGGAGATAGAAGTGCAAGTTGGTGAGCTAGGCAGCCCAGAGAACAGTGCAGGAGTTGAGGTCTAGAAAGTGGCTCCAGGCCCCCTGGAAAGCGTAACAAAAAGCCCATCCTTGAAAATGATCAATGATTTACATCCATTAGTATTTCCAAACTATATGCCATTGCTGTGTGCATTAATGTCAGGGCTGGAGGATGGGAAAGAAGGGTATTTAATGGTGACAAAATAAATTAATGTTGCCACAGAATTTAGGGGTTGCTGCTGTGGAACTTGGCCCATTGTGCTGAGGACTACATGGGGTCCTGTTCTACACAACACTTTATATGATCCAGTGGTTAGCGCATAGGACTGAAAGCCAGGAACTCAGGGCTCCCAACTGGGACTCATACACTGACTTTCTTGTGGGGCTTCAGCAAAGTTACTTAGCTTCTCTACCCCAGTTTCCCTATTTCTAACTGAGGGTAAAAACACCTACTGAAGCGACCAGAGAAGCTAGCGAGGAGCAGCTAATGGGAGTGTAACCCTTCTGCCAGGCCAAGTTGATAGCAGCAAGGGCCGGGTTCAGTACACAGGGGTTCCCTCTCATCAAAGCAAATGCAAAACTGGCTCGAGTCCCCACCCAGTGACCTGGGAAAATCTTACACACCCCTGGGCACCTCAAAGAGGCAATACTTCCCCTCTCGCAAGCACAGAGTCTCGGTGTAGCAAAGAATCTTTAATAACATGAGGTAAACGACATCAGCATTAAATTGGGGAAACACCACAACTAGTGTTCATTAACCAAACCATGAGCAAAGACCCACCCCAGCAAATTGGGCCACATCCTTTCCCTCGGGTGCTTGAGTCTCAGAACCCAAACGTCTCTTGAGTCCAGCAATCCACAAATCACCCAAAGTCCAAAAAGTCCAGCCCCAGAGTTCAAAAGTTCATCTGCATAGTGTTACTCCCCAGTCTGGCTAAAATGTGCCTGTGTGTGGTGGAAAGAGGTAAGGGGCACCTTACGTGTCCTCAAGCTGACTGCCCCACTGGGCTCCGCTCTGCTCCGCCGTCTCACAAATGGCTCCGCTCTGCACAGCTCGCCATCTCACGAACAGCTCCGCTCTGCACAGCTCGCCTCACCGTCTCACGAACGCTCTGCCAGCCTATCCACGAACAGCACCACTGCACTCTAGATCTTCCGGCTCCCCACTACTTGACACAGTGCTCAGTGATTTCAGCTCATAGTAGTGGGAGACTTAGTGCTGGTGCACCATAAGGCCAAAGTGAATTCAGCACAGTACCTGTAGCAAGACTCTTAATAGACCCAAAATTAGCTCTGACATTCCACAGTGGAGAGAGACAGAGGTGCAATTGGTGTTCCAGGCCCTCACAAAGGTGCCCACACCATCAGGTACTAATACCTGTCTCAAACCTCTCTCAATTCACAGAGTTTTGGAACCCATGTCCCTTGCCTTGCGAGTGCTACTTAGTTGATGGTGAGTCCCTCCATCATAACAAAAGGCCAAGTACAGTTCCAAGCACAGTTCCCATAATCAGGGTAATAACAATTTATTCTTCCCGCCCCAATAATAGAGACACTGGGGATCCCACAACAGCCAAAGTGACCATTTGGGCAGTTATGGCCTCATTCTCGGCGGGGTGGGTGTGCCTATGCAAATGAGATCAGCCCCTGAAGTTCTTTTCCACAACTTGCCACACCTCACCACCAGATGTCAGAGTGGAGCTCATCCTGACTCTGCTTTCAGGAGTTTTGCAAGGGAATTTAGACGGGGTGTGTGAGGGAGGGCTAGATACATACTTTAAACTGAAAGCCAAAAATACCCCCTGATAAAAAACAAAACCTCAACAAAGGAACTAACTTCAGGAGTAAAAAGAGAATGCCGGCAGAAGTCCAGCACAAGTGGGGGCTATCCAGTTTATTGCACCCAATGCAGCATGTATTATTACCAGCCCCCTTATGGGCAGATGGCATATGTGTGCATTCAGTGCAAGGAGCTCCTGGCCCACAGAGACCATGTATAGGCTTTGGAGATCAGAGTGGCTGAACTGGAGGAGCTAAGGGAGACAGAGAGCTACATAGATGAGACTTTCCAGGACACAATAGAACGGTCCCACAGCCTCTGTGCTGTTGAGGAGGATGAAAGTCTCAGGGAAGGAGAACATCCAACTGGAGCAGAGGGAAACGATCCCATAGTTAGGACCCTCCTTCCAGATGATGTTGTGGTATCCTCTGACACTGAGGATACCTCTCCGGGAGAGGGAACTCCAGTTATTAGGAAAAGACAGGCATTAGTAATGGGCGATTCAATCATTAGAAACATAGATTTGCGCTGACCGGGAGACCCGCATGGTAACTTGCCTGCCTGGTGAGAAGATTGCGGATCTCTCGAGACATCTAGATAGACTTATGTGTAGTGCTGGGGAGGAGCTGTTGGTTGTGGTACATGTAGGTACCAATGACATGGGGAAGAATAGGAGAGAGGTACTGGAATCCAAATTTAGGCTGCTAGGTAAGAATTTGAAGTCTAGGATCTCTAGGGTAGCATTATCTGAAATACTTCCAGTTCCATGTGCAGGGCCAGGTAGACAGGCAGAACTGCAGTCTCTCAATGCGTGGATGAGACAAAGGTGTAGGGAGGAGGGGTTTAGATTAGGAACTAGGGAATTTTTTGGGAAAAGAGGAGCCGATTCAGGAAGGATGGGCTCCACCTAAACCAAAATGGAACCAGATTTCTGGAACTTAAAATTAAAAAGGTCATAGAGCAGTTTTTAAACTAAGGGCTGGGTGCAGAGGAGCACATGGTTCGGACAGACACATCCCTTAGGGAGGATCTACTAATGGAGATTCTCTATGTCCTAGTAAGGAGGAGAGGATGGAAGATGATAAAATACAGGTAGGATCTGATGAGAGAGAGAGTCAAATGAAAAAAAGTCCCATTCAATTACATCATGTAATGACAGACAGCTAAAAAGTGACAAGTTTTTAACAGGCTTATATACCAGTGCTAGAAGTCTAAATAATAAGATGGGTGAACTAGAGTGCCTTGTATTAAACGAGGATATTGATATAATAGCCATAACAGAAACTTGGTGGAATGAGGATAATCAATGGGACACAGCAATACCAGGGTATAAAATTCACTGGAAGGAAAGAACAGGTCGTGCTGGTGGGGGAGTGGCACTATATGTGAAAGAAAGTGTAGAATGAAATGAAGTAAAAATCTTAAATGAACCAAACTGTACCATAGAATTGCTATAGATCAGAGGTGGGCAAACTATGGCCCGCAGGGGACCGTCCTGCCGGCCCCTGAGCTCCCGGCCAGAAAGGCTCACCCCCAGCCGGGCCCCCGCTGTCCCCCCTCCCACGCAGCCACGCTGCCGAGTGAGCAGCGTGGCTTGCGCCCTCCCACCTCCCAGGCTTTCCAACAAGCCTGTCCTGCCGCTCTGAGCGGCATGGTAAGGGGGCGGGGGGCAGGAGGTCCCAGGGGGCAGTCAGGGAACAGGGGGTGGTCGGATGGGGTGGAGGTTCGGGGAGGGGGGCAGTCAGGAGACAGGGAACAGGGAGGGTTGGATAGGGGGTGGGGTCCTGGGGGGGCAGTTAGGGTCGGGGGTCTCAAGAGGGGGCGGTCAGGGGACAAGAAGTGGAGAGGGGTGAATGGGGCAGGGGTCCTGGGGGGCTGTCGGGGGCAGGGGTGTGGATACGGGTCAGGGAACAAGGAGTAGGGGGGCTTCAATGGTGGTGAGGTCAAAGGGGGTGGTTAGAGGCGTGGGGTCCTGGGGGGATGTCAGGGGACAAGGAGCAGGGGGGTTGGATGCGTTGGGGGTTCTGAGGGGAGCAGTCAGGGGGTGGGAAGCGGGAGGGGGCAGGGGCCAGGCTGTTTGGGAAGGCACAGCCTTCCCTACCTAGTCCTCCATACTGTTTTGCAACCCCAGTGTGGCCCTTGGGCCAAAAAAGCTTGCCCACCCCTGCTACAGATAGTACTTCCATGCTTTAATAATAAGAATATAGCAGTTGGGATATATTACCAACCAGCTGACCAGGATGGTGATAGTGACTGTGAAATGCTCAGGGAGATTAGAAAAAAGAACAGGAGGACTTGTGGCACCTTAGAGACTAACATTTATTTGAGCATAAGTTTTCCTGAGCTACAGCTCACTTCATCGGAGGCTATTAAAATAAAAAACTCAATAATAATGAGGGATTTCAACTATCCCCATATTGATTGGGTACATGTCACCTCAGGACGGGATGCAAAGATAAAGTTACTTGACACCTTAAATGACTGCTTTTTGGAGCAGCTGGTCCTGGAACCCACCAGAGGAGAGGCAATTCTTGATTTAGTTCTAAGTAGAGCAGAGGATCTGGTCCAAGAGGTGAATATAGCTGGACGCCTTGGTAATAGTGACTATAATATAATTAAATTTAACATCCCTGTGGAAGGGAAAACACCATAACAGCCCAACATGTAGTATTTAATTTCACAAAGGAGAACTACACAAAAATGAGGAGGTTAGTGAAACGGAAATTAAAAGGTACAGTGCCAAAAGTGAAATTCCTGCAAGCTGCATGGAAACTTTTTAAAGACACTTAAATGTATACCCCACTTTACATGTACACCCCAAATTAAAAAACAGTAAGAGAACTAAAGAAGTGCCACCGTGGCTAATACCAACAAAGTAAAAGAAGCAGTCAGAAGCAAAAAGGAATCCTTTCAAAAAGTAGACGTTAAATCCTAGTGAGAAAAATAGAAAGGAGCATAAACTCTGGCAAATGAAGTGTAAAAATATAATTAGGAAGGCCAAAAAAGAATTTGAAGAACAGCTAGCCTAAGACTCAAAAAGTAATAGCAAAAATTTTTTAAGTACCTCAGAAGCAGGAAGCCTGCTAAACAACCAGTGAGGCCACTGGTTGATTGAGATGCTAAAGGAGCACTCAAGGATGATAAGGCCATTGCAGAGAAATAAAATGAGTTCCTTTGCATCAGTCTTCACGGCTGAGGATGTGAAAGAGATTCCCTAACCTGAGCCATTGTTTTTAGGTGACAAATCTGAGGAACTGTCCCAGATTTGAGGTGTCATTAGAGGAAATTCTGGAACAAATTGATAAACTAAACAATAATAAGTCACCAGGACCAGATAGTATTAACCAAAGAGTTCTGAAGGAACTCAAATGTGAAATTACAGAATTACTAACTGTAGTCTGTAACCTATCATTTAAATCAGTTTCTGTACCAAATGACTAGAGAATAGCTAATGTAATGCCAATTTTTAAAAAGGGCTCCAGAGGTAATCCTGGCAATTACAGGCCGGTAAACTTGACTTCAGTACTGGACAAACTGGTTGAAACTATAGTAAAGGACAAAATTGTCAGATACATAGATTAACATAATTTGTTGGGAAAGTGTCAACATGTTTTTTGCAAAGGGAAAACATGCCTCACCAATCTGCTAGAATTCTTTAAGGGGGGTCAACAAGGGGTACTTAGATTTTCAGAAAGCCTTTGACAGGGTCCCTCACCAAAGGCTCTTAAGCAAAGTAAGCTGTCATGGGATAAGAGGGAAGGTCCTTTCATGGATTGGTAACTGGTTAGAAGATAGGAAACAAAGGTTAGGTATAAATGGTCAGTTTTCAGAATGGAGAGAGGTAAATAGTGATGTCCCCCAGGGGTCTGTACTGGTACCAGTCCTATTTAACATATTCATAAATGACCTGGAAAAAGGGGTAAAACAGTGAGGTGGAAAATTTGCAGATGATACAAAACTATTCAAGATAGCTAAGTCCCAGGCAAACTGCGAAGAGCTACAAAAGGATCTCTCAAAACTGGGTGACTGGGCAACAAAATGGCAGATGAAATTCAATGTTGATAAATGCAAAGTAATGCACATGAGAAAACATAATCCCAACTATACATATAATACAATGGTATCTAAATTAGTTGTTACCACTCAAGAAAGAGATCTTGGAGTTATTGTGGATAGTTCTCTCAAAACATCCACTCAGTGTGCAGCGGGAGTCAAAAAGGCTAACGGAATGTTGGGAAACATTAAGAAAGGGATAGATAATAAGACAGAAAATATCATACTGCCTCTATATAAATCCATCATAGGCCCACATCTTGAATACTGCGTGCAGACGTGGTTGCCCCATCTCAAAAAAAGATATATTGGAATTGGAAAAGGTCAGAAAAGGGAAACAAAATTATTAGGGGTATGGAACAGCTGCCATAGGAGAACAGATTAATAAGACTGGGACTTTTCAGCTTGGAAAAGAAACAACTAAGGGGGGATATGATTGAGGTCTATAAAATCATAACGGGAGTGGAGAAAGTAAATAAGGAAGTGTTATTTATGCCTTCTCATAACACAAGAACTAGGTGTCACTAAATGAAATTAATATACAACAGGTTTAAAACAAACAAAAGGAAGTATTTCTTCATGCAATGTAGCGTCAACCTGTGGAATGCTTTGCTAGAGGATGTTATGAAGGTCAAGACTATAACAGGGTTCAAAAAAGAACTAGATAAATTCATGGAGGGATAGGTCCATCAATGGCTATTAGCCAGAATGGGCAGGGATGGTGTCTCTAGCCTCTGCCAGCGACAGGGAACGAGCGATATGGAATGGATCACTTGATGATTACCCGTTCATTCCCTCTGGGGCACCAGGCGTTGGCCACTGTCAGAAGACAGGATACTGGGCTAGATGGACCTTTGGTCTGACTCAGTATGGCCATTCTTATGTTCTTACCTCTACAGATGTAATGAGGATTAGTTAAAGTTTGTACATTGATTTAACTACAGAAAGTATGTATTATTAACCAATTTTGTAAGTTTCACAATTACAATGCTTATAGTGTCCCATCAACTCCTTGAACCTCATGTATATTATGTGGGCCCAATTTTCCCAAATAGCCACCTAAATGATAGGTGATATTGAACTTCCATGCACGGGCCCTTACCTGTACAAACAGGTAACTGTGCACCTATTATCTGCTCACAAGCAACTGTGAGATTTGTGTGTGAAATCCAGGTGATTACAGGGCTGTGTATAGTTGAAGCCATATTTTTACAAAGCTCTCTTTGTCTGAAGTTTCTTCAAACAGTTTGGCTTCAAATTATTTGTGTCCATTCTATGCTCAGAAGAAAGTGCAGTATCTATGCAAGAATAAATCCAACAAGAAAGAGGCCACTGACATTTTTAAAGGGCAAATCGAAAACAATCAACACTCAACAAAATGCTCCCATGTAGGCAGAGGAATACTTTAGGATACTATAATGAAGCTAACAAGTACTGTAATGTTTTACTGTAAATTAACACAAGATAATCTCTTCACATATTTAAGTGATGCACTTCAAATTAATTAATACATATTTAATATAAGTCTTCTTGAACAGCTGTTATTCACGTCTAGAGTTTCTACACATAACACTGGCTGCTTTGTTCTGCTGCAAAGTTATTCATGCTCTGCAGTACTCTGAGAACTTGTGTAAAATTGAACATTCTTCCCAAAAGACACAGCCTTCCTGATAACTTAATATTTTTACATTAAATATTCAAGCATTTTCTACATAAAAAGGTCAAATTCTATTTACAGCATCTGTGTGCAACAGACAAGCAGATGCTTAATGATGCTAGACAAATACTTTCAGCAGAAAGAATGATAAAGAGTTGGCGATCAATCACCCTCTTGGGCTTTAAAATCAGCTTTTCTTTGACATGGGTCCCTACATCCTGCAGTTACATTTTCATATAATAATTTAGGGCCAAATTATGGCCTTGGTCCTCTTTTACACTGGGGTAGCAATCATTGAGTGGAGGTGCTCTCTCTGACACATTCAGTGCATATTCGGAATATTACACAAAATCACTAGAAGGTTTCTCTCTTATAAGGTTACGGTGTACCTGATGTTATTTCATTTTAGACCTTATAGACATTGCCAAAACGTGCAGATTTCTTGGTTCCTAAGAATAGCTATTACAGAAACAGGGCATGTTGTGTTCCTCACTTAGTTCACAGCAATGGTATTAAACACATTGAGCCTGATTCTCCTCTCACTTAACCCCCCTTTTTAGAATCTTGTTACTCCACTGATGTCATTAGAGTTACTCTTAACTAACATGGTATAAGTGAGTAGAAAATCAGGCCAAGTAATTTTATTTTTCTTTGTTTCTAGTAACACTACAGTAACACATTAGATTTTCACCTTCACAGTAATTAATGTGACTTTTAGCAACTGTAATCAGTGTCTTTAAAAACTATCATTGCTGCACAGTCATTATCAATGTATTTGTTGCACTTTCCAATTGACTGCTTTAAAACGTTTCCAACACTAGATTGATTATTAGCTGGTGCTCTTTGTTCACATGCTAGTCTTTCTAGTTTCATCATTTTCTTAACAATGAATTTCAAAGTTGGTGATAATTCCACTAGAAAACATGTGACACTACAAGAAGAACTTCATCTACTATGCAATCAGGTATGGAAATATATGCAAGTTCAGAATTGCTTGAAACCTCCCCATAAACACACAGGTGGGAAAAAAAACATTATTAATTTTAAAACATGGAAATCAGTTGTTTTTACTGAATTCTAAACACATTGCTTTTTAATTTTATACAGCATATGGCTTTGTAAACAGGACAAGTACTATATAATATGGGTCTCATAATTTAGTATTAAGGACTTAAAGAATACACAAAGTGAACATCCTGGCTAGCATATAGATTAATATGTTACAATATGTAGAGTTTCAGAGTAGCAGCCGTGTTAGTCTATATTCGCAAAAAGAAAAGGAGTACTTGTGGAACCTTGATGCATCCGATGAAATGAGCTGTAGCTCACGAAAGCTCATGCTCAAATAAATTGGTTAGTCTCTGAGGTGCCACAAGTACTTCTTTTCTTTTTGCGAATATGTAGAGTGTAAATGGATGAAAAATAATTTAACATATGAAGGACCCCATGCTTCCCAATACTTCTGCACACAGCCCGTGTATGCAGACTCTGCTTGGGGGCTGGGGATGTATGAAAAGGGAAGAGTAACGTCTTTAGGACATTATCTACTCTTCCCTGCTGATGTTCTGTAGTTCTGGAGGGAACACACCAACCAGACCCACCAAATTGCAGGGGAAGGAGTGCAAGTTACTGCAGACACAGACATTTGTAACACATCACTTCCGAAGATTTGAAACTCTGTGTGTGTATGACACACATGCTTCTGAAGCATCTGTGCTTTCTACAGGCCACAGCAAGTCACAGGACTCAACAGCCTTTGGTGGAACCATGGGACAGACAGGTAAGTCCAGGGAGAAGGAACCATGGGAGAAGGCTTACGTTGAGTTTCATGCTGTGTTTTTTGGAATTACCTTTATCTTTACAAAACAAAACCTCTGGGAGATGATCTTTTTGCTCTACAATAAGTGTGCCATTTTATTTGGAGATGGGTGGGTCTCCACCAGCTTACAAAGGGTTTACACTTATCCTTTGATATACATAACATAATCTACATTAGCATCAATGGAAGCTACGCACAGATGTCAAGAGAGAGATTCCAAAGGACAGATTTCACTCACAGTCTCAAAGAATGAAAACACACATACATTCTATCAAAAATGAAAGAGTAAAATCTCAAAATATAATCAGAAATTGTCATTTTTATTTACATTTGACTGTTTTTCACATGATAGTTCATGAAGTAAATACATTTCCAACCCAACGAATCTGCAAAATACATTATAAATATATAATAAATAAATACTATCGTGCAAAATTTCTTCTTTCACTTGGGTGCTCAGATAAAAACACCTCTCTGAAATGTATCCATGTAGAACATGTCTGGGTCCACATCATTCTCACTAAAACATCACACAGATTTTCACATTATGAACCCAAAATAACAAAAAAGATTTTTTAAAGATCTTTTAGTACTTCTATCATTCTCTGATTTTACATAAGCACACAATGACTTCTAGACCTTTTTTTGGCTAAGGAAAATCATTTTTTATTCGTGATAATTTATTAGTTTTAAGAGATGGCTGAATCTATCCACTATTGTTTTCTGTGTTGAAGAATTCTTTGTGAAAAATGAAAATCTGTGTTTACCCCTCAGTACAACAAGAAAGGCTTCCATCACAATTACCCCTGTGTGTATCAGGAAGGATCTTGGCAGTCTGCAACATCACTAATACTAATCCTGAGAAGTGCAGAGCTGAATTAGCTGGTCTGGAAACAGCATTAAATCTTCATTTCAAATGCTTTTACTAAAATATTTTGTCAAAATTCCTAAAAAATGTCAAGCAGCTCTATTTAAAATAATTTAAATATTTACACTTACTCTTCATTAAGTACTGAAAGTGAATCCATTTCCCAATTTTTTTCAAAATTTTGGTTGTGGTACAGCATTTCCAAGTCAGCCTGATGCTGTAATGGCAGTAGACCGTACCATCTACAACTGGCTGAAACCTCAGGAAGTACTAATGGCTTCAGACAGATGAGGTCCTGGGGAGGATATTGGGACCTCCAATTGGGAAATGCCATCAACAGGGAGAAGAGTTATTAAATCATGATTTAAGCAACGGCAACCACAAACCAGAGAGAAGGCAATAGGAAACCACCCCGTGTATTTTCTCCCATGAGACCAATCATGGCAGAACAAAGGCAACATGATCCATGTGTGGCACTGGATGGTGAGATACCTCCCACGTCAAAAGGCTCATCAAATTATCCTGGGGAGGAGGTTCTGGCCATCAAGAGTACCAGTTGCAGTTACGATGGTGCTGTACCAAATCCTTTGGGAAGTACAGTACCTGATGTTTGCACCAAGGAAAAGAATAACTTGAACCTTCATAAAAGAATGATCAGAACAGGAACATGGATTGTGAGGCGTATGTATGAAGGGAACTTTGCCATTTACAAAGATGTAAGATAGATATACATGAAATCTAAGCTGTGATGGAATGGTAGAAGTCACTTCATGATGATGGATGGGTATGTGGTATACACTCAGGTTCTGAGAAAGTGAGAAAAAAGGGGTTGCATTTATTTTATTCAAGGAGACACCAAAGTGTGTGCTTGGATATAATACAATCAGCAACACAACCATTACAATTTGCCTTCAAGCAAAGTCAGTTAAAAGGTTGATCATAGAGGTTTAAGCCTCTATGCAGCTGACGAGCGAACAATTTATGGCATTCTATGAATGATTTGAAGAGACACTTATTAAAACACCAAGTGAAGACATCACCCTTGTAATTGGAGATCTGAACACAAAAGTTGGAGTTGTAAGCTCTCAAAGAAATAAAGGGAAACAGTGGTCTGGGTTTACAATATGAGAGGAAGATGTTTAGTCGAAGTCTGTACTGTAATCATTTGATCATTACAAACAATATCTTCACCCAACATCCTATATGTTTACATATATGGAGGTCACCTGATGATGTGACAAAGAACCAGTTCAACTATGTAATGATACAGGGACGCTGGAGATAAAGCGTCCAATGGACAAAGACTTCCCTGAGTGCAGACTGTGGGTCAGACCATCAACTGTTACCCTCAAACATAAAATTAAAATGTAAAAAGATAGGACGTTTGGCAGGTCCGCTGCGTCTGCACTTGTCCCAAATCAACTAAAACTACATGACTTCCGTAAAGAACAGGTGTGAGTCACTATCATATGTGAAAGAGAAGAAAAAACCTGAATGACTTTTGGAATAAAATGAAAACTATCATGCTTGAAGCCACTAAAGCACACATTCCAAAAAGTGAGTGTCAGACCGCACCATAATTAACAGAGAAGGTTAAGGTTGGAGACTGAAGAATGCAGGAGAGAAAATACGCTGTAAGGAACTGAGCAGACAGATAGAAAGGCAGACTAGAGGAGATAAGAGCAAATACATTAGAGCAAAATGTGAGGAACTCGAGAATTAAAATAATAAAACAAAAGGTATGTTCACAGTGGTCAGACATTTTAGTAAGAAGTTTTCCCTGCAACCAAGCATAATAAAAGATCATGACAGTAGTGTTTTTACTGAAGGTGGTGATTTCAAACACAGAGAGATTACTGTGCCAACCTCTATGCCTCATCAGAGCCACTTACAATACAGGATGACAGAAAAGAGAGTACAGAGCCTGAGCCATCAATCCTGAGTGAGGAAGTGGTGCGTGCTTTTATGAAAATGAAGCTTGGGAAAGCACCAGGGGTAGATAATGTGCCTGCAGAATTGTTAAAAGTGATTGGTGATGGTGATATTGATCTCATGTGGAAAATTTGCAACAATGCATGAATGACTAGAAATTGACTGGATGATTGGACAAAGGGAATTTTTCTGCTCTTACCAAAGAAAGGAAATATAACAGCACAGTGACTATTGTACCATCTCCTTGATATAGCATGCAAGTAAAGTGTTCCTCTGTATAATTCAGGACAGCACGAAGCAAATGACAGAAGCAGAACTACCATCACCACAAGCTGATTTTAGAGAGGGACGAGGCACATACAATCAAATTGCAAATATTCAGCAATCCATTGATTAGGCGTTTCTCTGACTACTCCAAAACATTTGATATCATCCATCATGACAGTCTCTGGAGGATACTGGCTGACATGGGGATTCCAAAGCATCTAATTGAATTCGTGACAAGTCTCCATCATCAACAGATCATGGTGCAAACAGCAGTAAGTTTTCCATTGGTACATGGAGACAGAATGCTCCTTTGCCTCCCAAGTCTTTTTAATATGTATGCAGAATTTCTTGTGAGACAAGCCCTGAAGGTTTTGATAAAGTGAAAGGAACTAGGATTTCCATTGGTGAACACCTCTTACTGACCTCGGATATGCTTTTTGTTGCAACCATCAATGGAATTCAACAAATGTTGGTGTCTGTTAAAAACAGTTAATGAGAAATATGTACTACTGAAAGGGGCAAAAATGAAAATGCATGTATCTTGACACTATCACTAACATCAGGATGCAAGTGGACAACAAGATTAATGGTCAAGCTGTAGAGGAAGTAGATTGATTTAATTATCTGGGATCATTCATAGTCCAATCAAGGAGGCTAGTCTAAAGAAATCGGAAGAAGACTAGGGATGGCTTGTTCAGTCGTGGCCTCCCTTATAAAAGTGTGGCCTCTCGAAACATAGAATCATAGAATATAAGGGTTGGAAGGGACCCCAGAAGGTCATCTAGTCCAACCCCCTGCTCGAAGCAGGACCAATTCCCAGTTAAATCATCCCAGCCAGGGCTTTGTCAAGCCTGACCTTAAAAACCTCTAAGGAAGGAGATTCTACCACCTCCCTAGGTAACGCATTCCAGTGTTTCACCACCCTCTTAGTGAAAAAGTTTTTCCTAATATCCAATCTAAACCTCCCCCACTGCAGCTTGAGACCATTACTCCTCGTTCTGTCATCTGCTACCATTGAGAACAGTCTAGAGCCATCCTCTTTGGAACCCCCTTTTCAGGTAGTTGAAAGCAGCTATCAAATCCCCCCTCATTCTTCTCTGCTGCAGGCTAAACAATCCCAGCTCCCTCAGCCTCTCCTCATAACTCATGTGTTCCAGACCCCTAATCATTTTTGTTGCCCTTCGCTGGACTCTCTCCAATTTATCCACATCCTTCTTGAAGTGTGGGGCCCAAAACTGGACACAGTACTCCAGATGAGGCCTCACCAATGTCGAATAGAGGGGAACGATCACGTCCCTCGATCTGCTCGCTATGCCCCTACTTATACATCCCAAAATGCCATTGGCCTTCTTGACAACAAGGGCACACTGCTGACTCATATCCAGCTTCTCGTCCACTGTCACCCCTAGGTCCTTTTCCGCAGAACTGCTGCCTAGCCATTCGGTCCCTAGTCTGTAGCTGTGCATTGGGTTCTTCCGTCCTAAGTGCAAGACCCTGCACTTATCCTTATTGAACCTCATCAGATTTCTTTTGGCCCAATCCTCCAATTTGTCTAGGTCCTTCTGTATCCTATCCCTCCCCTCCAGCGTATCTACCACTCCTCCCAGTTTAGTATCATCCGCAAATTTGCTGAGAGTGCAATCCACACCATCCTCCAGATCATTTATGAAGATATTGAACAAAACCGGCCCCAGGACCGACCCTTGGGGCACTCCACTTGATACCGGCTGCCAACTAGACATGGAGCCATTGATAACTACCCATTGAGCCCGACAATCTAGCCAGCTTTCTACCCACCTTATAGTGCATTCTTCCAGCCCATACTTCCTTAACTTGCTGACAAGAATACTGTGGGAGACCGTGTCAAAAGCTTTGCTAAAGTCAAGAAACAATACATCCACTGCTTTCCCTTCATCCACAGAACCAGTAATCTCATCATAAAAGGCGATTAGATTAGTCAGGCATGACCTTCCCTTGGTGAATCCATGCTGGCTGTTCCTGATCACTTTCCTCTCATACAAGTGCTTCAGGATTGATTCTTTGAGGACCTGCTCCATGATTTTTCCAGGGACTGAGGTGAGGCTGACTGGCCTGTAGTTCCCAGGATCCTCCTTCTTCCCTTTTTTAAAGATTGGCACTACATTAGCCTTTTTCCAGTCATCCGGGACTTCCCCGGTTCGCCACGAGTTTTCAAAGATAATGGCCAATGGCTCTGCAATCACAGCCGCCAATTCCTTCAGCACTCTCGGATGCAACTCGTCCGGCCCCATGGACTTGTGCACGTCCAGCTTTTCTAAATAGTCCCTAACCACCTCTATCTCCACAGAGGGCTGGCCATCTCTTCCCCATTTTGCGATGCCCAGCGCAGCAGTCTGGGAGCTGACCTTGTTAGTGAAAACAGAGGCAAAAAAAGCATTGAGTACATTAGCTTTTTCCACATCCTCTGTCACTAGGTTGCCTTCCTCATTCAGTAAGGTTTAACTGGTGAAAAGTATAATTTTTTTCCATAGCGACTTATGGAAGTGAATCTTAGGGAACTAATGTGGATGACTAGAAGAAAACTGAAGCCTTTGAATGGGGTGCTGGCATATACTCTTATGTTCGAAATATTATTGGAGAAAAGAGGACTCTGCTCTCAGAAATCAACAGGCACAAACTTATGTAGTTTGCTCACATCAGCCATAGAGATGGAAATAATCTTGAGAAAGTCATCACGGAAGGAGTTCATGATGGGTCATCACAGCAAAAGGACCAACAAAGAGATAAATAGATGGGGTGCCACTTAAAACTGGGAGGGGCAGCTGCTGAGTGTCTGAAATTAGTGATGGATCAAGACTTCCAAAAATTCTGCTACGACGTCACTAGTATTCAGACATGAATAAATGGACTTTACTAACTTACAGCATTTTTATTGTATTTTTTTGACAAATAGAGTTTGAATGAAAAAAAAAATCTTGCACTTTTATAGTAACTTTTATTAGATGAAATTGCTTTACAAAATCTCATTATGTTCTACAACATTTTTAAAAATAGGTATTATTATCCCCATTTTACAGATGGAGAAACTGAGGCACACAGCGGCTAACTGACCTGCCCAATTTACAGTACTGGTGGCTGAAATCTTAGGGTGTCCTATTGTATTCCACATGTAAAACAAAACTCAGCTAATTCTTAAGCTGCACAAATTCTTTACCTGTCATAAAGAATATATTCCTGAAAACGTCTAAGAGATAATTTAGTACTGGAACATGGAGTAGAGAGCGGCAGAAATGTGCCTTCGACAAATGAAACTGAGAACACCCATTTTCTTTAAAATGCCACCTGATTTACTGGCTAGCCACAGAGAAGATTTTTTCTCCTCATTTAATATTGTATTAACCAATTCCCATGCAACTCCCATGAATGCTAATAGAGGTTGCTTGTGCATGGTACTGTATATCCTATTGGATTTGTATGGTAACCCCACAGAAGTTGTGCTATGACCAAATCTTATTCTACACAAACACAATACTATATGGTGATAAATTCATTCTCTCAGTTTACCTATATGATCCATAAATTTCTTTACTCTGTCAGGATCAACACTATTTGCCCAATAACCTTTTTTCTTGAAATATGAACCAATTATTAAAGCATTTGCATCCAAGTAGTTCCTTGCATTCTCCAGCGTCACTCCAGACCCAATCAGCACTGGAATCTTCACAGCATGTTCAACTTCTAAGATGAAGAAAGCCACGTATGTAAATCCAACAATAGGATTAAGCCCACTCTAGAATCATTCTCCCTTCTCCCACCCTTAAAATTATAGGGACACAAAATTAATCAGCCTTGACTTATCCAATTTCCAACTGATACTTTGCTAAAAAATGATACTGACTGTCAGGAACACCTGGTCTTGGTTTCTCTGGTAAAGAATTACGTGGCTTGTCTGTAGAAACCACTTGTAATGACTGCTAACAAAAGAAGAGCAGCTCTGTGTAAGCTTTTGAGCTTGTCTCTCTCACCAACTGAGAATAAATAAAAGCTATTACCTCACCCACCTTGTCTCTCTAATATTCTGGGACCAACATGGCTACAACAATGCTGCATTTGTTTTGTAAACCACTATTCAAGCAAAAGAAACAAAGTTGGGGTCACACGAAACCACCATTGGCCATGCATCACAGGGCAGTTTCAGTGCTGAGGAAGAGGCAAAGCCTGCAACTGAAACAATTAACGGCCACTCTTGTGACCGCCACTCCACATGGGGCAATGACTATTTGGCAGTGAATCCTCTGGCCTCACTTGTACTAGCCCTTTCTTCTCCTGCCCCCACAAACCACGCTGCACGAAGATGCCCAAGAAGTAGGGTGGCCAATGCTCCTGGTTTCGTCGAGAGTCTACTGGAATCACGATCTGTCTCCCAGAGCTACTGCACCCAAACTGGGAGATTTTAAGCACTGACAGTCTGGCGGCGCAGCGGGGCTAAGGCAGGCTCCCTACCTGCCTTGGTTCCGCACTGCTCTCGGAAGCGGCCGGCACGTCCTTCTGGCTCCTGGGTGTGTGCGTGTCTCCGCGTGCTGCCCCCGCCCAGAGTGCCGACTCTATAGGTCCCATTGGCCAGGAACTGCAGCCAATGGGAGCTGCGGGAGCAGTGCCTGTAGACAGGGGCAGCGGCGTGTGGAGACCCCTTGGCCCCCCCGCCTAGGAGCCGCTGCCAGAGGGATGTGCTGGTCGCTTTTGGGAGCCGCCCGAGGTAAGCGCCATCCCCCTCACCCCCTCCTGTTCCCCAACCCCCGGCCCCAGCCCACACCCCAACTCCCTCCCAGAGCCTGCACCCCCTCCTGCACCCAAACTCCCTCCCAGAGCCTGCACCCTACACCCCAACCCCCTCCCACACCCCAACTCCCTGTCCCAGCCCACACCCCGCATCCCAAACTCCTTCCCCAGCCTGGTGAAAGTGAGTGAGGGTGGGGGAGAGAGAGGAAGGGGGGGTGGAGTGAGTGGGGACGGGGCCTCGGAGAAGTGGCAGGACAGGGACATGGGCTTGGGGAAGGGGCAGGACAGGAGGAGGGGAAGGGTGTTTGGGTTTGTGTGATTAGGCAGCTGGCAACCCTATCAAGAAGCCTCTGCTGAACTAAGCTTTTGAGGGAGCTCCCTTGCGCAGCAGAAGTACAATGGTTCTTCTGCATCTTGGATTCCCTTGTTACTAATATTACAGCAGTACCTAGCATCCAAATAAGATCAGAGCCTCATTTTACGAGGTGCTGTACAAACACATAGAAAGAGGCAGTCATTTATATTGAAGTAGCATCTAGAATAGAACCTAGATCACTCAAGTCAGAACCCAGTGTCTTGGGGACAGAATTTATTCCTATGGGAGTTACTTAAATACAAAAATAAGGATTCTTAACTGTGTTATCAATTTCTCTCTCATCCCAAAAGGAAAACAATAAAAACAAATCTTTCTAGATGGTAATTAAAGTGTAACAGCAACAAGAATAAGATGTTATTCTTGTTTCCATTTATGTCAGCACAGATGGGTTTTTTTGGGTGGAGGCGGTGAGATTATTAAAATGGCAGAACTATTCAATAGTGCTGTGTTCATTACAATTCTGTAGTTATCAGTTTAAATCACAATAATGGTAGTTGGAGCAGTGTATATTTCTACCAGGTCTCTTTGCTGAATTTATGCTATGCTGATGACTAGAACAAGATCTTCAGGGAAGAGGCAGCAAAACAGTGTTATTCCCCATGAAAGGAAAAGGAAAAACAGGCTCTCTAGTTGATCTTCTAATTTAGGGGAAGGGAAGCAGAGAAGCAAACAGTGGTCATAAGGACTATTTGGACAACTCCATCTACTTTATTTGCAGGCCAAAGGCAGTGCTAGTAAATATTATTTTTGTTTTAAAAGGGCAGTGGGACATAAAAGCAGCACATTATTTTATCTAGAAACAACACATCACTTAACAAGTCGAACCTTTACCAGGTTGCATATGGTGAAATTCACCCCGGGCACAAGACAAGACTTATGCAACACTGAAGTCCCTCTTCAGCCTTTGTGCAGTCCCTGTGCACAAGGGTGAATTTCCCTCAGATTTATTCAAGTGACTGTGTTCACTGTGAGATGTAAGCATTCTGAGGTTTTTGGGTTTTTTTTAATATGACAGAAATTGATACAAGGTCCAGAGAAAGTAGTTTGTTGTTCAGATCACAAATTTATTATTATGCTCAGTTTCTTTTATGGAGAAAGGACAGATGATTAACAGAAGTCTCTGAAAGGCACAAGTCAATATCTAGCTATGAAAAAATAAAGACTCAATTCTAATAGGTGCTGAACTTCCTCATCACCATTAACTTCAAATTGGTTCTCACAAAAATGACTCGGTGCCTTGCAGGATGCTCTATTTGCTTCCTCAAAGAAAATGGTGTAGAACATTATTTCTGACCTTTACAGAAATATAAAAATTGCTTTACTTGGTAATAACAAGCTGGAGTAGGTGGTTACAGCGTCAGAGGAAGGATACACATGTAAAATATAACTCTGCAAGAAAATGCTGTTTACTTTAAAGTTTCAGAAGAATTGTAACTTGTTAATGATGCTACAGGAAAGACTAATTATTTACTTCCATTCTGCTTCACCAAGAGAAGAGCTACCTATACAAATGCTACTGAAGCTTCCTCTAGGTCAGATGTGCTAGCATTCTTCCATCTAAAACAAACACCATCTGTCACATAATGTTAGGGTGACCAGATGTCCTGATTTTATAGGGACAGTCCCAATTTTGGGTTTTTTTTCTTATATAGACATCTATTACCCCCACATCCCGTCCCGATTTTTTACACTTGCTATCTGGTCATCCTACATACTGTAAACACAGAAGAATAAGACCATCCTACAGTGGAAGACAATTTTAAGGAAAGCCTTGCCCTGAATTAGACACATCAGATGAGTCGGGCTATAGCCCTTTTCATGCCTATTTTATATCCTGACAGGAGTCCTGCTCACAATAATAGATTCATTAGCTTTCCACTATATTACTGAACAAAAACAAAATCAGAATTTTATTTATACAATGCCCTATCTATTAAGAGTACTCTATCCGCTTTACTTAGGCTCAAATACAGATTTAACATGACATTCTTTTCACAGATATGCGTTGCAGTGCTCAACTGCTCTCCCAGGAGAATTTGGCCAAAAGTCTGTATTTGTTTTTATGAAAAGTGCACAGGACACATTGCCAGCACTACATAATTGTACTGAGTCAATAAGTAAACTGATCATGCAGGAAGAGTAGAATATCTAAGCTGACATATGGGCCCAAGAGAAGCCCTAAGAAGCAAAGACTAAGACAATGAAAACTGAAATGTGCTATTTCAAAGGCTTCCTTAAATAACAAAGGATCCAAGCATCCTGCAGTAATCTGTGTGTGAAGTGGACCCTCCACACACAGATCTGTCCTTTCCTGTGCAGAAGGTGGGGCCAGCCAGAAAGTACCAGGATAGGAAACATACATGGTCCTTACTGCCCACTTTGGCATTACATTTGGTTACCAAATTGAGTGTAAAGTCACTCAAATTATTTTAAACAGATACTTTCACACAGTAAGACATAATGTTGATCCAGGTCAAATGGTTTACATTTTGGTGTTGTTTAATAAGACTTGCACTATATCACTGCCCAAATTCTAACTTTTTATTTTTTAAATAGGCAACAGCATTATGGGAATCAGTGCAGTATGATGTTTCTGCGTAGTAGAATTTAACATTAAACACTACATTTGTTAATTGTCTCTAAACTCAAAACCTTGTTTATAACTCTTAAGCCAACTCTTCGCAAGCTACTGTACTTTTTCAGATAATTTTGTGACTATGTATTCTATGTGACAAGATCTCAAAGTTTATACAATTATACTTAGACATTCCTCTGCTTCAATAAACTATAACTAGAGGACACTGTGTTCTTCCTTGTGACAGTATATCTGCATACATGTCTAATAAAAATCAGATGAAATAGCAAAGCATAATGAAACCTTTTGAACTAGGATATGCACAAATTGCATGAAATAAAGGTCAACAATTCATAGCTTTAAAAAAAAAAGGTAAACAGTGTAAAACTAAACAATGCCCCAATAACTTGCTCAAATACTTTTCTTTAACATTTTATTCATATGCAATAATCATTGTACCATACACACCACTGTGTTTATGGTATATGCAGTACTGTAACACGTTTTAGTTATTTTAATTCAAAGGGCTTTGTTTCATCATTATGCCTAGTGCTTGTAAAAGGTGCAGATAGAGACAATGTCCTCTCTTTATCTATAGAACAGGTACAGCATGGGCAGCAGCAATGTGCTTGTACCCAACATAAGCGAACCACCTATGTGCAGAAAGGTAAATTGGTCTCCATGTTCCCACTGTGAACAATGCCAACAAAGGTCCAAATTATTACTATCTACTCTGGTGGTTTTTGTGACATGGGTACATGTCCAGCGGTTACTGGACTGCGACCACTAACTCATTTTCCCACAGTTCATCAAACAGTCATCAAATAGTAAAAACTTTTTAGTTACTTCCAACCTAGGCTGGATATGGACTGGAGATCTAAAGAAGAAAGCACCTATCCTCCAAAAGCAAGCCTTGAGCTATTTAGACTTGGACAAGTCTCCCATCATAGAAGTTTTTATAATATAATTTTGCCTATCTGAAAGATAAACACATTCTCAAATGGAAATATAGTCTGCTAAGAAATTAAGTGCAACATAAGCCCAGCATTCTAATGCCTGCTTCTTAATGGCCCAACAGAGGTAGAGTGCAAAAGCACAAGGGACTTTGGGTCCCTCACTTCCTAGACCAGTGCTGCTTAGGTACTTTGTAGAACTGAAGTAGCTGGGTACTACAGAGAGCCCAATCGTCACTGACTGTATAAGCAATGCCTGCCAGCTGCTGTGTGGAATGGACTGGTAGTTGCCTCAGAGGAGCCTGCTTGCCTGCACTCATAAACAGAGAAAAAGCGACGTATCTATAGTCATCTATAGAAGTTTTACAGAGAATAATACTTGAGAGATCCTCACAGTATCATGTGAAAGGACCTTTGGTCAGGGCTGGTCATGGCAAAGTATCACCACAATTAGGAGGCTTGAATTAAGGTATCAACATAATCTAAACAAAATTCTAGCCCCTTCACACAGTTTCCTTGTTTGACAGAAACACTTCTTTCCTACCTCAAATCACAGTCAATTCAATACATCAGAGACAAAGGCACTAGCATTTCTGTATTGCTGCATAACAAATCTGAAAAAGGATATGGCAAAATCTCAACTGCCTTTTCAGTTCTACTTTCAAGAGACAGCTGATCAGATCAAAGCTTAAGTTGGCATAAAATGTTTTAAATTATATATTTTGTAACATGATGAAAGGTGTCCAATTTTGTCTACACTTAACGTCTTCATTGTAACACAGTACTTCTAACAACACAAACTTGTGAAATGCAAAAATTCACTCACACCAACACTCAACTTTGTGACCGTAGGTCTGATTCTGTTAGAGAGATTACCAACACTGATGTGCTTAAACTCTCATTTCCGACCCAAGAATACTGATTTTTCAAGAGGTCCCTCCCCAATTAACAATTCAAAACTACCAACCCTCTTAAATGAGGGATTGCCACACTGTCATAAAATCTCAGCACTTAGCTGTGTGACCCAACCAAAACAAACCCAGAATACTAGGTTTGTTGTATTCATGAGACAAAAGTGAGAGCCACACAAATGGGTATACTTTGTGTCATTTCTCTGATCTCTGTTCTTTGGAGCCAGAAAGAGAATAAAACTGGCACGTATACATAAATTCTAGAATCCATGGTTTGGCTTGGTTGGTATCCCACTGTAAAAAACTATAGGACAAAATCTGCTCTCTGATGCGTGAGGTGGCACCCACCAAAGTCAAGGGAAGCTACACACATCCTAGAACAGAATTTTGCCTTCTGGTTTTTACGACTTTTTGAGACTTATTTGTTTTTTTCCATTGAAGAAGGGGGAAACAAAAACTAATTTAAGGGTGTGGATGATACAAAGGTTAAGTCTGTCAAACTTTAGAGTCACATTGTTTTCAGAAGGTTCTGTTTCATGAAACAATTTTTGTTTTAATACTGAGAAAATCTATTACTTTAAGAGGCCTATCTTCATACATAGCCAGCTTTCCACTGCAGTTTACCTAAGGGTGGGCTAAAATGTAGTCATTTATCATCTATTCTTTGGCAAGGACTTTGTTTTAATTCTGTATATGCACATGAAAACCTAATTTGTCAAGTTTAATATGCCCTGTAACAACATAGTGTTGAACCTGTATTGTATGGATAAATATTGGAAATTTCCACTAACTATGTAACATTCTGAATGTGGTCTGATACGCAGGTCTCTGTGGTAAATATGTAAAACATGTAGTATGTTTATCACCTGCCTTTTCTTCTTTAGAATTGTAATAAGGAAGGATGAATGACTGGCTGTCTTTAGACCAGAAAGAGCCATGTTTAAAGCAGCAAGAATGGAACCCACAAAAGCAGCCTTCTTGTTTCTTCAAACATGATTTTTGCTAAAAATGTTCCCAGTCTTGGTTGAGCATATGATGATTACTTTTAGAGCCTGACCCTGGGAGGTGATGAACACCAGCCATATCGATGGGAGCCGACTTCAAATGAAAGTTGCAGGTGCTCAGCATTTCTCAGATTCAAGCCATTCATCTACGTGAATATCAGTCCTTAGCACAATGAACTGTAACAAAGGAGCAATCCAATTTGTTGAAGACAATTCCAACCTGTGCCAATATAGTAACATCAGGCACCATACATGATATCTACACAGGTCAGAATTCATGGGTCAAGTTATTCTCTCTTAGAAACAAATACGCCTTTAAAAATAATTTAAATGTCACATACTTTTCCACTTATCAGAGAAAGAGAATTCTTTTTCAACTCTTAAAGGCTACACTTCCCCTAGTATTACTGAACCGAAATGTCCAAATCTCGGCAGATTCCTCTCTTGCTGCTGGAATATGTGTTTCACAATGAGAAATCCAATTATAAATAGTCTTTCCATGTTAATAGTTAAGTATTTTTAACTAGTCTAGTTATTAGCCTATTTTTTAAAAAAAGGCTATGGAGAATCTCATTCTTAAATTAAAATCATGTAGAAATTAAGCCTTCCTTTTCTTACAAGATGCCAATATGAGTAACACTTAAATGTTACCAAGCATACTTTCCCAATACTTACAATAATTTTAACTTTTATGCCATAAAAATTGTTTTTATAAACATGCTACTGTATATCCAACCAAAACCCAAATCACGCTGGTTTGTGCGAGACCAAATCAAACACTAGGGTGAAAGAAAGTTTCTCTGTTTTTAGAACAGAGAATGTATAGATTTCTCTCTATATTTAATCCAGAAAATGATTCACTGGTTGTTGCCCGACCTTCGTGTGACAGCTCTCACCTTTCAATTCTTTAGGATCTGCCTGCATTCCAGTAGCTGTTCCAGTCAATACAATCCCATCAGCAAGGAAGAGCTCAGCAGCCTTAGCAGTCTCTGATATACTGACATCTGCTGTCAGAGCGTGAGCGCTGTAAACAGCAGAAACATAACCTGTTGTTACTTTCAGCATACATACTTGCTATCCACCTTGTTTAATGTTAGGCTGCTTTTCTTACAACTCATGATTGTATTTCAACTCCCTGCTGTCAGAACAACTGAAGATTGACTTTTGAGTGTTAAGTGCCCCCTTTTTTTTTTTTTTTACAGTTGACATTAAAAACACAATGTGAGGGAAAAAAAAGTTTGGTCATCCTAGACCCATAACCCACTTGTCTCTTTGTCTGGGTCTCACCCTGTCTACACAGTGACTGCTAAATGTGCTAGACTGTCACCCTGGAGTACCAACTGAGCTGGCAGCTTTTGTAGTGAGTGCCTAATTTTCATAGATGCTGAATTCCCCTGATTTCAAGTGGATTTGTAGGTGCTCGGCGTTTCTGTAAATCAGGTCCTTGTCCTGTAGGAACTGGACTAGGAGCATCATCTCATTTCATAAAGGCCAACAAAAAGAACTAACTTTCAGTCATTAGCAAGCACTATATCCTGGATATCTGTCTTTGGAGGAAAAAATGAGAGCAGCTATCATCTTCAAACAGTAGTTGCTTCATGCATCCAAAGATGTACCATTCAAGTAAGCTAGCCCTCTTTTTCTGAAACCTATATCTAGAGCAACCTCAGCTTTAGACAGCTTCAAAAATTTGAGAAAGTTTTAGCCTTTGAAACACCAACTTTTACATTTATAATTTCCCCCTATCTTTTCTACAATAGAATCAGAAAATACGATATTTAACACAGACAATATTATACAGTAACCTGATACTCTGTTATGGTAGTACAGAGCACTAACCACAAAAGACCAGTAGTCCTGGGACTAGTGTCCTTCTTTCTGGGCCAACCAGATCTGGGAATGGAATAGAAGGAACTTGCTTCAGTCATATTGAGAGGCAATGCCTCTTCTGGCATATTCACTCTGCCATGACCCTCTCCATCAGTGTGACTGTGCTAAAAAAAGAATACCAAACAACTTTTTGCAGCCAGAAGAAAGTCATTGTGATGTCAGGGCCTTGATGAAGTTGTGCATATGTAAAAATATGGAGGGAAAAAACAGAGTGAAAGGAAATGGAAATCCCTAACGCTAGTAACGAAGGATAACCTGGGAAACAGTTTGTCAAGTTAGAGAATTGGACACTGCTAATTCTTGGTGCCAGGCATTTTGTTGTTGTTGTTAGGAAAACACCACAGCCTTTTAACCCCTGCCCTTTAGTTCAATAATCCCATGAATATTTGTTTCCCATAAACTGGTTAGATGACATTCTCCTTTCCACTATTAACTAAGCAAATAACAAACACCACATTGCATCAGCCTATGAACAATTCAGTGTACATTCTAAATATCAGTGTCTCATATGACAAAGATGAGAATATGTGCATGAAGTACCACATTCTGGGACTTCTCAGAAGAAGAAATATCATTGCACAGATGTTCAGAATATGGAGAGGTGAAGTTAGAAAGTAAATGCTTTGAAGGAACCTTTAAACTTATGTTGAAAATGCGGCATATCATTTATTATAATGAAATGTTTCTTTTTTTAAACCAGGTATTAAATATGCCCCAAACCTAGCTATTTCCATGACTTTTCCCACACTCCACACACAAATCTTTCTTGAATTCAAGCTACTTGATATGCGCAATACACAGCTTTTTGGTTCTCTCTTTTTCTGAATTAAATTTCAAAGAAACATCTAATAACAGAAAGGACTGTATGACAATTGTGATGAAATGTCAGCTTGAATTCACATAGCTGTCATAAGATGCTGCTGCCTGATAATCATAAAACATACTCCATATCCACATACAGCACTGATTTAAAATTGAAGAAACCAATATTAGAGGGAAAGGGATAAGAGCTTTTAATGTGGCAAAAATTTCATGATTTGTATGTGTCACATTTGGTAGCCACCCATATAACTTAGCTATTAAAATATTAATATTAACTTAGCTATTAAAATAGCTATTTTAGATGCTTACCCTCATGAAACATGATTTATTTGTAAACATAATAAGGAGATACGTCTAACTGATATAAAGCATCACCTTATGTCAGAAACAAGACATTTACAAATTCTGAAAGTTAAACAACTGCAAATTACACAGATGCAGAAAGCTGCAGTTTATAAGGACAAGTTTAATAGTTTTGCAAGACCCTGTGTGAGCAGTAAAGTTCTCCCAATATTCACTTTCTGAGTAATTAATAAGATTAATGTAAAATGAACATCAGATTATTTTTACATTAACACATATGTAAACAGTGCGCATATTTACCTGTGTTTCTTTTTAATATCGGCAAAAATTTGAACATGCTGTGCTCCGATTTGTTTTCGGTATCTTAGCAGATCACCTGCACAGGCATTTATAATCCCTTCATCAGCAACATGAGAAAAAACAAACCCTTCAACTCGGATAAAATCCAGACCTAGAAAAGAAATTTGAAATCTGAAGATGAAATTGAACTGCAAAGAGAAATTACATTTCTCCTAAATTTCATCCTGTAATTACATTTTCAGTCTATTCTGATACAGTATTGAGAGGTTCTCAGACACTAGCACAAAAAGCAAGTCTCTGCTGATAAGTAGTTTGTCAAGCCTAGTTAAAACATGTGTTAAAGATTTTTAGTGCAACCCATCACCGTAGCCTCTAGGTGCAAGGCATACATCAAGAGCAACACAAACTGAATTTCCACAAACAGCCCCCCCCCCGTACCTCCTAGGCCCACTACAAGGAAAAACCCGTAAGCTGGATGGTGAGCTACTTCCTAATTGCAGCTAAGATACAATCTTTGGATTTCGATGTACAAATTTCAAATTTTAGAATAAATTTCTAAAACTTTCTGCAGTTTTTATTTAATTGGTCAAATTTAGAGATCTGGCCCTGCAATTCTTATAGAGATTGAATGCCTATTAAAATAGAAAGGGAGTTTTGCTTGAATGCAAAATCAGGCCCCAATTAAAAATGATTTTCAGTTGTGAATTTAGAACATTATTGGTAATCCAGTAAAATGGCAGTTCTCAAACTTTTGCATACTGTGGGGCACTATTTAAGACAATGACTTTCATTTCTCCCTTTCCCCCACATTCTCTCCCCTCCCAGTGTACCAAACTCACATTTGCCTTGCATCAACTATAGTGTTTGATTCTAAGAAGAAGCAACAATAGGTAGTAAAGGAACAAGATGAATCTAAGGTAATTATATGGCTCCCAGTACTGTGGAATCTGAGAATCTCCCTATCTTTAGTGTATTTACACTGTGAGGTAGGAAAGTGCTATTATCTCCTGTGATGGGGTATGCACCCCACACTTTCTCTTACTACTATAGTTATTTTTCCAGAAACCTCTTAGAACAGATGTTCACCACAGTTGCCAACTTTCACACAGTAAATAAGCACCCTGACTTTCATAATAAGCCCAAAAATCAAGCTAATCCCATTTCAAAACAAGCCCCAAACAAGCCAATCCCTAAGAACCCCAACACTCTATGCCCTGGTCTACACTAGGAGTTTAGGTCGAATTTAGCAGCGTTAAATCGATGTAAACCTGCACCCGTCCACATGATGAAGCCCTTTTTTTCGACTTAAAGGGCTCTTAAAATCGATTTCCTTAATCCACCTCTGACAAGTGGATTAGCGCTTAAATCGGCCTTGCCGGGTCGAATTTGGGGTACTGTGGACGCAATTAGACGGTATTGGCCTCCGGGAGCTATCCCAGAGTGCTCTATTGTGACCACTCTGGACAGCACTCTCAACTTAGATGCACTGGTCAGGTAGACAGGAAAAGGCCCGCGAACTTTTGAATTTCAATTTCCTGTTTGCATGGTCACCTGCAGCTTGCCACGCTGGCCAGAGCTCATTAGCAGAGGTGATCATGCAGAGCTCATCAGGAGAGGTGACCATGACGGAGTCCCAGAATCGCAAAAGAGCTCCAGCATGGACCAAACAGGAGGTACGGGATCTGATCGCTGTATGGGGAGAGAAATCCGTACTATCAGAACTCCGTTCCAGTTTTCGAAATGCCAAAACCTTTGTCAAAAATCTCCCAGGGCATGAAGGACAGAGGCCATAACACGGACCCGAAGCAGTGCCGCGTGAAACTTAAGGAGCTGAGCCAAGCCTACCAGAAAACCAGAGAGGCAAACGGGCGCTCCGGGTCAGAGCCCCAAACATGCCGCTTCTATGATGAGCTGCATGCCATTTTAGGGGGTTCAGCCACCACTACCCCAGCCGTGTTGACTCCTTCAATGGAGATGGAGGTAACACAGAAGCAAGTTTTGGGGATGAGGAAGATGATGATGATGATGAAGTTGTAGATAGCTCACAGCAAGCAAGCGGAGAAACCGGTTTTCCCGACAGCCAGGAACTGTTTCTCACCCTGGACCTGGAGGCAGTACCCCCCAGACCCACCCAAGGCTGCCTCCCGGACCCACCAGGCAGAGAAGAGACCTCTGGTGAGTGTACCTTTTAAAATACTATACATGGTTTAAAAGCAAGCATGTTTAATGATTAATTTGCCCTGGCATTTGCAGCTCTCCTGGATGTACTACCAAAGCCTTTGCAAAAGGTTTCTGGGGAGGGCAGCCTGATTCCACCCACCATGGTAGGACACTTTACCACACCAGGCCAGTAGCACGTACTCGGGAATCATTGTACAACAAAGCATTGCAGTGTATGTTTGCTGGCATTCAAACAACATCCGTTCTTTATCTCTCTGTGTTATCCTCAGGAGAGTGATATCATTCATGGTCACCTGGTTGAAATAGGGTGCTTTTCTTAAGGGGACATGCAGAGGTGCCCGTTCCTGCTGGGCTGTTTGCCTGTGGCTGAACAGAAATGTTCCCCGCTGTTAGCCAGGGGCGGGGGGGAGGGGCTAGCCACGTGGTGAGGGGAGGCAAAATGTGACCTTGGAATGAAAGCACATGTGCTGTGTATGTAATGTTAACAGCAAGGTTTACCGTGAAAGAGTATAGCCATTGTTCTAGAAAATGTGTCTTTTTAAATACCACTGCCTCTTTTTTTTTTTTTTCCACCAGCTGCATGTGTTTCAATGATCACAGGATCTTCTCCTTCCCAGAGGCTAGTGAAGATTACAAGGCGAAAAAAAAGCACTCGTGATGAAATGTTCTCTGAGCTCATGGTATCCTCCCACACTGACATAGCACAGACGACTGCGTGGAGGCAGACAATGTCAGAGTGCAGGAAAGCACAATATGACCGGGAGGAGAGGTGGCGGGCTGAAGAGAGTAAGTGGCGGGCTGAAGAGAGGGCTGAAGTTCAAATGTGGCGGCAGCGTGATGAGAGGAGGCAGGATTCAATGCTGAGGCTGCTGGAGGATCAAACCAATATGCTCCAGCGTATGGTTGAGCTGCAGGAAAGGCAGCAGGAGCACAGACCACCGTTACAGCTCCTGTGTAACCAATCGCCCTCCTCCCCAAGTTCCATAGCCTCCTCACCCAGACGCCCAAGAACGCGGTGGGGGAGCCTCCGGCCACCCGGCCACTCCACCCCAGAGGACTGCCCAAGCAACAGAAGGCTGGCATTCAATAAGTTTTAAAGTTTTAAAGTGCTTTGTGGCCTTGTCCTTCCCTCCTCCACCACCCCTCCTGGTGCTTCTCTCCTCCACCATCCCTCCTGGGCTACCTTGGTAGTTATCCCCCTATTTGTGTAATGAATGAATAAAGAATGCATGAATGTGAAGCAACAATGACTTTATTGCCTCTGCAAGCGGTGATCGAAGGGAGGAGGGGACGGTGGTTAGCTTACAGGGAAGTAGAGTGAACCAAGGGGCGGGGGGTTTCATCATGGAGAAACAAACAGAACTTTCACACCGTAGCCTGTCCATTCATGAAACTGGTTTTCAAAGCTTCTCTGATGAGCACCGCACCCTCCTGTGCTCTTCTAACCGCCCTGGTGTCTGGCTGTGCGAAACCAGCAGCCAGGCGATTTGCCTCAACCTCCCACCCCGCCATAAACGTCTCCCCCTTACTCTCACAGATATTGTGGAGCGCAGAGCAAGCAGTAATAACAGTGGGAATATTGGTTTCGCTGAGGTCTAACCGAGTCAGTAAACTGCGCCAGCGCACCTTTAAACGTCCAAATGCACATTCTACCACCATTCTGCACTTGCTCAGCCTGTAGTTGAACAGCTCCTGACTACTGTCCAGGCTGCCTGTGTACGGCTTCATGAGCCATGGCATTAAGGGGTAGGCTGGGTCCCCAAGCATAATTATAGGCATTTCAATGTCCCCAACTGTTATTTTCTGGTCTGGGAATAAAGTCCCTTCTTGCAGCTTTTGAAACAGACCAGAGTTCCTGAAGATGCGAGCGTCATGTACCTTTCCCGGCCATCCCACATTGATGTTGGTGAAACGTCCCTTGTGATCCACCAGTGCTTGCAGCACTGTTGAAAAGTACCCCTTGCCGTTTATGTACTCGCCGGCTTGGTGCTCCGGTGCCAAGATAGGGATATGGGTTCCGCCTATGGCCCCACCACAGTTAGAGAATCCCATTGCAGCAAAGCCATCCACTATGATCTGCACATTTCCCAGGGTCACTACCCTTGATATCAGCAGATCTTTGATTGCGTGGGCTACTTGCATCACAGCAGCCCCCACAGTAGATTTGCCCACTCCAAATTGATTCCCGACTGACCGGTAGCTGTCTGGCGTTGCAAGCTTCCACAGGACTATCGCCACTTGCTTCTCAACTGTGAGGGCTGCTCTCATCTTGGTATTCTTGTGCCTCAGGGCAGGGGAAAGCAAGTCACAAAGTTCCATAAAAGTGCCCTTATGCATGCGAAAGTTTCTCAACCACTGGGAATCATCCCAGACCTGCAACATTATGAGGTCCCACCAGTCTGTGCTTGTTTCCCGAGCCCAGAATCAGCATTCCACCACATGAACCTGGCCCATTAGCACCATGATGCCCACATTGCCAGGGCCCCTACTTTGAGAGAAGTCTGTGTCCATGTCCTCATCACTCTCGTCACCGCGCTGACGTTGCCTACTCGCCCAGTTTCGCTTTGTCAGGTTCTGGTGCTGCATATACTGCTGGATAATGTGCGTGGTGTTTAATGTGCTCCTAATTGCCAAAGTGATCTGAGCAGGCTCCATGCTTGCCGTGGTATGGCGTCTGCACAGAAAAAAGGCATGGAACGATTGTCTGCCGTTGCCCTGATGGAGGGAGAGGCAACTGACGACATGGCTTACAGGGTTGGCTTACAGGGAATTAAAATCAACAAAGGGGGTGGCTTTGCGAGAAACTGAATGGTCCCCTCAAGGATAGAACTCAAAACTGGGTTTGGCAGGCCGTTGATTTCACACAGGGAAGGAGAAAATGAATACAAAACATATCTGGTCTACTTCTTGTTTTGAGCCACTTCATCTATCTTTATACATCTTGCTGGCAGCAGACCGTGCAGTACGACCGTTAGCCGTCATCATCTCCTGGGTGCTTGGCAGAACACGGTGCAGTATGACGACTAGCCATCATCTTCTGCTGGCTGGAGGTTAAAAGACAGTGCACTGCCAGTAGGACTGAATCGCCACGAGACGAAACTTAAAAGGGAAATGACCTGGCTGAGTCACTCCCATGTTTGCCCAGGCACCCGATTAAAAGAGCACCCAGGACTACATCGATGACGGCTACCAGTCATACTGCACTGTCTGCTGCCAAAAGGCAATTAACTGCTGCTGTGTAGCAATGCAGTACCACGTCTGCCAGCACCCAGGAGACATACGGTAACGGTTTGCTGAGCGGGCTCCATGCTTGCCGTGGTATGGCGTCTGCACAGGTAACTCAAGAAAAAAGGTGCAAAATGATTGTCTGCCCCTGCTTTCACGGAGAGAGGGAGGGAACGGGGGCCTGACGATATGTACCCAGAACCACCCGCGACAATGTTTTAGCCTCATCAGGCACTGGGATTTCTACCCAGAATTCAGATGGGCGGCGGAGACTGTGGGGACTGTGGGATAGCCACCTACGGTGCAACGCTCCGGAAGTCGACGGTTGCCTCGGTACTGTGGACACACTCCGCTGACTACATGCACTTAGAGCACTTGTGTGGGGACACACACAATCCACTGTATAAAACCGCTTTCTACAACCAAGTTCTATAAATTCGACCTAATTTCGTAGTGTAGACATACCCTATGTGACAAGATCCCCCTAGTGTACAGACTGGGACTGTGGCAGCCCAATATGCACCCCTGACTCTCTTCCTCCCCCACACCGGCCCCTGCTTGCCAGAAGCCGATTTAAAAAAAAAAAAAAAGCAAAAAGCTACAAGCCAAAAACTAGACAACAAGCAACTCACAAGCCAATTAAGCCAAAAACAAGCCCAATTTCTGCATTTTTTCCACAGGTTTGGCACGTCTGATGTCCACACTTGTTTACCTAGCTGTTACTGTTTTCTGCATAATCAGCGGACTCCATTGCATTTTCTTGAGGCTGCTTGAAAATGATGCATGTTGTCAGGCACCTTGATCTCTCTTTTAAAGAACTGTAGAATTAATAAATATATAGGTCTGTAAAGAAACCAAGTTCCACCAAGTGGGTGTATTTTATGACAGGCTTTTTTCCTTTAGTCCATGTTCCTTTCTGTGACCATTACTCTTACACAATAAAAAAAGGGGAGGAGGTGCCTTCCTTTTACATTCTTAAATGTAGCACCATATGACTGCCAATGTCAGATTTATCTGATAATTCCTTTGAGTTAAAATGCTGGGGGGGAAATTGAGAAGTTCATCTCTGCTTCATTCCTCACCTACAGACAAAATGTTTGTATGAGTGACAAAGTGCTGGTGCTTCTTCTGATTTCCTTACATTTTCTCAAAAGCCAGAAGACAACTGCTGTTTTCCAACACAATTCTGTTCCAAGGTATTATTACTGACAGAGAGTAGACAGACATTCCCCAGAGGGAATGGAATGGCTGCATAATAGCAGGAGACGTTGCTGCTGCTGCATCTGCTTTTTCAAGTACCACATCTTTAAGTGTTTTTGTAACAAAGACTAAAATGTGCAATGCTCTGTTTATTAATAGTCACCTCTATTGACCATCAAAACTGCAGCATTACACAATCAAGTCACTACTGCATCATTACAGAAATACTGACCAAAGATGAGGGATCTACAAAGCAGCATTCACTTTAATGAAGAGTTGCTGAAAGGGGCTCTTCAAATTACAGTGATTCCCTCTTTCTTCTTGCTTTCCTGTTCATTGAGCTTGATACAATCATTTTTGCAGTAGTTGAATGAAATGCATTAAACACAGGTCCTTCAGAGCTCCAGTCCCCCAGTTACAGAGCAAGTAGCACAGAACTCTAACAGTACCTTCAGGAATTCTCTCCCTCATTAACAATGACTAAGAAGTCAGAAATACATTGCTCCTTCAATATCTTCTCCTTTTGGTACTGCAACATGTCCCTAAATGAATCCCAGTTAATTTAAAGCATCCGGTTCAGATTTTTTGAAATACAATAAATTAACGTTTTTGCAAGCACTGCCAAGTATCCCTATATGGAAACTGTACCTAAAAATTAAAAGATAACTGGATTTTGTTAGTTACTTTTTATTGCAGCCATAGCTTTTCCTATAAGCTTTAGGGAAGCAATGAAAATAGATTAAGCTTGCTAGTTTACCAACCAGATCAACAGCAAAAATGCAGTTTCACTTTTTAAAATGTTGAAAAGAAATCACAGTACAAAACACTTCTATTAATAAAAACTCTCTTAAGAAAGAGACTCAAGATTTTCAGAGAGAAATTCAACCAAATTACAGCTGTCATTCTAATAGACAAGTCCACATTTTCTGAATGGTATTTTTAATATTTTTAAAACACAAAGTTAAACATCTTTTAATTTTGTGGGTCTTACAAAAGAAAGTGCCAGGTTTTTAAAACTATACATGCACAAACATGTGAATATACTGCTCTTGCATGGGCAATCTGGGTAAATGCATGTGCAAACTACCAGTCAGAGCAGTTTAAATGGTCCTTTACATGGGAGTCCTGTGATCTAAAGTGCATCAAAGAAAGCGTGTGTGCATATTTTTGCATGCACACAATTCATGGACATGGAATGGTACGTGCTGCCTGCCTTGCTCTGCAGCAGTAGATATTATTTACAGAGCTGAGCTTTTAAAAAAAAAAAAACAGAGAAGCTCAATCACCAATAAAAATATTCTGATATGACAAGAATCTTCGTCAAAGTTACTGTCATTTGTATTAAAATTAAAACAATGATATTCAGATGAACTCCATGCAAAATACTCGGAGAAAAGAACAGTTTATCCTTTTTGTTGAGAAAACAATCATTCGGGGAAAGTTTCTAAAATATTACAAAAGCATTAGAAACAAAAACTGGTAAAAACAACCATTTAAATGGTATGATATTATAAGAAGATGCATCTGCTCTCCACTCACCATGACTCTGTAACTAAAAGACTCCAGTGGTTCAAAGGAGCCTGAGAACTTACATGCAACAGTGTGGGTTGTGAAGCATGGAAGAAAAAGGCAATACAGCAATGCAAGAAGATAAAATAGATCATGGAAAATATACTTGTAAGCTAGAAAAGAGCATGCCGATATAACCTGAGATTTGTTTGTCACTACTTAAAGGTAATGATACGAAATGCAAGATTTCAGTGTTAATTCAGCCATCAGCTTTAAACCAAGAAACAAATGAGTGGAACACAAATTGTTTGAACCAAACTTTCAGCAGGGAGGAGGAGACTGTACAATTGTTGCTAGCCTTGCTGTTTCTTACGGGATTCATGTAGCAAGGTAAGTTGAATTTATATTTAACTTTTCTAAGCACAATTTAAATTGCTTAATATTTTGGTTAAGAGAGGTGATGCTCACGTCCATTCAGCATAGGTGTGTGTGCTCGCTACATGCACCGGTGCTGGAAGTTTTTCCTTCAGTAGTATCCGTAGGGGACTGGCTCAGGAGTGGCGCGTGTATACTGTAGTATATAGGGCGCTGCCGGCCCCCTCCATCCTCATTTGCTTCTTGCCAGAAACTCTGACCGTGGGGAAGGAGGACAGATTGTGGAACAGACATGAGCAACACATCTCGAAGAACACCAGTTACGGAAAAAAGTAACTGTCTTTTCTTCTTCGAGTGATTGCTCATGTCCATTCAACTTAGCTGACTCCCAGCAGTACCTATGGGGGCAAGTAAGGAGTTCACAAACATGCAGATTGCAATACAGCTCTGCTGAATCCAGCATCATCCCCAATCTGTTGCGGGATGGCACAGTGGCCATGAACATCTGTACTGAGGGTCATGTCGTGGCTCGACAGATGTCCTGGATCGGGAAGCATGCCAGGAAGGCCACTGAAGCTGCCTGCGCTCTAGTCGAGTGGGCTCTGACGATTGGCGGTGGAGGACTCCCGCTAACTCGTAGCAGGTTCGAATGCAAGAGGTGATCCAGTTAGAAGTCCTTTGCGTGAACACTGGGAGGCCCTTCATTCTATCAGCTGTAGAGATGAAAAGCTGAGTCGACGTACGGAAAGGCTTTGTCCAATCCAGGTAGAAAGCCAGAGTCCTCCTCAGAGTCCAAAGCGTGAAGGTGCCTCTCTTCACTAGTCTCATGGAGCTTAAGGCAGAAGACCGGAAGAAAGATGTCCTTGCTCATGTGGAGAGTACACACTACCTTGGGAAGGAAAGCCGGGTGGGGCCGGAACTAGACCTGGTCCTTATAGAAGGCCGCGTATGGCGGTTCTGAAGTCAGGGTTCATAGCTCGGAGTCTCGCCTTGTTGACATCACTGCCACCAGGAAAACTACCTTCCACAATAGGTGGAAAGGGAGCATGAGGCCAAAGACTCAAAGGGCGGGCCCGTGAGCCTGGACAGAACCAAGCTGAGATCCCACTGAGGGGCTGGGGACCGGACTTGAGGAAAGAGCCTCTCAAGGCCTCTAAGGAACCTGACAGTCATGTCATGGGAGAACACAGTCTGCTCCTGAATTGGTGGATGAAATGCCAAAATGGCCACCAGGTGCACCCGGATAAAGGAGTGCACCAGGCCCTGGTTCCTTAAATGAAGCAGGTAGTCCAAGATCGACTGCACCGAAGAATGAGAAAGGGAGATGCCTCGCTCGGCCGCCCAGTGGGAGAACCTCACCCACTATGCCAGGTAGGTCTGCCTAGTCCAGGGCTTTCTATTCTCAAGGAGGACCTTCTGGACCCCGTCCGAACAGGCCTGTTCATCCGGGTTCAGCCACGCAACATCCATGCTGTGAGGTGGAGGGACGTGAGGTTGGGGTGCAAGAGCTGGCCGTGATCCTGTGACAGCAGGTCCGGTCAGTTCGGCATAAGCCAGGGCGGGATCGCTGACCAGCTTGACAGCATCCCAAACCAGTTCTGGTGAGGCCACAGCGGGGCAATCATGACAAGCTGCGCCTTGTCCCTCTTGATTTTCACTAGGACCTTGCTGATGAGCAGAATCGGAGGAAACGCATGCATCAGGCTTCCTGCCCACAGAAGGAGGAAGGGCATCAGAGAGGGAGCCATTGCCCAGACCCCATCTGGAGCAAAACCGGTGGCACCTCCTGTTCTGCCTGGTGGTGAACAAATCCACTTGGGGAGTTCCCCACCTCTGGAAGATCATGCCGGCTACCTCCCTAGCTAGGGAACCTTGCTCCCACCATTAGGGAACCTTGAGCCAGAGCCCGAGTGGTCGCTCCCCTGCGACCAAGACAGGGCTGATTGGTACTGGTCACCCATCCCAAAGTTGGATGTGGCTGACCTCCATGAGCGTCTGGATTGGGGCCCCGGTGACCAGCGGCATGCAGCGGATCCACAATGACTCCGGGCTGGCGATCTATGCCTCACGAGTGGGGAGAGGGATTGGGAACTAGATGCAGCCACACGTGGTGATGCCACCCTGAGGGATTGGCGACGGTCTGGGGAACGGTACCGTTGGTCCCTTGACCTGTCCTTGGAACGGTACCAGTGCCACGGAGATTCCGGGCGCCGACTGCAAAACTCCTGCCGGGAGGAGTGTACCTCAAGAGGTCTGCTCCCGGTTACTGGCGAGCTGTGCCTCAAGTCTCTCTTCCCTCATCCTAGGTCCGGAGACCGGATGGAGCTATGAAGCTTCTGCCTATTACAGTCAGAAGCGTGTCGGCGGCGAGAGGGTGACCTTTGGGAGGATGTCCCCCATGACGGGGAGTGCTGCCGGAAAGGTGGAGACTGTGGTGGTCCCTACGTGGGTTTACCCTGGGACCGGGACCCCGTAGGGGCTGGAGAGTGTGGCATCGGGAGGGACATAATGTCTTGCGCTGCTTGGAGGGCCTCCAATGTGGACGGCACCTGGAGCTGCCGAGGACCTCCGCCTTTGCAGGCTGGGCTACACCACTCAACCTGAGCTGGGGCCCAGGATCCCGAAGGGGGTGAGGAGGTGCCTGAAACAGGGCCTTTGTCCACCCCAGACTTGTCCTTTCCCTTGTGGGAAGATGGAGACCTTCCTTGCCCCATCTTCCTGGGCTTCTTGGCTGGAGCCACAGAAGGAGGCCAGTGCTGGCTCACATGGGCCTTTTACAGTGATCGCAGGTTTAAAGTCTGGGGACTGGGGCATGCCCCATCCTGAGGCAAAGTCCCTTTAGCAACCTACTAAGTCTCCAACTTAACAAAAAGGTTGAACTAAATTAGAGGGAAACTATATACAGTAATATTTGCAAGAGGCAAAAAAGAGTTTGAACGAACGAAAAGCAACAGCTCTAGCTGAAGCAGCACCAGTTCCATGCACAGTCACTGGCGGAAAGAAGGAACTGAGGGTGGAAGGGACTGGCAACGCCCTATATGCCACGACATATGCGCACCACTCCAGGGGGCGCTAGAGCCGGTCCCCTACACATACTGCTGAGGGAAAAACTTCTGGCACGCACACCTAAGTTGAATGGACATGAGCAATCACTCAAAGAATAAAATCTTCGTATTAATTACCCCATCAAAACATTCCTTTACAAAAATTCAGTTACAGTAGCTAACAAGAGTATCCCAAGATATAACTGAAATCAGATGTTTAACCATTGTGGATGAAATTAATCTTTATTTGCCTCTCACTTGAGCAATGAATAGGGACCATCTCAATATGAAGTTGGCATCTTTTGTACAACCCTCTTCCTGCCTTTTCAGGAGAGAGAGAGAGTGAGAGAGAGAGAGAGAGTACTGAAGGATCTGTGCCCTTCCTGTCTCCTTCCTGAGGGTGTCTGTGTTAGCACACAAGTTTCAGAGAGGAAATATCACATCAATTACCAGTACCAAATTATGAGTCATTTCTATTACCTGAAGCAAGAGCAACAGCTACAGCCTGTTGATTTGCAGAACACAGAATCTGGATACCCAATGGGAGACTTGGGCAGGTGTGTTTCACTGCAGCACTAATGACTGCCATTGCTGCAGTTATTTCTGGCCCAACATAAACGGTGTAAGGAAGGTCATGCATATTTTCCACCATCAAGCCATCCTGTGGAGATTATTATAGAGAAATCTGATTAAATTGAGAAGAGCCATTTCAAATAAATCATAGCTATTTTGATATTAGACAAAGGCTTATATTAAAAAGAAACACTATATTTAAAGGTTTTTCTTCAAAGAAGGGATTATCTACAGTAAATTGTTGATGCAAATACCCACTTGCAAAAATGCTTTAAATCAATATCATATCTGTAATCACAAAATGAAATAAATGTGATTTCAATTACACACTTTGTCAATTAGATTTCCTTTGAATCTGTGCTACAATGCGAACTATAGAGGAACACGTTAAATCATAAATCCAATTTAAAATATATACTGTAGAGTCAAACCTCAATTATTCAGATGGAATAGAGTATATTGAATAAGTTTGGACAATTGCATTTTTAGATAATCAAGAAAATTTTCAAATCAATTAATATCAAGAGACTAAAGTTATTTTGGATAAACAAAGGTTTCTTTTGCGGTTTTTTGGGGTTTGTATTTTTACGGTATCAGTAAAAATGTTTTCAAATGACTAAAATTTGAGGGAGAAGAGGAGGAGTTAAATATCTAGGTATAGTATTTTTAAGGTGCCTATAACTTTGTTATTAAGCTTCAACACTGCTCATATTTTGGATTCAAGGTTGCTTAACAGAAGATGTTGGCTTTTTATTGTCTACTATATGTCTCATTTGGTAGAAACATATATTTGGTAAACAATGGAGTGGCTATAAACTATTTTGCTGATTCAACCTGTGTGATTCATTAAACATCTTTGTACATTATATGAGACAGTGTTGTTTTTTTTAAATCATCAGTATGGTATACATTAGAAAATATTCAATAGCTGAAAATCATATATAATTATGCCCAGGACTAATAAGTTTAAAAATATATCTTGAAAGATCCATTCAAATCTAATGTTTTGCATTCACATAAGGATTCTTAAAAGAATTTTGACCTTCTTAACCTACCTTCACTTAATTCTAAAAGTACAGAAGGGAATCATTTGAAAAAAAAATACATAACTCCTATTTTCTTTACAACTCCATAATTAGGGGAAAGTGAGATTAATTCCCAAGAGATCTTAGCCTATCAAGGGTGTCTTAACTGAACTAAACGTGTTTGGAAGGCACCAGAGACAGCATTTCAACAAAGAAAATTTTACCATAGGGACGATAACAAGTGAAATAATAATCAATGATGGTGCAGCTAATGGTAACTTAAGAATGTAGAACCAGGAAGAAAGACAAATATTTTTAAGGAAATATTACATTTGTATATTTTTTTCATTTTAACAGTATTTTTTAATGCAGAAGCTATTTCTGTAAACAAAAGATACGATATCATAAATGTGCAGCCAGCATGTGATGGCTGAGTTAAAGACTAAACATCCGACATCACAAACAGACACCTAAAATGAAGGAATGGGAACACAAATTTGAGCATTTAAACAGTCTCTTGAAACAGTGTGATAAGACCATATACCTGCACCATACTAAAATAAATATGATGGAGAATAACATAATAGGATACTGCTGATGTCCCCAGGTGACTAACAGTTAAATACCTAGACAAATAGGAGACACATCTCCTTAGAGGCAACAGGTCACACTTTTATTAGTTGGCTAACAAATGGTTACTCAGCAATGGACCTAGTCCGAAAGCTCAAACAAATTAATGGAGCCATTCACTATTTGATGTTTCCTCACTGGGAGGACTCAGCTTTGCAAGTCAAGGATCCCCCAACCACCTAATCTCCCATGAGAAACAGTATGGGTATTGATAAAGAAACCTCAAATCTGTTCTTAATCATGCCCAATTCAACTGCACAACCAAACAGCTTAACACCTTCACTTCTCATCCTGTGCTCACACTGTGGGATAAAGGTGACTGACTAACCATCAATCACCATTTGGGACTCTCAGAATTATACAATTAAAACATTCCATAAAAATCTCTGGGATGCAGCAAATAATTGCTCCAGAAATCCCAACTTGATCAAATGTTTTCTAGTCTACTCATTCAAGAAAGCCTGCTGAACCCAGCTGATGTCAAAGGAAAGATAAATCTCTCTCTCACACACACACACGTCAAAGTCCCAAAGTTGCTGATTTGTAGAGCCGTGCAACTCCAATTTGCAAAGGATTTAAGATATTTCAAAATTTGTTCTGATCTGGATTTATTCAAATTTCAAAACTCTCTTCAAAAACAGACTGGAGTCCCAACTCTGGGGCAGTCTTCTCAGTGGGCTGTCCCAGAGCTACAGACCCTGAAAGCTCTGGTACCCTGGCTGAGTCTACCTTGCTGAGCCAGGAACCTTGTAAGTTGGGATTTGAAAACCCGAAGAAGACCCATTCCATGGTACTCTGCCAGGCAAGCTATGGAAGGACCAAAGAGCCTGGGAGTTTAGGAGCTGGGGCTCCCAATGCTTACAGGCTCTTGGAAAAAATGAGGAGTCTGGAAGCCTGGGCTGCTGAAAAAGCAGGTGGATGAGCTGGTAGGAAACCAGAAATTTCTCCATTGCAAATTTGTCAAAGTCTCTGCAAAAAGTTTTTCAATTTTCACAATTGGCATTCTCTGACCAAAAAATGTTCCATCAAAGAACTTCTGACCAGCTCTATGGGTCAGTTTACTTTTTTTTTTTTTTAAATAGTCTGGCCATGGCAGAAAGGGTCTTGTGCATGAAACAAAAACTGCTTGTACTGAAATGCTACTGGCACCGTCGCTCTTTGCTTAGCATGGCGTATACGCTGCTGAGTTCTTGGACGGCTGCTCAGTCCAACGCGCACGTGACAGTCCCATCCTCAAGTAGGGCATACCTACGCGCTAGCAACGCTCTGAATCCGAGCAGCAGATTCTTTCCTCCTCTGACGCTGCTCATCACAAAGCTCGATCCAGTCCGCCTCACAATGCATCACCCCGTCTACAAGCCAACCAGAACGGCATTTCCCAATCATCCACAGAGATTTCAAAGGATACTAAATCATCCTTGCAAGCACCCTGAAATCTATGCAGCGGTCTGCCTCTCTTTTTAGACCCTTTGTAATCTTTAGAGCACAGCACACGCTTTGGGATCCAGTTATCCGGCATTCGGTTGACATGTCCAAGCCATCTTCGTCTTCTTTACTGATCAACGTTGCCATGAATGACATACCAGCACAATTGAACACTTCCATATTTATCAGCCTGTCTTGTGATTTTATTTGAAGAATTTTACACAGGCATCTGATATGAAAACTGTTTAGTCTTTTGATATATTTGATGTAAGTTGTCCATGTTTCTAATCCATATAGAAGAGTGGATAAAGCATATCTCAGAAATACAGATTTTCACTATAGTTTGACAATTTGTTATTGTTCCAGGCTCTGTCTTGCAAAAGACCAAAGTTCCTGGGCTGCTTTGCCGATTTTACTGGTCAGTTCAGCATCAAGATCTACACTGCTGGTAACAGTAGAGCCAATGTAGCAAAGTTGGTCAACAACATCCAGATGAATACCATTTAAGATGATATCTGGAATGGGTTCTGAAGAGGCTTGGTGCATGATAGGTCTTCTTCAAGCTTACTGTTAGCCCAAAGATTTTGCATGAAACAGAGAACTCAGTAATAAGATGTAGGGCATCAACACTGTGAGCCACAAGGGCTGCATCATCTGCACACATGAAATGCAGCCTTGCACTAAACTCTGATCCATCACGAAGCAGATAACAGCCACCAAGAGGAACCAGAAGGTGGACAACAGATAAAATGTAGAAGGATTCCTTGCTCCCACTGGCAGCATCATATCTCCCTGCAAAAATGGTGAGGCAGTCACCTTGGGCAAGCAGATTCCAAACCCTCCAATCTCACAGAAGGCCTTTTCCCGGATCACAGGCAATGAGGTGGCTGCCCACTGCGCGATTCAAGTCACCTGCCAGAACCTTGGGCACAACAAAAATTATCACCATGGAGGGAGAAATTATGCTATGAGATTTTTATTTGCCTGAGCAGTAGGAGGGCAAAAGTCCACACAGTTTTAAGAATAACTAATATAAAAGACCCTATAACCCAAAGGCAAAAACCAACCCCCATTTATGTTAAGAGTTTATACTGTCGTACAGGAAGTAGAAGCTAATAGAGCTGTAATAGTAATAATTTATTGTGTGTGTATGCATCATTCGAGAGGCGAAAAGGACCCAAGCCAGTGGTTGTTTGTGGGGTTTTTGTTTATAATTAAAAAATATTATAGATACTTAGAACTCATGAGATGGGAATTCTCTTCTTCATCCCAGAGTTACAGGAAAGTCTCCTCTTCACTTCAGAGTTACAGCAGAAGTGCTAGAACTCCTATCCTCCCAGGGTAAGAAGCCCCCGCTCCCATATTGCTATTGTGGTAGGAAGGAGTTCCTAAGTCCTGACCACTGCTATGGAATAAGAAAAGAAGCATTAGTTCAATGAGCCCAACATCAGTGTCTCCTATCCCCCTCTCAATTCCACCCAAGATCCGTTAGCCAGTCTCACAATATACTCGCCACCAACAAACAGCCTGGGAAGATGCACTGCTTTGTGTATGCACTGGCCAGCCTCAATCCACTCCACAAGATCATTCTCAAGAACCATAAAACAATCAGGAAGAACAGTGTCTATGGCTGCCCCTATGACTGCTCCTATGAAGAGAGCAGACTTGAGGGACTGGACTGTGTTGCTGGCATTTCACAGTAGCTTCGGAGAAGAGAGGAAGCAGACTATGTGCTGACCCACAGTTTGAGAGGGAAGTCATAGAGGGCTATGTCTAGGCCTCAAATTAATGCTGTCCACACTGTGCTTCATGATAGAAAAAAATATATACTGAATAGCACAAGTGGTAATTTTTGATTGTGTGGTTTGTAGACACACAGTAGATTAGGTTACCTAGAGAATACAAATATTTTATATTGATAACAGTCTGGACAGAAAATTATCATTAAAATTATTTATGAAAACTTTTGAAAATTTTCTATGAGCATTAAAAAAATAGTATGTCTTTTATTCATTAAAATCTAAAAATGAAAGCCTCTCCCATTATTATAACAGCTCCCAGCACAAGATACTAAAACACATTAGCTCCAATCAAAAGCACAAACATTGAGCCCTTTCCCCTTAATACACTTATACCCAGACACTTCAGTAGATCTGTTCCTCAACTAGAGTGCCCCTCAGCCCTGGGCAACGCAACAGGCTCTGGGTATTACTTTAATAACATGTTATTCTTTGGGTACCATCAGATAGGACTGTGTTCTTTTGCACATTAGGTTTTGTTTAATTTGAAAAAGAGAACATATGTTCTGCAATACAGTGAGCTAAATTACAGATACATTAACTCAAAGCTTGCTTTCTTATTTTTGTGTCAAAACTATAACACTTACCACAGATTTTTGTGTTTTTACTGAATTCATATGGATATAAAACAGATTTCATTATCAGACAGCTAATTAAAATGGTGGAGAGAAAACAGTTATGCTGAATTAAAGTTCTTGGAACTTAAGCTTATAGAGCAGAAATCTATGGCAACAGTTACAGTATTACATATTCCAAAACAGAATTTATTTGGATAGGAACAGATAAAACTCTTGTAATTATTTCTCTAGCATTTCTTTTTAGTTGAATATTAAGATTATTTACATCTTCTTTATTCAGACAATTGCCTTCCTTCTCATATAAAATATTTCCTGTAACCCCTTTCATTCTGAGTGATGTGTACACGTGTCTAAAATGTGTTGTGTGCAAAATATTATAATAACAAAAAGCTCTCCTTTTGTTACAATTAGATATTGGATATTTGTTCTTAAAAAAAAAAAACCCTTCTAACTACAGAGGGGAGTCTACCATTTCCCTTAATGCTGATATAGTTACACAAACAACAGTCTAGAAGAAAACTAACTTTCACTTAGGAATCATCATTTTATATCTCCTTTCCAGCACCCAGGTGTGTTCTGGAAAAATCCATGCCTCTAGCTCTGCCTCAGTCGCTCCCCTATAAAAGGAAATCAATTGGCACATTGTCCTACAACAGGAGTCACCAACTGGTCGATCCTGGAGCCTCTGCCAGTCGATCGCTATCTCCAGCAGCTAAAAGTCTGGTGGCGCAGCAGGGCTAAGGCAGGCCCCACGCCGTTGCTGGAAGCAGCCAGCACGCCGGGGGGACAGGAGTCTCTGCACACTGCTCCTACCTGCAAGCATGGCTCCCGCAGCTCCCATTGGCCAGGAATGGGGAACTGCGGCTAATGGGAGCTGTGGGGGCAGTGCCTGCAGAGAGGAGTCATGGAGGATAGGGCCACGTGCCCCCCCCCAGGGCTGCAAGGGCACGCTGGCTGCTTCTGGGTGTGGTGTGGGGTCGGGGAAGGCAGGGAGCCAGCCTTAGCCCTGCTGTGCCGCCGACCAAGTAAATGCCACCTGATGGAAGCCCGCATCTCTCCTGCACCCCCAGCCCTGAATCCCCTTGTGGAGCCAGCATGCCGTACGCCCTCCTGCACCCCAACCCCCTACTCCAATGCTGATCTCCCTCCCAGAGCTGACACCCCATACCCCCTCCTGAACCCCACACTCTGACCCAGCCCAGAGCCCCCTCCTGCACCCAAACTTCCTCCCAGAACTTGCACCCCAACCCTCTGCCCCAGAATCAGCCCAGAGCCCCCTCCCACACTCCAAACCCCTCATACTCAGCCCAGAGCCTGCACCCCAATCCCCCGCCCCAGCTGGGTGAAAGTGAGTGAGGGTGGGGGAGAGTGAGCAACGGAGGGAGGGAGGATGGAGCGAGCAGAGCAGGGCCTTGGGTAAGGGGTGGGGCAGATCCTGGGTTTCACTTAAATTCAAAAAGGTTGGAGACCACTGTCCTACAAGATCTACTTTCTGTTTGTAGGAATCATCTACCCTAAACACAAGACCAGCTTTCCTTCAAAAGCTCTACTTGAACAAAAAGATTTCTTCTTTATCTTAGATATGTAAGGGGTTTTTTGTGTACTACTCTGTTACTAAATCAAGCTATATCAGATAATAATTATGCAAGATTCCACCACACTATAGTGTGGATGGGACTTAAGAAACTGTTAAGAAACAAGGATTATGCCTGGGGGAAATAAAAATTCTGTGCCTAAAAATTTTGTGCACAATATTTTAAAATTCTGCAAAATTCTGCATATTTTATTTGTCAAAATAACAAAATATAATCATGCCAGTTTCAATTATTTTGACAATTTATTTCAAAATACCTGTCAGCAAATATCTGTAACAATACAGACAACAAAAAAGATTCAGAAAATGTTTTTTGACAAATTGATTCCTTACTAGACATATTAATATAGACTTCTGAGTAATAGTTCATTTAAATTACAGTACAGAAATGTATTCCCCACACCTCTCAAAAGCAGTGAAAAGGCTTGGGGGTGTCAGCGGTAACAGAAGAGCTGAGGGAGAGGGAAGTAATTGCTGGGAAGGAGCCTGGGAACGAACCTGGAGGGTTGTTAGGTGTGGCTGGGAGAAGTATGGAACGTGGTGGGGTTTTTTTGGGGTGGGGATTATTAGGGAGTTGAGGACCCTCCCCCATGCAGACCCTGGCTGACCCTTAGCCTCTCCCATTCAGTCAGGCACATCTGGCCCTATCCCTGTGTGCCCCTGCTCCCCCCTCACCCTATCCCCATGTATCCCTGCACCCCCACTCAGCAACCTCCTCCACCCCTATCCCAATGGTATCACCCAAATAGCTCCTGTGACCCCCCCACTAGCCCTTCTGTACCCCAGGCTAGATGACCCACTAGCAGCACCATGTGCCTCAGTCTGTTTGCCCCTCTCCTGCCAGTGTCCTGTGCCTCCTCACCCGGCCCTGTGTGCAGGACGCTGTGAGGAAGGCAGCCATTGCCCCCTCCCTCTCCATGGCTGGCTGCTCGGCCTGGAGTCATCTGCCCTTTCTTTTGGTGCCATAGCAGTCTCTGGTGGGCAAAAGGAGTAATTGCAACACTTCCCTGGCAGAATCTATTTTCTACTAGGTGGGAAGGGGAATCTGCAAGGGACATGAATTCTGCGTATGTGCAGGGGTGCAAAATTCCCCCAGGAGTAAAGTGCAGGTTACACTAAGACTCCAACCATCATTCCTTGCCATATCCATGCAGCAGCTTTTACCAGCAGTTAAAAATATGTCTAGGTGTTCATTTTTCACTGCCAAAAAACTAATGCAAATTACGCACATAGCTGTAAAACTTTCCAAGTACAAAGGAGGTAGGGAGAACCCCAAATTCTTTACAAGGAGCCAGTGCAACAAGACAGACTTGTTTGGGAAACTATATGGGTAAAAAGCATGACAACAACATAATCAATGTTTCTTTAGCAATGTCCTCATGCTAGCGGAGTATTTTGCTGTATTTTTAAATTGCCTGTACTTCACTGTAGTATTTAAATAGTCTCAACTAGGTGACGAAAGTAAATGTTAATTAAAGTAAATGATGTGAAGGAGGAAAACTTGAACCCTTGTTGTTTCAATGTAGAAGCTTTCTGTGAGGCTGAGTTAACATAAGTCCAGAGATTTACATTGTGAACCCTGTATTAACCCTCTCTTAAAATGAAAGCAGAACACTGGAAAAATTGCAGAGAACTTAAAGACTCAGAATCTGTCACTTATAAAATCTTGTCTGGGCAACCTGGTTATTTGGCAATACAAGTACATGGATGGTATTTGATATTTTTCAGTACAGATGGCCTCCTATCTGAGCACTCACTTGTCTTTATTATTGTGCTCCAACATTATAAACCCTTCATATTTATTATGTTAAAAAACTGCTAAGGAACCGGGCAAGTCACCTTCTAAAGATGCAGGACTTCCTTTAATCAATGCTGTGTATATAGAGTGCTTTGAAAATTTAAACTGTCTGTAGCTTTGTCCACACTAAGCAATTTTAACAATTCCCAGCCTTGAAGTCACGAAAACCTTATCTTCAGTGGGAGCGGTGATAGCCCTAGTGAGAAATGCTTGATAAAGGTCTATTGTAGATAGAGTTCATAAGTAATAGTGGTAACACTCTGTGTTTCCTAGTGGGTGACCAAAGTATGAATCTTAAAATCCAACTTCTGCAGTAGGGTTGATGGGGCCTGGCATTGTTGCTGTGTAAGTGCCTCTTCCAAAAGAGGAAGAGTCACTTCAGTGATAAAGCCTGCCAGCTGATCTTGTCAATTTCCTACCATGGTAATGGGCACATTAGGAATGCCTACGATAGATGGTGCTGCTTCAAGATAAGCTAGCTCAAAAGCAGTTATGTCCAATTCACTTAGCCAGAGAAACCTTACAAGATTGTGAAGGTTCTTAGCATGGAGGAAATAGTTATATGCAAATGATGTAGGGGATCAAAGGGGGGGAAGGCCTTTTCTGAAGACCCATAGCTATTGTTCAGGACTTTGATTCTATCCCATAGATACTAAATTCTTGATAGGCAAGAATGCCCTGTGTACCCAAGCCAATGTAAACAAGTAATTATCAACAAGTAGTTGCCAGACAGAAGTTGGGTAGATTTGAGCAACACTTCCAGTGTCTGAGGCACTAAAGAACATCTGTCTTCTAGTGGGAGAGGAGAACCATCAGGACCCTTCAAGAGAAGTGAAGAGGCAGTCTAACCATTCACCTCAAGTCCCCATGGGGAGAGAGACAATAGATTCCTTGCCTCCCCAGAAGAAGCTGAATTTGGAGGAGGAGTGCTCTCTCAATATCCAGAAACGAGTAATCCTTTGAAGTATAATGAGAACCAGTATACCATTCGAAGTGCTAGAGAAAATGGTGCAAGTGATATAGGGTAGCAGAAGGAAAGCATTATCGGGGTACTCAGCACAAATTTTATAACAACCTCCTTATTGATATTCACAGCTATTTCTGACCCTCGTTATCAAAAGAACAGGTGTGTGGTTTTCATTGTTTTTCGGAGTCCTCACGTGTTTGGTGTTGCAATCACAATGCAATAAGGTATTTCAACTGTAAAGCCTACTTCAAGTGTTCAACTTTGGAACTAAAGACAGTTTTGATGTAACTATTACGGCACTTGTGAATACTACGTGGAATGTTTGTGCTATTACTTCTACTCTGAGTGAATATAAGATTTAATATGCAGAGAAATTACTGCATTAATCTTTCATCTATCTACAGAGCGAGTTTTAAGCTTGCAAGTAAAGAGTTTAGCAATTTTGATACTGCAAATTATGGCAGCCCAGTTAGTACAGGATTTGTTATATTAATTGAAGAAGGGGAATTGAGGATCCAGCAAAGAAAGGCAAAAACGAAAAAAAAAATTTTCACAAACTCATATATTAATATTAGTGACTTGTCTAAAATTGCTGAAGATGTTCTAAAACTGAGGCCAATGAAGGGAGTTATATTTAAGTGTTTACATTTTCTTCAACAGATTTTTTAAAATGTATTTGTGACGCTGTTTCAGGTTTGACCCTAAAGACTTCAATGTATAACTCCTTACACAAGGAAAACAAAATTCCTCCTGCTAAATATTCGTTAAAGCTCCAGTATAGTCAAATAACGGAATGTTTGACAGTGGCTTTAAGAGAACTACAGATTACTTTTGTACCCGATCCCTCTAACAAAATGTTAACCTCTAGCTTCCCTATCCCAGCCATTCTACACAAAGCCCTACGGCTAGTCCTTATCCTCTCCTGCCACTCTAACCACATCACACTCTAGTCGCCTTAATTCTGCCACTTATTTCCTGTTGTATTTTCAGTAAGTGCTCAGAGCGGTTTGTGCTGTAGAATGCAGATCTCAACTGGGGATCTACGAGCAGGTTTCAGGGCCGGCGCTAGACTCACTGGGGTGCAGGGCAGAGAGACTAAGGAGCCAAAGCCTATGTCCCGCCGCGTGGGCCTCAAGCCAAAACCTGCACCCCGTCAGATTTACACAAAGAAAATAATATTCAGTTTTTTATTTTTGTGCCTATTTTATCCTTTTCTTTTTTATATTATATGTGTGTGTGTTTAACTGTATAACTATCAATTTAATACATCTTTTAATCTACTAGATATGCAGAAAAATAGTTGTGGCACAGGTGGGCTGTGGAGTTTTTATAGCATGTTGGGGGGCCTCAGAAAGAAAAAGGTTCAGAACCCTTGCTGTAGAAGACAAAAACAACAACAACTCAGATCCTGACCCAACTATCTTACAGTCTGAGGCATCAGTCCAGAAAACTCTGCATGAGTAAACTCTGTGAAGCCAATGGCCTTCTTTGTAGGCACAGAGATTTGCCTCCATGGAGCAGTTCGCCTGGTTTGGGCGTAAGTTTTTAACATATCAGATTCTACTTTCGTCTCTGCCTTCAAGGCCATACATAACCTCATGCCCTCTTACAGCTGACATGTCTCCTGCTCCTCACAGATTTCTTCTTAATACTCTCTTTCATCTCATTGTTTCACTTTCATGCTCCCGGCTCTCCTTCCCCACTTTTACCATGACTCCTTCTTGGTTTATCCATCCAATACTTTGCAAACTCTTCTTTAAATTAAATGTTGTTCTGCATCTCATTTCTAGCTTTCTGTAATTTAAGATTTTACGCTCTTAGATTCAATTTTACTCTGCCTGTAAAGTACCATGTGAATTTATGATACTATATAAAAATAAACATATTCAAAATGTTATGCAGAAAATAAAAGTATTTCACAGGAGTGACTATTTATTCATTTAAGCCCTGTTTAAAGCCCAATCACTGAGACCCTGCATCATTGCCATGCCAGAAACTTGCACTCCAGTCAAGTCAAAGCAAAAAGTGCAGCAGCACATAGATACAGAGCGCAATGAAATGTTTAAAACATACCCTGACCTTTTAAAAGGACATGCACCCTGTTAAAAATCTGCTGAACTATGGAAATTATTACAACACCTGAGGTCCATAGAAATTCAGTCACTAGTACCTGCATTTTGTTGCCTTTGGCTGAGACTGGCCTTTCAGATCTTCTAGATATGTAAAGTAGAAGAGCACTAACTGCCAGGGGTATATCATGGGAGGGTTACACTTAGCAGAAATGGACACATGTGCTTTTTGTACCCTGCATAATATACACAAAGGGGCCAGCACAACCAGAACAGGTTGAATCTGCTTAGAGGGGAAGTGGAGGTGCTTGATCTGCTGCCTGGGCATACTCCATTCTCCAGTAAGTCCACAAAACAGAGCACTTTAATTATATTAAAATACAATATGTAGGGCAAACAAATATACCACTTTGTCAGACTGGTTGAGCAATTTTATCAAAGAACAAAGCTGACAAGATGTTTGGCAATAACGAATTTATCTTAATCATATTAATTATTATTTGTGTTATCATAGTGCCTAAGAAACCTATTTATGGACCAGGAACCCATGTGGTAGGCACTGTATAAACATAAAACAAGAGAAGACAATCTAACTTCCTTAACTGGTCTGATTCTTCTAGGATTTGATTGCAGACATGCTTAAGAGATTGGCCCTGAGCTGCAAAGTGCCAATCCAGATTCTTCCAAAGCTCAGGAATACTGAGATCTAGACTATTATAGAAATTGAGGCCATCTGCAAAATGTGGATCTAGGTCTGAATTTCAAACCCCTTCTAACAATCTGTATGTCAGTCTGGATCCAGGTTTTGGCAAGAATTCTAATATAAATGTGATCTTGAAAATATTAGCTCCACAGAACCAACATTTGTCGTACTCTGACATAGCAATATCTTTATGCAAAAATCGAAATAGAAGGATGAAAAATGAAACTTACAACTCCAGCATCCTTGTAAATCTCAGCCTCATGACAGGCTTGATCAGTGATCTGGGTCAATGGCAAACTGCTCTGTGGTGTCCCTGCAAAGAACAATAATGTTATATGCCATGATACAAGCAGAAATCAAAACAAAGTCAGAGTTAGATTAAGATTATTGCAAGCATTGACAGAACTGCCAAAGTAGGCACAAACTGGCAGAGTAAATAATGTGAGTAGTAGGCTGTTGCATAATGTCTCATACCTTAATGGTATCTTGTCCCTAGTAGAACTTGATTGACATGGTTTGACTACTGAGTTCCTAAAACTGGTTTAAAAGCCCTCATACTTCAGGAATATCAAATGTAACCTTACACTGAACCAGACCAGCACCTAGCTTGTCATTCTTGCCTGTAATTGTGATCACACCTCATTCTTTACCAGTGACAAAGCATGTATTTCAATCTGTGGCAATGTCACAGGCAACTACTCTGCACCAGTGATGGGAAATTAATAGGAAGAAGATCAAAGAAATTGACAGGAAGGGATGCTTGGTAGGGATTCTCCAATGATTCATGAGAAGTGGAGGTTAAATCTTGCATGACAGTTTTCCCAGAGGCACACAAACAGGAATGATGCACAGGAGACAATTTAAAAACTGCACTGGTGCTAAAAGGAAGGTTCTCAGTACACAGGATGAAGTGAGCTGTAGCTCACGAAAGCTTATGCTCAAATAAATTGGTTAGTCTCTAAGGTGCCACAAGTACTCCTTTTCTTTTTGCGAGTACACAGGACTGTATCCAAGACACAGAGATACAACTACAATTGCAAACTGTTGCAAAATAACTCATTGATGAGTAACTGACAAAAAGCAGTGAAGTCTGCTGTTTTTCTGTCTGTTCTCCCTAAAGGTAAGATGAAATCCAAAAACTTTCAAGTGTCCTCTGATATTTTTGTGCCTAACTTTAGGCTTTATTTTCAGAGGTGCTGAACACTCACAATTCCAACAGAAGAGGCATTCAGCACCTCTGAAAATCAGGCTGTAGATGTCACAAATTGGGCAACCAAACTCAGAAGCCACTCTAAAAATACCGAGCCTAGTGAGTGCTCCACCTTCAATTTGTCTGCCACAACCATAAGATCACTCTGGGCAGGGCCTGAAGAATTTGCCTGACACTGACTAGCTAATATTACTGATGCTCCATTGTGAAGTCAAGGGCAAATGTCCCAGTGAAAAACCTGCATGCTCATCTCAGCTATCAGGTTTCCAGGTAGGTCACTGTCACTGTATCCTGACAAGAAACCCTGATCTTTTGTCTCCCACTCCCGCCCATAAATTCTCAATTCCCCCCAGTCACTCTCCAGCACCTTCCCTCCATGGGAATGGTGAGCTCAGCGACAAGGTTAACTTCCAATATTCCCTAAAAACAACAACAACAAAACAAACAAAAAACCCACACAACAACAGGGACTGCAGTTCTTCTGGCTCCCTTCCCAAGAGCTCAGGTTGTGGGATCTTAAATGTCCCGCTCACCCAGGGCTGCATGGGGATCTCATAAAATGTCACCTACTCTAACGTTCTGGACAGCAGAGCAAATCCAGCCAACAAACTTGTGCAACTTAAGTAAAGTCCAGGGAGCGCACTCCTACGCAAAGGCTGGATCTGGTTACACATAACAGCACCTGCTATGTTGTGATCATATGGTGCATAGTGCATTTCTACCTTGCTAGATTACAGACATATGGAGGTAGGCAAGAGGCAGCAAGCTGGACAACGTGGAAGAATGTCAATATGCTAGCTCCACCCCACGTCTCTTCTGTGCCTTGTTGGATGTTAAGAAATAGCAAACATGGGTCAGTGGGGTATTAAATCAGACTCACTGGACACAGGCTTATCTGAGCTGCAATCAGTATAAAACCTCTTTTTTACCTGGTAATGCCCCCACATGCACCATCCCAATGACAACTGATTTTAATCGCCCAAAGAGCTTCAGAAACTTCATGACCTATGGGAAAACAGACAGGGGGGTGTCAGTCAGTCAGCCCCGGGGGGGCAAGTTCTCAACGCTCCTGTGGTTCACTACTGAGCGGTACAGCCCCGTGTGACGGCGGCAATCCAGGGGAAGGGAAGAGGTGCGATTTAAAGTGGAAAGTCGGGTTGTCCTGACCCAGGGCAGGCAAAGCCCACACAGGCGGGCGCCCCAGGCAGCTCCCCCCGGGCTCTTCCCCTCGCAACGCAGGGAGCGTCCGGCCCTCAGCCCTGCCCCGGCCCGGCCGCTCCCCGTTACCTGGGCAGGGCCTCTCGGAGAAGCCCCGCGGCGCGACCCCTCGGCCTGGCCCGGCCCCGCCGCCGTGTTTACATCCAGGGGAAGCCACGCTGCTTCCTCCCGCTTCCGCGTCGGGGCCGCCGGCTCCGCCCCCGCGCCCGCAGGCCCCGCCCGAGCCGGCTGCCCGCCGAGCCCGGTGGCCGCGCAGCCTGGGCCCCCGCGCCTCCCCTCCTGCCCCCGGGCCCAGCCCCCTGCGCCCCGCCGCCTCCCCGCGCAGACCCCGCCCCGCCCCGGCCGGCTCCCGGCGGGGCCCCGCGCGGGGCCACGTGTGCGGCTCCCGGGCAGGGAGGAGGCCCCGCGCCCTCTCATTTAAATGTCCCGCTCGGCCGGGGCCGCTCTCTGCGCAGGGACGGGAGCGACCGCGCTGTGAGGCAGGAGGCGCCCAGCGGAGCCCGCCCGCGCCTCGCTCCCCGCCCGCCCTGCCCCGCGCCCCGTCCGCAGCCGCCGGGCAGCGCCTCGCACAGGGCACCCTCTCCCCGGGGTAAGGCGGGGGCGGGCGGCGAGGGTCGGGTGCCTGTGCCCGGGGCTCCCCCTCGGCCATTTCCTGGAGGTGCCCCAGTGAGGGGGCAGGCGAGGGGGAGGTGGGGAGGTCCCGGCCCTATCCGACCCGCCCCCCCCAATGCACCCCGCATCCGACCCCGGCGGACTCCGCTCGGGTCCCCCCGCCCGGCGATGAGGGCCACCGCCGCCCGCGCGTCCGGAGCCCTTTGTGGGGCTGGGGAGCTGCAGCTGCTGCCGCCTTCGCCTTTGTGAGGCAGTGACCTGCCCCCCCTAACCCTCTGCCTTTCCCTCCTCCTAAGGTCGGAGCCAGCCTCACCCCGTCCCATCCAGGCACCATGCGCAGGGAGAGGTGAGTCTCTCTCCCCAGCCCCCTGCAGGGCGTGTGGGGGGTGGAAGTGGGGTAGGCCACGATCTCCATTAGGCAGATCCCAGAGGAGACTCCCTTGAGGGGTTTATGGCCCTGTATCTCTCTTTCTTGGCAGTGACTACGTGGATGAGAAGGTTCCCCCCAAGGGTGAGGGTGCTGCTGATCTTGCCATGCGAGCCCGAAAGAGGAAAGCTGATGTGGCCACTGTAAGTACAAAATGGCTCACTTTGATCCTCTAAGGCTAAGTCCTGCTCTGTCATTCCAGTGTAAATGTGGATTCTCTTTGCTGAACTATTTGGACCATGGCCTCTGGTGCCCTTGCTGGATTGTGAATGTCCATGTGGCATTTGGAGTGTACACTAACTGGGTCAAGTGCTGTGCTCTGTCACACGGGCGTAATGTGCCCGGAGCAACAACTGGATTTACACCAGTATGATTCAGAGTGGCAGAGTTTGGCCTGGAGTCTGTATTCTTGTTAGCACATGGCTCTCTTTTCTTCCCCCCCCCCCCCCACTGTAGTTCTTACAGGATCCTGATGAAGAAATTGCTAAAATGGAAATGAACAAGAAAAAGCAATATGAAAGCCAGGTAATTGATTTGGCTGTGGATACATAGTTACTGATACTACTGTAATTTTTTTAATTTATATAGTTTTCTTGGAATGTAGAGCATTTCATCAACTCTGTACCTACATCACCACTAGCATGCTGCATGGTAATGGGGGAGGGGAGACTTTTGTCCAGGGACACTAAGAGAAACCCCCTTCCAATTTACACAAGGTGACATGGGATCTTTAACATTCTCATAAAACAGATGAGGTCTGTCCGAATTCTTGTGGTATTACTATAGCATGACTAAATATCCTGGTTTGCATGGGCTTCATGTATTAAGGCCTTAATTTTGCATGGGTAGATAGCCGCACAGAACCCCATTTACTTCATTAGAGAGTTAGGACACATGTCCTATCCACTTCCATATAACTGGCAGTTTGGACCCTCTTGCAGCTGTCTCCCTACTTTAAATATGAATGTGGAAAAGAGGACATCTGTATTCCTCCTACAGCCCATTAATGGTTTGTTGTTGCTGTGACACTGAATGTTTTCTGAGTGCCAAAAAATCAAAAGGTGCACAGTTAGGATTTGGAAATTTTATGTTATATACTAGGGGATGTACACTTCCGTGGCATTGCTGGGACTGAAGCTTCTAGGTAAGGCATAGTAATCCCTATAAAGGCACTAGGGGTTGTTCAGATAGACAGCAGTAACTGGCTTAGGAGGGGTAGAGATTAGGAGGAGAAACAATGTCCTTAGCAGGCAGTGCTAGCTTTCTAAATCTCCCTGTGATAATATTAAGATAACTTAATTTTGATTTTTAACCCTTAGTATTCTAAACTTCATTTGTTTGTTCCATTCTTCCATTCCACTTCCATTCTTCCTTTGTTCCACAAACTTGGGTATGCTATCAGTTACTGCCCCACACTTTCATACACAATATGAGATGTGTACTGAGTTTGTGAGGTTTCACTCACTGTACACCTTTAAGGTATGTGCAGATTAAATTTGGCTGAGGCATGAAGAAATAGAATATACATACATGCTCTTCCTTGTTAGGATTTGAGCTAATTAATACATATGTAGGAGGATATTTAAACTACAAAAGTCATGAGTGGGGAATACAGTACCCTGTTCATTCAGTAATAGGGTTACTTATGCATAGGGCCCTACCAAATTCACAGCCATGAAAAACACGTCACGGACTGTGAAATCTGGTCTTTTGTGTGCTTTTATCCTATACTATACAGATTTCACTGTGGAGACCAGTGTTTCTCATATTGGGGGTCCTGAGGCAAAAAGGAGTTGTGGGGGAGGGGCACAAGGCTATTTTAGGGGGGTTGTGGTATTGCTACCCTTACTACTGTGCTGCCTTCAGAGCAGGGCAGCCAGAGAGTGGTGGCTGTTGTCCGGGCACCCAGCTCTGAGGGCAGCACCCTGCCAGCAGCAATGCAGAAGTGAGGGTGGCAATCCCATACCATGCCATCATTTACTGCTTCGCTACTGCCTTCAGAGCTGGGTGGCCGGACAGCAGTGGCTGCTGAATGAGGGCCTAGCTTTGCAGGCAGCAGTGCAGAAGTAAGGGTGGCAATACCATACCGTGCCATCCTGGCAGTGGCTCTGCCTCAGAGCTAGGCTTCAGCCCACCAACCGCCTCTCTCCAGCTGCCAAGCTCTGAAGGGAGCACTGCTGCCAGCAGCAATGCAGAAGTAAAGGTAGAAGTAGTACAATCCCCCCTATAATAACCTTGCGACCCCCCCCCCCCACAACTCCTTTTTGGGTCAGGACCCCTACAATTACAACACAGTGAATTTCAGTTTTAAATAGCTGAAATGATTAAATTTATTCTTTTAAAAATCCTATGACCGTGAAATTGACCAAAATGGACCGTGAATTTGGTAGGGCCCTACTTATGCATAATGCGGTGCATCTAACCAGAAGTGGCAACTGCAAATTTGAAGACTGAAGTGCTACATAACAGATGGACATCATTGTTTGGAATGGTCTCTGCTTGTTGCAACCACATATACTAGTTATCACTCAACATATTAAGCAGGGCTCAAATGGTGAGCATTTAATGAGGGGATCTCTCCTTCCCGTCTGTCTTCCTTTTATGCAGTATATTAAACTAATTTCTCACTTTCGACAAGGGGGAGCTGTCTGTCCTTCATTAGAATTCCTTTTCTCCACCCTCCCTAAAAAGCATCCCTCAATTTGAGGGTTTTTTTTAAATATGTATTACACAGTAGCTACTTACTAATAAGCTCTAATAACATGTACCCAGATATTTATCCCCTCTCCCCAAAATGGCAGTAGAAAGAAAGTTGAAATGTTTAGCATAAAATGCTCTTACTGTAACTCTTCTTATTCCAGAACTAGAAATGGAATTACAGTCCTGTCTTAACATGAAAATTAGATTTTTTTAAAATAGATGCTGGGACAATTCCTTCATGAATGATTGATGTATTGAAATACAGTTAAAGCACCAATTCCTGAAGTGTAAATTAAAGACTTAGCTTTCTGTAAACCCACTTGGTGTTGATAAGGCCCTGCAACTCTGTAGTTCATAAATAAGAGGTACCTGAGTATCAGTCTGTACATTGAGAGGATTCTGTGGATACTTTGTTATAACAGTTATCCTTTGACAAATCCATGAAGCTAACATTTGGTTGCACAGCAGCAGCTCTTCGGTATGTGGTGTGACACAAGCTATTCTCTGATATAAATTGCCATAGGCCACTAATGAGACTGTGTGCAGTTCCACCAGGAGTAGAGCAAGCTTGTATGATTGCTAGTGAGAAAGCAAGATGGTGCACAATAATAGCATAGCAAACTTCAATGTGCAAGTAGCCTTAAATCCTGTGCAACATACACTGCATTACATAAATACATTGCATTAAATAAACTATTGTATACTAGTTGAAGCTCCATTTTGCTCCATGTATAAAGTATCACTCTCACATCCCACTTATGGCATGTTAATACCCAATTCATTAGTTTGTTTCTGTTGAACGTACGGCCTGAGCTTTTAATTAGGATGATGTTACCCTGTATGTGATGAAAGGGTGGTTATATCAGGCTGATGGAAGCCGAGTACTGCAGGAATTTTGTATTTGGTTTTGAAGTAAGATAACAGGCACTGTTCTCAATTCTCATCCTGATTTTGGTCGTAACTAACATGAGTGCTGATACATTAGCAGGATGTTTTGTGAAACAAAGGTCCTTTAAACTGAAATTATTTTTTCACACAACCTACCAAAGGGAGACCCGGATGATGAGCTTAGTCCACATAATTTATAACCAAGATAACGTTGGCTACTATCAAATTTAGGGTTGGGAATTGGAGCATTAATCACAATGATCCCGTCCCTTGTCTGACTTCTTTAACATTTCTCTTCATTTTTTGAAGCTGGCTGGTAGAACTGTCTTGTCTATCTTTCCTGTGCCATAATACTTGACTCTAGTGCAGTGGTTCTCAACCTACTTATCATTGTGGGCCACATCCAATACTGCCTGTATGGCTCTGAGGATGTTGATTGGGTCGCAAGCGGCCCATGGGCCCGCAGGTTGAGAACCATGGCCTAGTGCCTTCAGTGAATGAAACTAACTAGAATTACATTGTGTCACTTTCTGTAGGCAAATTGCAGGAGAACAGCATTATTCCTAACATGTGGCTTCAGGCACTAGTTGCTAGCACATGCTGGGTTTTGCGGAGTTGGGGAGGGCTAAGTTTATATCCCTCTTTCTCTTCCGATCCCACCTTCATGTTTGGTAACTTCAGCTTCAATGCTGATGATCCATCCAACCTTTTGCTTCTTATTTCCTCTTTCCCTCAGTAGTTCTGAGTCAACCTCCTACATACAGCCGTGGTCTAGACTTTATTTGGTGCTGTACATTGCTGCTTGTTCACTCATGGCTAGATTTCTTCATTCTTCATCTGCCTTTGCTGGTTTTTTTGTTTTGTTTTGTTTTTTGTGTGTGTCCTATTACTGCGAAGCCATTAACTTTCTTGAGTTCTCAAACTCCTCCTTCCTGTTGATATAGATAGCAGCATATAAATAAAATACAGGTTTTTTACCGCAGCCATCATAGAAGTATCTGAGCCTTGCCAAAGAACTTCTTGGACCTCACATATAAAACCACTCCTCTTCCACACTAGATTCTTTGGCTTCCCTTTCTTGCTGAATCCTGGTCTTGGCTTACATCCCACTTCAGCTCCTGCTCCAGCATTGCAGAGTGCCTTTGGAGGAGCCCACGAACCATAGGATTTCCTTTGCTACACTGCCAAGATTTTCAGCTGCACCTGCCATCCTGGATACAAGGGTGGGGTCCCTGCAGAGGAGTCGATTGCAGCTCCAGGATTTGGGGACTAGTTACTTTATGCAAACCTAAACTAAGCTTGGCAAAAATTGAACTAGTTTTTCTACCTAAGCCTTTGCCCATTTCCCCCTCCCCCCCCACAAATGGCAACTTGACAATCCACTCAGTTGATGTAATACAACTTTTTTGATACATTTCCTCATCTGAAATTGGTGCTGTCACAAAATCTGTAGCTGTCTCCATCTCCCCTGCAAAAACCCTTATCTAAGCAATAATAATCCCTCACTTCAATGATTATAACCTCTTCCTCCTCACTAGCTTGCTAGATGGTCATCTTGCTTCTTTTTAGCCTATTTAAAATGCTGCCTCTTAAGATAATGTATCTTGCTTGCTGCTCTGACCACACCTAGCCCCTCACCTATCATTTCACTCTTAAACATCATTTTGCTCTTAAATCTTAGAGGTCCTCTCGTTCCAATCCTGTTGAGTTTTACTTATTTTTTTATTTAAAAACACCCGCTGTACTTCAGTGCACTGATGAATTGCATTGCCTTTTGTTGTTTCCCTTTGCCCTCATTTTGTCTACATGTTTAGATTGTGAGCTCTCTGGGGCAGGGGCAGGGACCTTGTCTTTCTGAGGTGCCAAGCATGTGCCACGTTATACAGAAAGTATATAATTCTCCTTCCTTAACTCTTATCCAAACCACAGTCTGTTTGATTAACTGCACTCAAAGGACCGTCGTCCATGCCTGCCATGTAATTGGAGAACAAGATGTACCTAAAATGTAACTTAGAGGAAGGACAAAAAATTAAGTTAAGTGCTGATGTGACACTTTAAACTTTCAGTTCATAGGGAATCTACTGTCGTCTTACTCTGAATGATACATCTTTCCCCCCAGTTAAATAGTAACACAAACCGCACTGGGATCTTGGACATAGCTGTGCACATGCCTGTGATAGATTTGCATGCACAATTTTGAGACCTCCTTTTTGAAGAGGAAAACTGCCTAGCTTTTTCAGGCAGTGGCTCAAATAGTACAAAGCAATTTTCACTATGAATAAACCAAAACGTGGTTATGAGCATTCTGAATCTAGTGCTGGAAAGTGTTAGTTGTGACAAAGGCAGACTAAAAACCCAGGTTTGGAACTGATTCATAAGTCTTCTTATTTTTAACTTGTAAAACAAGTGTTTTCTATTTAAAGCAGGTTGAGGACTTGCTGAAGCTTTTTGACCCTGCCACTGATACAAATTGCATTCCTTTTTCAGTAAGATGGCTGCCTCCAGTACTAGGTCAAATGCCAAGTTTTAGTTAGAATAAAAATAAATGTGTTTATTCATGGTGATAGGATTTTCTTTCTTTGTGAACTTTCAGAACATTGGGCTAAGCAAAATGGGTTCTGTCTTTCTTTAGGAACTGGGGTGATAACTTTATACCAGTGTCTTGCTTTTTTAAAATTTAGTTTGCCAAGATAAGCCTTCTTTAAAGAAAAGTAGCATTAGGTCTGTGTCCTGTTCCAAATACATAAATAACAAGTTATAATAGCTGGAATGTCAGGTGTCTACCATTTGCAGATTTGTTAGTAACCTATTCTGTATATGAATGGACTAGCTATTATGAGTTTGTTAGTTCTTTTCTAAGAGGGAACATCCTAGGGCAAATAAAATGTATACAAAGTCATTTTCATATATCTGAAGTGATAGCAAAATGTTAGCTTTCTGCTTAACCAACTTCACAAGATGAGCAGTCAATAACCTCTGAATCTTGAAAGACAAAACAAAATCAGCATTCCTTCTCTGCTGTGTTCATTACCAAGGACATTTTGCACAAAAGCAGCCTCTTTGTCTGGGAATCTCATTTGCTTATTCCTCACCTGAGTCCTAATCCTTGATTGTCGTCTTAGCATATGTGCAACATGCCTCATGTGGCACGTGACCAGCATTCATCACTGAATTTGGTCTGCTGGCATTGGATCATTAGTGCCTGGCCCAGGCCAGGGAATCTGGCTGGGATTGTGATGCCATAAACGAAAGGATTAGAACTTCAGGTGGGGAATAAGCGATGCGACTCCCAGACAAAAATCGTATTTTCACACAAAATCGCCTTCTATCCAAAACATTGCAACAGAACTCTTTATAGAGAACACTGGTCTTTCTGTGGGACATCTGTGACCCTTCAATTCCAAAATATGAAAGGTAAATGACTTGTTTTAAGCTCAGCAATTGAAAGTCTTTCTTCGTGTGAAAATGCACCTTTCAACTTGTTCTGAATTTTAGCTGCCTACAGGAGTGATCACCTCTCTGAACTAATGTGTCTTGTGTGGAGTCTGTGTGCATTAATAGCCCTAGAAACTATAAAACCAGTTATAGTGCAACATTTTTTTCTTTCCTTTAATAGCCATCTTGGAATAAGGATGTCCAGAAAAGTCCCCATATGCTGATTCCCACACCAGATAAAGATGAGCCAGTTAATATTGGCTTTTCTCATTTTGTACACCTCAGACTTAGTCCATCTAGAACTTCACCGCTACCAATTCTGGGGTAATTGTATTTCATTCCCCCTTCTTTGTCTGTCCCATTCACCACTTAACAGTTGATACTTAACATGTTTATATTTTTTCCTTAGCTGGGCAAATAGAGATGATGTTTGGAAAAACATGCTAAACAAAGAACAGACGTATGTGAGAGAGAAACATTATATGCAAAAGCACCCTCTCTTGCAACCTAAAATGCGAACAATTCTTCTAGACTGGCTAATGGAGGTGAGCTTTGCTGTTCTTGCTAACAATTTGTGTGCTGTAGGTAGGTATAGAGATGCCCTGAATAACATGAATTTTTCTAAATACCTAGTATGATCTGATTTTCATGCACTTTACATAATGCATACAGCACCAGAATATTAGTGGAACTTGTTTACTCAGTGCACATCTAAGAAATTTTACCAGAGTGTTGGCACCAAATATGTAGAACTTAATGGTTCCAAGTTTCAAGTGTGCAGTTTGATAACTTCATATCTAATATAAGGATAGTTTATCAAACTTATACTCAGTGAATGTGAATGCCTACTTCTGCCTGGAACTTACATGAAATGTTTTATTTCAGCATTTTGTGTTCTAGACTAAAGCAAAACAAATGAAGATGAAATTATGGTGGAGGGGAAGTGATGGTGTGTGTAGAGAAGTTGGGAACCCTGATGTAATGCTTAATGTGTCATAATTCTAATAGTTTCAGCGTATACTATGTGATCTGCAACTGTTTCTGACATGATAATCTTAGAATTGAAAAGATGCTATTTTTAAACATTCTTGTTGCACAGTATCTTCCTGTTGGCCACCTACTGGCTTAGAAGACTGAAGAGTTCTTCTCAGTCACAACCAACTAGTGAGAATTTTTTTTTCCGTTACGAACTGTGGGGAGGCTACATATTTTTGAAAATGAAGACCTGATGCTCTGGTCTTGTAACATGCATGCTTTCCCGTGTGTGTGTGTGTGTGTGTGTGTGTGGTTTTTTTGTTGGTTGTTTTGTTTTACACACTACAGCCTTGTCCCAGCGATGTAAGTGCCATACTACACTGACATAACTCCACTTACATAAGCCCAATGCGCTTACATAAGCGCTCTCATGGCAGTGTAGTTAAGGCAATGCAGTGTCTGTGCAGACATTGTGTGAAAATTGACAAGAAAGCCAGGCAGTTAGAGCCCAGCTTCCTCTGGCTCCCCACTCCCAGTTGGGCTACTGCCCAAAGGCTCCCTGCTTAAGGAGCCGAGAAGCCTGGATAGCTGCTCTTCCACTCCTGACTGGGAGCAGGGAGGGAAGAGCCTGGGGGGCAGCTGGGCGCCGAGCAGAGAGCTGCATGAAGCTGAGAGCCCTGGCTCTCATCCCCTCATGCTGCCCCTCTTCAGCTGGCATCAGCCACCGCAGTAATTATTAGGATTGAAGGGTCACAGATGTCCCATGGAAAGACATCACTGCGGTGGCTGTAAGTTGACCTAGGTCAACTTACAGCTGTAGTGTGGACATGACACCACCCTTCTTACCCCATATTTGATTTCAGCTCTTTTTATATTAAAACTACTGTATGAAATATATCCCTAGATTTGTCTTATTAAATGTTATACGCTGCTTGAGACAAAACCCCCATTGTAGGTACATGAGTTGGTTTGATACCTAAAAGGACTTGTATATACTCTGCTTTCCTTATGAATATGCATTACTGTTTATCTCTTGCAGGTTTGTGAGGTCTACAAACTTCACAGAGAGACTTTTTACTTGGCACAAGATTTCTTTGATCGGTTTATGGCAACACAACAAAATGTTGTAAAAACACTGTTGCAGCTTATTGGCATTTCATCTTTATTCATAGCTGCAAAGCTTGAGGTAAAAGTCTTTAGCTTCTTACCTAAACATAAGTGGCTTGGAAATGCTTGCTTCTTTTCAGTGCTGGGCACATCTTTGCTTTATGGAAGTCATTGAGGGGAAAAGAATTTTTGGAGGAGTTTGTAGGAAGAAAGAAGACTCCACTCTTGCTACAATTCCCCTCTGGCCCATTTTACCCTATATAAGGTTACACCAGAATATGCCATTCCTTTGTACTCCTAGGAAATTCAAAAACTGAGGTGAAGTTAGTGACCTTGGGTTTTAAGGTTGGTCGCTGGATACAGAGACCACTTCTAAGTACTCTACCAATAAAGAACATAACTGACATTGGAACAAGATGACCTAACTCAGGAGTTATCCCTCAATTGTTTGAATAACTCAACTATTAAAATAAGTGACTTTCTCTTGGTTTTAACTCTTAAAGGTGAAGATGAATAGAAATCTCTGGAATGCATTTGATTCTTTAAGGTATTCTTTGGCACACATCCTTGCTCCGCTTCTAAATCATAAGGCCTCATCAGATATTTATTTAGTTATTTATTTTAAGTGTGAGTAAGGTAAAGTTTATACCTGTCAATTGAGTGGAAGGGTTAGGGAAGCCAACTTGTCTGAAAAAACAGATATGTTAAAAGAGCATTTAAATTGTTAAGCTAAATTGGGGCTAATGTCTGTTTCTTCCTCTCCCCACTGCCTCTTTTAACAAGCCAAATTTAGACCAAATATATCCCATAACCTCTAGAGATACATCCTCATACCACATCTGCATTGGGCACCAGGTTTATAATCTTAGATTTGGGAAATTAGAATAGGTCATTGGCCGTGTTGTTCCTAATATTTCTTCTAGAGGGCTAATCCTCTTGTAATGTGACACAAAAATAGACACCCCCCCTGCTAAGATTGGAACCTGGCCCCTAGAAAATGGGGTGGCACACTTTTTTTATTTTATTTTATTTTTTTTTTGTTTTTTTTAAAGGCTGAATAAACATTTTTAGGAATATGCAGGTGTTATCTCTCCATGTATGCAGTGGGAATACAGAGGCGAATTTGTGAGGTGGTGGAATAACTGACATGAAGATCTTGATATGAGCTCTGAGAACATGCATTGTATCCCTTGCAGTCAAACTCTATTTTGGACTTGGACTGATAAATCAAAAATGGAAAACGAAGACTATGAACAAGAAATTTGCTATTTGGGAAGCCATTTTTTATCACTGCCATGATTCATGAGAGTCAACAAACACTTGGGCTCCCATGAGATTTTAAAAAGAAAAGGAGTACTCGTGGCACCTTAGAGACTAACCAATTTATTTGAGCATAAGCTTTCGTGAGCTACAGCTCCACACTGCATTTAGCCGTATGGAGTGGAGCTGTAGCTCACGAAAGCTTATGCTCAAATAAATTGGTTAGTCTCTAAGGTGCCACAAGTACTCCTTTTCTTTTTGCAAATACAGACTAACACGGCTGCTACTCTGAAACATGAGATTTTAGTTTTACACAACTTGAAATGTTCAGTTTTTTTACATGTGGAATATCTACATTCTACTTGACTTATATTTTTGATCTTTTATCTTTCAGGAAATCTATCCACCAAAGTTGCACCAGTTTGCTTATGTTACAGATGGAGCTTGTGCAGAAGATGAAATCCTCAGCATGGAATTGATCATTATGAAGGTAGTTATAAAATTGTATTGTTTACATTTCTGTAAGGACCAAAACATGGTGTGATCAACTTCAGCAGAGATCTGCAATTAGTGTTGTAATATTCTGGTAGAGTAATATTTTTCCTGTAGTTAAAACTAGTGCCTTATAAGATGTAGAAATTTGCATACTTCTCAAATGTTACAGATAAAGTGGTTTGGTTAGGTTTTTTTTTTGCTTGGGAAAGTTCAGTTTCACTGGGAAAAAGAACATTGTTTTCTTTGCACTGCTACCATAAATGGGAATGCAGTCTCCCACCAACACTAGGTAATGATGTAAAGAGTAAGATGCATATTCTAATAACATTTTTGTTAACATTTTTGTCAATTTTATATGTCTTTTTTAGGCTCTTAATTGGAACTTAAATCCACTGACAGTTGTATCGTGGCTAAATATTTACATGCAAGTTGCATATCTAAATGAGCTTTATGAGGTGTTGCTGCCACAATATCCCCAGCAAATCTTTGTACAGATAGCAGAGGTAAGGGTGACTTCATCCCCGAACTCCATGCATCTCATGTTAAGACTTCTCATTTGTAATATGAGATTGTCACATGTTAGGAATCTGTCTTCTCCCTGTGTAGCTTTTGGATCTCTGTGTGCTCGATATTGGCTGCTTGGAATATACATATGGAGTACTTGCTGCTTCTGCTTTGTACCACTTCTCCTCATCTGAACTGATGCAGAAGGTTTCGGGTAATTAACGCTTTCTAATTGCAAATATTTGTCTGACAAGTAAGTTAACCTAAAGCTCACATAAGTATCTTTACCTTCCAGGTTATGACTGGTATGATATAGAAGAGTGTGTAAAATGGATGGTTCCATTTGCTATCGCTATCAGGGAAGCAGGAAGCTCCAAACTCAAGCACTTCAGAGGCATAGCTTCTGAAGATTTGCACAATATACAAACACATATAAACAGCTTGGATTTGCTGGTATGCTTTTTTTTTTAAAAAAAATCTTCACTTTATGTAACCTCTAGAGGCAAAAACTATATATTCTCTTGCAGAGTATAGGAATTTCAAGGCTTTTTTAAAATTTGTGACCTGATAGAGCAGGGGTGGGCAAACTTTTTGGCCTGAGGGCCGCATCAGGTTTTGGAAATTGTATGGAGGGCTGGTTAGGGGAGGCTATGCCTCCTCAAACAGCCAGGTGTGCCCCCACCCCCTGGGACTTCTGCCCCATTCACCTCCCATGCTCCCTGTCCCCTGCCTGCCCCCTGCCACCCCATCCAACACCTCCTCTCATTCCTGACTGCCCCCCGGGACCCCTGCCCCATTCAACCGCCCCTTCTCCCTGTCCCCTGACTGCCTCCCTCCTTCCTGACTGCCCACCCCCCGAAACCTCTGCCCCCATTCAACCCCCCTTTTCCCTGCCCTCTGACCACACCCCTGCCCCTTGACCACCACCCCAAACTCCCCTGCCCTCTCTCCAATCCCCCTGCTCCCTGCCCCCTTACCTTGCTGCCTGGAGCACCGGTGGCTGGCAGCACTACAGCCATGCCGCCCGGCTGGAGCCAGCCATACCACCGCGCAGCGCAGAGCACTGGGTCAGGCCGGGTTCTGCAGCTGCACTGCCCCAGGACCTCGTCGCCCAGAGCATTGCACCGGCGGCGCAGTGAGCTAAGGCTGCGGGAGGAGGGGAAACAGCAGGGGAGGAGCCAGGGGCTCGCCTCCTGAGCCAGGGGCTCAGGGGCCAGGCAGGAGTGGCCCGCAGGCCATAGTTTGCCCACCTCTGCGATAGAGCAAATTCAGAAACTAAATGCCTTTAAAAAGTGATACCCAGTATATAGTGAAGGACTTATACTTAAGAGTTCAGCTGATGACAAACTTTGAGCTTTAAATTGCAAGTTCCTTTGGGCAGAGACTGTCATATTTTGTGCTGTGCCTCGCACAAAAGGGCCACTCTTCAGATTGTGGGCTCTTGGTGATGGCGTAATACACAGAGCACTTGAAAGTAATTTGTATATGTTATGTCAGAAACATACTACCGTCTTGCAAATACTTGTCAAAGAAAGAAACAAAACCTCCTCTAATTTGGTTTTCCCCTAACTTGGTATCAGCTTTGGGATGCTTCAGATGTTGCATACTGGGCTTATTTTTTCCATAAGGATTATAGAACATAGAGCTTCCCCATTATGTTTGGAAAGATAGAATAGTCTAATTTTAGGAAAGAAAACACGTCCCTAATTTGGATGACTGCTTTTGATTTATTTTTCAATGCTTTCTTTCTCTTTTTCTTTTCTTTCTCCGCCAGTGACTAAATTCTCACTATAGGCCAGTAAGATCAATATCCCAAGGTTTGCTGGCAGTTGACTAGTTGAATAAGTCAAGCAATAATGTTTTAAGCAATTATAATATATAATAACTGTCAGAATATATTTGCTTGATGCAATTACAGCTGTATTATAAACTGGAGTTAACTTTTTATTCACTAATTCTTTTATATTAAAAAGGTTTTGATTAAAATGTAGTAGATTATAAAAACACCTCTAAAGCTTAGTAGCAATTGAAATTCTGCTTTCTTACACACTTGTAAGGTCTATATCTAATAGTGGTTAAGGGAATTCAAAATGCTGCTAACTTAGATCTATCATGATTTACAGTATCTGACTAGCAATATAATACATACATCTGATTACAGTAAAGTTGTTTGGTAGGTCTCAATAGGAACCTGCCAAATTGCACTCTGGACTCCCGTTGATAATACTTTTAAGGCAAAGCTGCACACTGGAAAATTACCTAAATTGAAGAATTAGCGCTGCTGCGTTACTCTCAGACTTATTCTGCTATCAGTTGGTTTTTCAGAGGCAGTCTTAGCTTTGAAGCAACTTCAGTGCTATGGTGTAAGAATTTTTAAATTGATAATAGGTTGGTGAAAACAAACTAGAGAGGTTTAAATGTGTGAATGATAGCTTTGGAAAAATAATGGGCATTTAAGTAATACCTCAAGTCTTTTGCATCTTTTATTAATATGCATGGCTGGAATATCAAAGCTGATTTTGTAACACGCTAACTTAAATATTACCTTTTTTACTTGTTCAGGACAAAGCTCAAGCAAATCAGGCCATGTTGGCTGAGCAAAATAGGACTTCTCCTTTACCCAGTGGTGTCCTCACACCACCACAGAGTAGTAAGAAACAGTCCACTGGGCTGAAGCTGATATGACTGCAAACTGTCTACATCAGAGACAATTTAGCTGAAGTGCCTGTTTTTGCTGGTTCTGAATCCTGCTCCATTATGGAAATGCTGCCAGTGAAGTTCATAAGCTTTTATGGATTCTAAAAAAGAAACTTGCATTTTTTTGTGACAGAAGAATCTTCTATATGAAAAAGTTTTTATTAACTATTGATATTTTAAATAAATGGATCAAGTACACCAGCCACTTAAAAGAACGCCGAAGAGTGCTCCAAATGCTGCTAAGGAAGGTAATACTTGATGTGACCAACTGTTCAAAAAAAAAAAGGCTTGAAGTTAAAACCTGCAACTGTGTGTGTGTCTGTGTGTCTGTCTTTGGATATCCCGGGGTCATTTCACCTTGTGGGGGCAAATGGGTTTGAGAATGCTGTGGAAGACTACATTTTAGAGCCTCTTTACAAGCTATTGGCTTACAACTTGATGACTTTTTAAAAACCCTTTACGTAAATGCTGCTATGTCTCTGTATATCAATTTTTAAATAAAAATGCTGTCCAAGACAGCTGGTTTTATGTGTATTTGTTGTATCAGTGTGGTAAAGGTAGCTGTTTTGAAGCAGAAAACATGGGGGAATTAAGAAAGTAAGGATATCTTCTGTTACCACCAACTGCTTCCCTGCGAACTAAGTCTCTTCTTGGATACAGAAATGTGAACATCCAGAGAATGAAGCTGTGAATGCAACTGAAAACAGGGACTATTCATACTGTGTATTTTTTTTCTCAAATATTTTGAATGACTACTTCTGGAAACTGATATTCCACCTCCACATATTGCAGGGAGGAGGAGATGTAAACCAGCTTTTCAGTTCGTCCTGGCACTTGTTTTTCAAAATGTCAGTGAGCAGTTTCTACTGCAAATGTAATGCTGAAAATTCTGGGAGGCTTTCAGCATTACTCATGCTAGTTTCCCATAAACTACGCAGAAGCAGCATGAAACTGAGGAATGGAATACAAGTTGTTTGGGGTTTTCATTAACTTCCTGGTGTCCAAACTAAAGCTTGCTGGTAACTCTGGTGTTTGGAAGTAATTTAGCGTGTTGGGTGGGAGGGAATCCGACACAATCTAAAGCCCTAATATATTGAAAAAAGCATAGTCTTGATCAAGTGTTAAATAATGCTGCTTATGGTTAAACAATTCATGTTTTATCTTCATGATGCTGTTCGGTCTCTTGAAAGAGCCTTCTCTGAAAGGTTGTAAATTGGTTGTTAAAGGAACAAGTGTAAATGTCAACTGAACAATTTGGCAGCTACCAACTTGAAGTTCTTACTTCTGGCAGAGATATGACTGACAGTGAGGCCTGGACCTTATTGGAAGGAATGTTAGAAATACTCATGAGTGGTGAAAATGCATGTAGCTTAGTACTACTCTTAAATATCCTCACACTCATTTAAAACCTGAACAAAAGTATTTTAGAATTCTTACCTTGTAATTGATGAGAAATCAGTTTTTAATGCAAACCTTCCAGTCATTATTTCTAATGCTTTCTATAAAAGCTTCAGTATTAAATAATGACCACCATATACAAAACCCCTATTTGACTGTCATAAATATAAAGGAAGGGTAACAACCTCTATGTATGCAGTAACAGAAATCCCTCCTGGCCAGAGGTACAGAATCTCTTACTTGTAAGGGGTTAATCAGTTTGTTTAATCTGATTTGGCACCTGACCAGAAAGTCTAATAGGGAAAGAAGATACTTTCAACTCTGGGGTGGGGAGTTTTTGTTTGTGCTCTCTTTGTGGTGTGCTCTCTCTCAGAACAAAGAGAGAGACCAAGCAGGAAAAAAACTTCTCCTAAAAAGATACATCTAAAATTACAGAAATTGTAAGTAATAGCAAGGAAATGCATTAGATTATTTTTCATTTTATCTTGTGAATTTTCCCTATGCTAAGAAGTAATTTTATTCCTGTTTTGTAACTGGGAAGCAAAGTCAGAGGTGATCCTCTGGGTTTTAAATATTTTTATTTACGCTGTAAAGTTATCTTCCATCCTCATTTTGCAGGTGTGAGTCTTTTACATTTTTTTTAAATAAAATTCTTCTTTTAAGAACCTGATTTTGATTTTCAGTGCCCTAAAAAACAGGGATTTGGTCTGTGCTCACTTTATTAACCTATTGGTTGGTATATTATTCTCAAGCCTCACCAGGAAAGGGGGTGAAGGGGCTTGGGGGGATAGAGCTCCAAGTAGCCTCTCCCTGAACATTCATTTAAATCACTTGGTGATGGCAGCAATACTGTCCAAGGATAAGGAAAGGAATTTGTGCCTTAGGGAAGTTTTTAACCTAAGCTGGTGGAATATAAGCTTAGGGGTTTTTTCATGTGAGTCCCCCATCTGTATCTCAGAGGGGGGAGGGAACCCTGACAGACTGCTTATAATAGGATGTTACACTTTTAATTTAGGACTTTAATAGTCTGCCCTCTCCAATTGTGGAAAAATTGAAGACCGTAGCAAACACAGCAAATGTGACATGCACTAATTTTCAGTTTCCATTAGGAAAAAAACTTTCTGGTTTGACATCCTAATGTTTGAGAATAAATGCAAATGTTCTATACCCCTATGGAAAGATACGTGGATAGAAGTAAGTTGTACCTCATGGAACTCAATTTCTATGAGCAGTTGTCTAGCCAAAATGAAGCCTGACTTTATATACTGATCCTACTTTAGGTTCTAACTATAAGTGGTGGTAACTTTGAAAAAAGTTTAAAATGCCTTATTTCTGAGGAAAGGAGACTTGTGTTCAGAGTGCACTTAATCATAGCCCTCCTCAAGCCCCTCAATCAGCCACTACAGCTTAGGCCATGCTAATACACAGCTGTTTTCATGAGTTAGATGAAGCAGAGTTTTGAATTCATTTGACTTGGGCATGGATTATATGTAGAGAGGGGTAGAAGATGGGAGTCAATGTACTGAGTGGTAATGAGCTATGTTGCATTGTCTCGGAATGGAAAGCTTTCTGAATAACAAGTTAAAATAACAGATTTCTAGAAATTGATTGCTTGAATAGGAAATGAAAGTATATCTTTCATTCTCTTCCGTCGCGTGCGCGCCCCCCCCCCCTCAGATTTCAAAGTGCAACATTATTTAGGAGGGAGGAGTAAGCTGGATGGAGTAAGTGCGATTGATGGATCCTTTCACTTGAATTTTCTAAAATTTGTTGAATTTTTGTACTATGTAAAGTGCCTATAAAAACACACTTTTAACATTAACTCTTAAGTTCTTGCATTAGTATAGCTTTGGTAACTAGATCATTCTGCATACTATCTGGAATACATCAGCACAGTCTGAATTAAATATTTGCTTCACTTTGCATATAATTGTTCCCTTCAAGTTTTAAATTAAACATCTGCCTCTGACAGCACCCCACCCCATTTTAAAATGTCACTTTTCAATCTCTTGAAATCCATTTCATTCTCAAAGAACTTTGTCAAGCACAAAACAGTAAACATTACGTAAGAAAGGCCCTACTGGGTCAGACCAAAGGTCCATCTAGCCCAGTATCCTGTCTTCCGCCAGTGCCAGCTGTCTCAGAGGGAATGAAAAGAACAGGTAATCATCAAGTGATCCATCCCCTGTTGCTCATTCCCAGTTTCTGGCAGACAGAGGCTAGGGACGCATTTCCTGCCCATCCTGGCTAATAGCCATTGATAGACCTATCCTCCATGAATTTATCTAGTTCTTTTATGTTATGGTCTTGGCCTTCACAACATCTTCTGTCAAGGAGTTCCACAGGTTAACTGTGTGTTGTGTGAAGAAATACTTCCTTTTGTTTGTTTTAAACCTGCTGCCTATTAATTTCATTTGGTGACCCCTAGTTCTTGTGTTATGAGAAGTAGTAAACAACACTTCCTTATCTATTTTCTCTTCACCAATCATGATTTTATAGACCTCAATCATATCTCCCCTTAGCTGTCTCTTTTCCAAGCTGAAAAGTCCCAGTTTTATTAATCTCTCCTCATACAGAAGCTGTTCCATACCCCTAATCATTTTTGTTGCCTTTTTGTGAACCTTTTCCCATTCCACCCCATCTTTTTTGAGATGGGGCGACCACAAGATGTGGGCGTACCATGAATTTATATAGAGGCAACATGATATTTTCTGTCCTATTATCTATCCCTTTCTTAATTATTCCCAGAATTCTGTTTGCTTTTTTGACTGCCACTGCACATTGAGTGGATGTTTTCAGAGAACAATCCACAATGACTTTTGCTTTTTCCCTTCCCATATATTTCAAGATTCAAGATTTCAACCACACTTGTGGTTATGGGGTTCACAAAAGAATAAGTTTTGTAATTACAATCTGCAATACTTTGTTTTTTGTCCTGATGCCTGTTATTTCACATATAGTAGGGGAATGTTGAATTGTTTAAAAATAACTTCCACTGCAATTTAAAAAAATAAATCCTCATGGGAATATTTCAAGGGGTCTTAGCTTTTATAAAAAGCCTTTTTTTAAAAAAAACCACACTTGAATACTGGGCCAAAAATGAGTTGTCTCTTGAATTTCAAAAGTATAGTAAAATGGCCTGGGGTATTTGTACAAATTGAGATTAAAAAGCCAACCTTGACACTGAAACTATGCCACATCTTGGTTAAGAAGTAAATTATGTTTGTAGCCTTGAGTCTGTTTTACCAATATAGAAAGAAACCCTTAATTAACAATATGAAATGTTGTATTCATCCCAAAAAAGGAAAGTATTTCAGGAAAGTGGCATTATCACAGAAATTAGGCTCCTAGTACGAAAAGCCAAGACCATGTACACATTGCTCAACATCACATGCATTTCTCTATATTAGAAATAGATTATTTTCGTTTCTGCATATCTAGAAGAAAAACCTTAGATATTCCAAGACTTGTCTCCCTTCTCTCCTCCCCACCTCCACCAAAATTAGTTTCTTGCACAATTAAGAACGTTCATTAGCCAACTGACTCCCCTTGGTAGTGCAAGGAAATGGAAGCTATAAAAGAGAGCTGAAAAATTGAAACTGAAAATCTGCAACTGCAACATATTAGCTGGAATAAATTAGTTACTTGCACAAGTTTAAGTTTTTGCAACCCCTTCTAGAGCAAATCAGTTGAACTCTGAATCTGGGCCAGTAACTCTTTCTAATGTGCATGCGAGGAGCCTAATGAACCAAAAATACAGGAAGTTGGCTGGAAGTTAAGCACCCACTGCAATGACCGTATAGGACCAGTAAAACTGCAGGAGGTACTTTTCTTTTTTTCCATACATTTGTAAAATTGAGAAGCAGCAACAGCTGTGCCTTGCCATGTCTACAGTTATTGTGGTCTGATTCCACTTGTGTGCACTTCACACATACTGATCAGGTAACTAGAATGAATAGTATGAAAAAAGTATTTCTCACCTGAGTCCTAGAGTTACATCATCAAAAAGAAAGGCAAAATGAGTAATACAGTACAGCAGTGGTTCTCAACCAGGAGTATGCAGAGGTCTTCCGGGGGTACATCAATTCATCTAGATATTTTCCTCGTTTTAAACAGGCTACAATAAAAGCACTAACAAAGTCAGTACAAATTAAAATTTCATACAGACAAGGACTTGTTTATACCACTCTATATATTATACAATGAAATATAAGTACACTAAATTTATATTCCAATTGATTTATTTTATAATTATATGATAAAAATGCAAAAGTAAGTGATTTTTCAGTAATAGTGTACTGTGACACTTTTGTATTGTCTGATTTTGTAAGCAAGTAGTTTTTTAGTGAGGTGAAACTTGGGGTACACAAGAAAAATTAGCCTCCTGAAAGGGGTACAGTAGTCTGGAAAGGTTGAGTACCACTGCAGTACAGTATTTTACTCAGCTGTTGCTTTTTTAATTGGATACTTTACAAAGATTTAGAGGCTATAATTGCTGCAAACAGGTGTTCCTCCAGCCGACGTTTGTGTATGCTAATAATTAGTGGGAGTGATGAGTCCAATAGGTAATCATTCTTTCATATAACATTAACCTTCCAAGTACTTATCAGTTGTCTAAGTAATATTTTTGAGCTCCTGGTAAGGTCCAGTTGTGAGACCTCCTTTTGAGGCCACTCAAAGTTGGCAAATCCATTTGTCCTCTCAACCAGCTCTGTTGATCGTGCATTTTCTATTTTTTCAATGTTTAACGTTTCTAGGGATGTCTCCCACAAGCCCAGTTACACACATACTGGAGCATAGTTTTTAGCAAAGTGGAGCAAAAAATAAAAACTTCTGTTTTAAATCACAATTCGTGAAGTGTGGTTGTCTCCAAAGACTGGCAAATCAGCCAGAGAGAAAGGTATTAATTTGGACCCAAATCTTGCAGAATGAGAAATGGTTGGTTTATCCTCAGTTGTTTTATTAGTGTTCTGTGCTTCAAACGGTAGATTAATAACTGCTCCAGACAATGGTTTTTTCATATGAAAGTGTTTTCACATGAGTAGTTTGGGTGAGTGCAAAAGGACTGCGAGGTAAAAGCAAATGGTCTTCTCACCCAAACTGAAAACAAGTCAAGCCTTTAACATAAAGGGAACAGTTGGAAACAGTTATTAACATAACAAAATACACCTGAGATTTCTCAGAATTCATTTTGTTATATTTAAACATTTTTCCCTCACCAGTGACAGAACAATTTATTAAATGTCTGGGCCACCTCTGTTCTCCAGGGAAATGGAACAATGTTCAGGCCATCAAAGGATCCCATGGGATTGTCCCAGAGTTCTGTATGACAAGAAGACAAGATAGGTACCAAAGAAGAGGTTAATTTTCTACACATCATTTGCTATCCTATGTTTCAGATTACACTAGGAAAGTGTGAAAGATCTATTTGTTAAATGACAGAAAGAAGCCACCTAGTTTATGCAGCTAAAACCCATTATCCTTGTGAGCACCACAAGCTGTATGCACACTAGGACCATACTAAATAGTCAAACTACATAGGAGCATACATCCACAGGGCTGTTTAGGGCCATGCAGTGTCCTGAGAGGTCAGGCAAGTGCAATAGTGGCTGCTACTATAGCCTGTATGTAGTTGTGCTACAGGTCCGTGTCCAGGCCTCATATTGCAAAGTGGATTTTGTTTCATAACATTCCTGCAGATCATTTTCATAAAGCTAGGTTACTTGGGTCCGAGGTGTTGGAGTGGCTCCACCCTGGATAACATAAAACGAGTGTGCATACAGTACGTATTACTACTCCGAGTAACATGCCTGGTGTTCTGTGAATGGAGTTGAGAGACTGGCAAGGTTTAAAGGGACAAGAACTCTAAGGGTCATATTTTCTAAGGGACCTCAATCCAGGGGTGCTGGAATAATTTGTATAGTGGGGATGCTGAGAGCCATTGAACCAAACTCTAAACCCTATATATAATGAAAACCACTTTAAGTCAGGAGGTGCCCCCCACACATAGTTCCAGCCTCTATCTAGCTTTCAGAATTGCACATTTGATTTTGTTTTTGTCACAGGGTGAGCTGGCCTTTTATACTTACTGAGATCATCCTACTCTGGATTTATACATAAAAAATCTTGGATGTTGGAGAACAAACATTTTGGTGTTCGGGTGTATGTGTGTGAGTTTGTACCCATCAGTCTGTTATATGTAATACAGACAATAGAGTCCAGGCTTGCCCTGAGGCCTTAGTAGCATTTTTCACTCTAAACTAGAAGACAGATTTGATTACTGCCTTTATTTCCCTTTATTTCCCTTTCCAAGCCTACAGGGGCGGTGTGCTTAGCCCTTTGGGTTGGAGAAGAGGGAGAAAAGGCAAACGCATCGATCCTTTGTGGCCTCTGCTGAATGGTTAGTGAGTGATTTTAACAGATTCAGAAAGCAGGTTGGAGGAGGTAGCCGTGGGAGGACTTGGATGAAAGAGGGGAGTATGGAGATGGTATGAGTATTATAGGCTCGATGGCAAAACTCAGTGACTTAACTGGGAGGGTGATAAGGCCCTAAGAGAGAAGAGTGTTAAAAGGCAAGGATTCTCAGGACCCGTCTAGCCGAATTTCGGCCGGAGTGGACATGGAGAGATTCCACCAGCAAAAACAATGGAACAGTGAAATCATTAACATCAATTAAATACATTCTGTGTAGATTACTGACATGTTATTGTTACATTTATAAAGGAAATATAATTAATAAAACTCACCATCCCGCACCAAAAAGCTAGCCTTTTGTGTGCCCTTTGCTTTCTTATTGACTACACTATCTATCTCGTCTCACAGACTTGCATTCCTTTCAACTGCTGTGGACAACATTAACATTTGAATTAACATAAAATCGCTTTCTGAAATCTATTAACACTTATAATGTTGCTGTACTTTGCCTGATCATTGCAATTTTTCTGTTAGTTTGAGCTCAGTGAGTTTTTCCAATAGTTCCAAACATAGACCTATTATACTGCAAAAATCACATATTGGTTTAATGATTTCCCATTGGTATCTTTGTCACTATGAACCAAAGCATTAAATAGGAGCTAGCATGTTAATGCCATATTGTTCTACATAATAAATTTGAATATTCCCAGATTAATATGCTTAAAAGGGATTTTCTGAATAAAATGCATTCACACCAGCATATTAGTAATCACTTAAAATCATTTTTTGACATTTAATGTTGGCATCTAACATCATTTCTTTTAATTTTTCATTGCCTCTGCAAGCACGAAGTATGACATTTGTCCTGGAAAAGGCTGTGTGGCCAAACATCATTTTTGCTTATAATGAAAGGAAAAGCAAATAAAATAATGTAGGAAATATCAACAGTAAAGAGTATATGCTTTTCATGCATTATGAAGAGAATATACCATGAAGGGTCTAAAACAGATTTTAAGTAAGGTAATGTATTTGAATATGAATCGATTGAACATTAATCCACTGTTATGGTTAAATTTTCAGCAAATTGACGATTTAAATATGTTATTTCCTCTATAAATCCTATAAGATCTCCCTGTGGTACCTAAAGCGTGAAAAATAATTATAAATCTGAATTTAAATACAACTGAATTTTCTTCAGAATTGCACAAATTTGCAGAGAGAGGCAAAAGATAATGAAGTATTGTTTGTCTTTACCCTTTGTCTTTGCAGAGGTTGTTCATACTAAAAGCAGCAGATCAAGAGTGTTGGATGTCTCAGGGGACTGTCAAACAGCCTAAAATATTTTCTGGCTCTAGCTTGCTATTTCAGATTTAGCTCTGGTGAGAAATGACAGGTAATCTTTACCATACGACAGAGCTTTGGTAGCCTGTACAAAACGAGTTGGTCAACACAGTTCCGTTTCTTGTGGAGAATTGGCAATTGGCAGTCTTTTTGGAGGTCTGAGCAGGAAGGAGTGAATAGGCAGGTGCTCTGCTCCCGTAAAGGTGATCTCTAGGGATCACGGTACATGTGCCTTGGAGCAACATGAAAAACTTTACAGGCCTGAAAGCCTTTGACAAGGTCCCTCACCAAAGGTTCCTAAGCAAAGTAAGTTGTCATGGGATAAAAGGAAGTTCCTCTCATAGATCAGTATCAGGCTAAAAGATAGGAAACAAAGTATAGGGATAAATAGTCACTTTTCAGAATAGAGAGAGGTACATAGTGGTGTCCCCTAGGGGTCTGTACTGGGACAGTCCTATTCAACATATTCATAAATGATCTGGAAAAAGGGGTAAACAGTGAAGTGGCAAAATTTGCAGACGATACAAAATTATTCAAGATAGTTAAGTCTACAGTGGACTGTGAAGAGCTACAAAAGGATCTCACAAAACTGGATGACTGGGTAACAAAATGGCACATGAAATTCAGCGTTGATAAATGCCAAGTAATGCACATGGGAAAACATAATCCCAACTATACATATAAAATGATGGGGTCTAAATTCTCAGTCAAGAAAGAGATCTTGGAGTCCTTGTGGATAGTTCTCTGAAGACATCTATTCAATGTGCAGCGGCAGTCAAAAAAGCAAACAGAATATTGGGAAACATAAAGGGACAGGTAATAAGACAGAAAATATATTGCCTCTATATAAATCCATGGTACACCAACATCTTAAATACTGCGTGCAGATGTGGTCACCCCATCTCAAAAAATATATATTGGATCATGGCCAGCATCAGGACGTGCTATGACTTGGCAAAGATTCCAGCCCCAGAGTTGATGGCGCACTCCACGAGAGTGTAGGCTTCATCTGCAGCGTTCTTGGTGCAGGTCCCCATTCAGGACATCTTCAGGGCGGTGACGTGGTCATCTCTCCATACCTGTACGTTGCACTACATCATCACACGGCAGGCTAGGGATGATGCTGCATTTGGTAGAGCCGTGTTTCAGTCTACAACTCGGTGAACTCCAACCCCTCCTCTGAGGAACTGCTTGGGAGTTGCCTACTTGGAATTGACATGGGCAATCACTCGAAGGCAAAAAAACGGTTACCTACCTTTCATACCTGTTGTTCTTCAAGATGTGTTGCTCATTCCAAGACCCACCTGCCTCCCTGGTTGGAATATCCGGCAAGAAGGAACTGAAGAGGTGGTGGATTGGCAGGGACTTATATACACAGCCATGAAGGCACCACTCCAGGGGACTCCACAGCCGATCCGACGGGTACCACTAGGGGAAAAACCTTCTGACGATCGTGCACGTAGTGCACACACCCCTGCTTGGAATGGACATGAGGAACACATCTCAAAGAACAACAGTTACAAAAGGTAGGTAACCAGTTTTTAACCTCCTCTGCCTTGTCTCTCTAATATCCTGGGACTGAGACAGCTTCAACAACATTGCATATATGTAAATAGATAAGGTGCCAAAAGATAGTGCTTTCGAATATGCAGTGTAGAACCTGGGTTAAGCAGGACCAATAACACTTCTTGTTGTACACGGCAAATATTTTGTTTAGCAGCTCTTAATGCAACCTAGCTTAAACACGTCACTTTTTAACACTGCCATTCTGTGAATTAAATAACACTATAACAATAGCTGCCACAGACACCCATTGGTCTTTTATTAGGATTTTCATATGTGCTGGACCATAAGAAACCCAAAGTAGGAATGTGCCAGTGTTCATATAAAAAAAGAACTGATCATGTTGGGTGCTGTTAATGGACTGAACCCTCACAGCATTTATAGAATTCTATCTTTAGAAATAAGCAATTTAATAGTGTAACAGCTTATGTATTCAGATGGTATTGCACAGTTTCTGCAATAGTGTAGTTCAAGGGTTCTCCAACTTCACTGCACTGTGACCCCCTTCTGACAACAAAAATTACTGTACAACCCCAGGATGGGGGATTGAAGCCTGAGCAAACCTGAACCCCACTGCCCTGGGTGGGGGGCCAAATTCCAAGCCCCACCGCTCCGGACGGGGTGGGGTGTCAAAGCTGAAGCCCAAAGGCTTCAGTCCCAGGCAGGGGGCCTGTAACCTCAGCTCTGCCCCCCGGGCTGAAGCCCTCGAGCTTTGGCTTTGGCCCTGAGTGGTGGGGCTCGGGCTTCAGCCCCGGGCCCCAGTAAATCTAAGCCAGCCCTGGTGACCCCATTAAAATGGGGTCCCGACCCACAGTTTGAGAACTGCTGTGTAATTGAAATTTTCTCTGTGGGGAAAAATTGACATAGTGGGTAAAATCTTGATCCTATTGAAGTCAATGAAAGTTTTGCCATTGACTTCAGTGGGGTCCAGAATTTCACCCTATGTCCTTTTCTCTCATCCTAGCTTTTGTCCAACTTGAATGACATGTGACTGTTATCTCAGGAGAATGAAGTAGCCATGCTGCTCATATACACATTGGTTTTTCACACAAATGTCATTATTATTATTATTATTATTTATTATTTATTTATTATTTTCTGTCTGGATCCCCCCTCCCTTGGAAAAATAATTTCAATCTTTTGTTTTCTATTATTCTGTTATTAGCTATTTAGTTACCAACTTATCCAAGGAGAAGGGCAGAAAATCTGCCAGATTCTAGCCTCACACAAAGTTAACAGGCCAGTTACAACAATATAAATAATAATGATAATCTCAGGTTCATTTAAAGAAGTGTGAGAAACATGTGCACACACAAATAACAAATCCAGCACCTACTCACCCCCAGATCCACTAGTCAAGACCTGTGCAATCAGGGTTGGATCCTGTGAAGTGCTGAGTACTGTGGCTCCGATCCAGCGAAGCACTTAAGCTTGTTGCTTAAGTTTAAGCATATAAGCAGCCCCATTGACTTCATTATAGGATTGAGCCCTTAAAGTTAGGATGGAGCACCTCAGCTGTGAATTACTACAGTTCCTTTCAGAGCTGCAGCTGTCTTGTAGTCTCATAGTGTGTAGCTGCAGCTGACTTTACCTCTGAAATTGTATTTGATAAATCTGATGGATGAGGGTTTTTTTAAATTCCTCTCAATCTTTTTAAATGAAAAAAAAAGAGAAATTGAAAAGAGTTGTAATTGCAAGTGAGCAGCCAGCAGGCATGCTTCAAAGGGAAATGTGGACAGGCTGGAGGCTTCAAATGCTGGCTAGCAAGGGTTTCCAGTGTGCTCACATGTGGGGGCTGCTTTAAATTGTGATTTATATTGAAAGAGCTTAATTGGGGGATATTGTTTTGTTTGATTTAAATGTAATCTTTTATTCAGTAGCAGTGGAACATTGTCAGAGCAGATGCCAGAGCAGATCTTTAGTGGAATGGAATGGCTGTCACTGCAGCAAAGATCCTGGCTGGGGAGAGCAGCATTAGTTTTGAACGCAGACAGACAGGGATCATAAATGAAGGAGAGGAAGGTCTGGACTTGAAGGGATTGGTTTGAAAAGGTCTGTATTAGAAAATAAAAGCCAAGAAAGCTCTGCTCAAAAGAAGAAGGGTGCTGGGCCTTAGCTTGAGGCTTGCTCTCATGAATTATAATGTTACGATATAAAGTAATGAAGTGTTTTCAGCTAGTTAGATCATTGAAGGGTTGCCACTTGTCCTTGTTTTCAGAATGTCTCCATGTGTCTGCAAGATAGTTCCCTGAGGTATTAGCTTTATTTTGTATTGGGCCAATGTAATGAATAAGGCCTTTTCTTGCAGGAGTGGGAAATCTATTCTATGCATTTAAAACCATGAAGCAGGCTATGAGATTTATATTTGGGAGATAGGAGTCCGTCACTTTTCCATATCCTCATATTCCACGCCCCCCCACCATACACACACACACAGCTGATTCTTATAGACCCGCTCACCCACATGCACATGGCTCCCCGCACACTCACACAGGTGGTTAGCCCACATGCCCTCTCTGCCCACACACATTAGCTGTGGGCCAACCCAATGTGTCCTTTCTCTTCCAGACATGCACAGAGGACCAATCAGTGTATCCTCCCCCTCCTGCCCACAATGGGACAGCCCAAGTGCCCCCTTCTGCCCACAGGTGGTGGGGTGGGCCTTGTCTGTGTTATACCTCCCACTCTGGTTTGCTTTGATGGAGCTGCGCCTGTCGATAATTATGCACCCAGTTTTCATCAGTGTTGATGCACCTTGCATGTTGATGCACCTTGCATAAACTACCTATTAAGGCTATTTATTCGGATCAGTGAAGGTATTGCATTCCAGTAGGAACTGAAAAAGGAGACACTAAACTTCTGGAGACAATCTGTATAAAACATAAACAGATTACTCTAAAGCAGCTAATTTATCATCTTTGTATATCTTTTAAAAATGCATTGATAATCCTGGGTATGTAGCTCTCAACCAGTATGTGTGTATTTGGAGTCCTTTACTTCTCAGCTGTTTCTAACCGGGATTGATTTGAGCCAGACATCGCAAATTGTTGACCTTGGAGAGTAGTTTGTTATCCTTTATGAAATGAGTCAATGCTCTGAGATGATGAATTCTATGGGATGACTAATCACTGCGTAAGGATGCCTTTGCTTTTACTAATTTATGAGTCAAGACACTCTTCCATTATTGTCTAGGTTTCTGAATTTGCAAATGTATTCACTAGCATGGACCCCTTGGTACCTGTGTGTCATACCATTCTCTTTAGTGGAATGCCACGTATGTCTGTTTGTGGAATTGGATGCTCAATTTGCTTTGTTTTCACAATAAATTCTACCTTCCGAGTCCAGGGCCAGAAGGGACCAACTAACTGATCATCTAATTGAGTTCCAGTGTTACAGTGGCTGTAGGACTTTCTGAAAATAATTCCTAGAGCAGATCTTTGAGAAAAACATCCAACCTTGATTTAAAAATGGTCAGGGATGGTGAATCCATCATGAACCTTGGTACATTGTTCCAATGGTTAATTACCCTCACTGTTAAAAATTTACTCCTCATTACCAGTCTGAATTTGTCTAGCTTCAGCTTCCAGCCATTGGATAATGTTATACCTTTCCCTGCTAGATTAAAGAGCCCATTATTAAATATTTAATCCCCATGTAGACACTTATAGACTATAAACAAGTCACTACTTAACCTTCTCTTTGTTAGACTCTGAAAGAGTTCAATTTGTTTCACTTATCATTATCAGGCATGTTTTCTAATGCTGTAGTCATTCTCGTGGTTCTTCTCTTAAACCTCATCCAATATGTCAACATCCTTGAATTGTGGGCACCAGAACTAGACAAATAATTCCAGCAGAGGTAGCACCACTGCCAAATATAAGAGGCAAAAGAATCCCTCTACTCCTACTTTAGATTCCCAGGATCGCATTAGCTCTTTTGGCCACTGTGTCATACCAGGAGCTCATGTTCAGCTCATTATCCACCATGACTCCCAAATCTTTTTCAGAGTCATTGCTTCCCAGGATAGAATCCCCCATCCTGTAAGTATGGTCTACATTCTTTGTTCCTAGATATATAAATGTACATTTAACCGTATTAAAACATGTTCTTGATCCATATGTACTAGGTATGGAGAAGAGAATTATCTTTTAATTCAGTAGTTCTCAAACTTTTGTACTGGTGACCCCTTTCACATAGCAAGCCTCTAACTATGACCCCTCCCTTATAATATAAAAACATTTATATATGTAACATCATTAGAAACACTGGATGCAAAGCAGTGTTTGGGGTGGAGGTGGCAGCTTGCGACCCCCCGTGTAATAACCTGGTGACCCCCTGAGGGGTCCCAACCCCCAGTTTGAGAACCCCTGTTTTAATTATTACAGTATAACCAGCTTGATGAGCACAGATTTAGAGTGAGTATTTCTTGCTACCAAAAGCTATTGATTTCCGTAACAACTTGTCCTGGAATATACATAAACCTTTGTCCTCTGTCATACACTGAAATTGGTTCCGAAGGTAAGAATGACTGACCCTGAGCAACAAGAGTGACCTATGTCTGCTCAGTGCATTACACCAGATGAAAAAGCTAACGGTATGTTTGAAAGAAGGAGAGCTAATATGAAGAATATTATTATTGCAAATTTCAGTAATTAAAAAATTGAATTCTTCAATGTTGGAGCAGAAATAGCAATTTTCTACCCAGTGAATTGCCAAAATATTTTTGAGCAAATTAAATCTATTTCCTGGACTATGATGATTATGAACAATTTTTGGATGCTGCTAAACTATACTACTCGCTCAAGACTGGCAATGGCAAACTATATTTCCCTCTCACCTGATGATAGTTGGGAGGTTGAAATACCAGAAGTTAAAGGATTATCAAAATGTAGGTGTTATGTAATTTTCTCGGTGTTCTCTCTTCACCTGAACATAGCACTGGAAATGTTGTAAGTAATCCCTGAATATCCATGTAGCCACATTTTCTTTTTCTGGGTTGAACTTAAATGACTATTGGCTTTATGTACAGTTTCAGTATGAGAAGCTCATTCTCTTATGGTTAGCAGAATGGTGCAGTGAGGTCTTGTGTTACTAAGACCTCAGTACGTTTGCAAAATACACTATGGCCCTGCAAGAGCTGAGTTGGACCAGGTGAGTCCAATCAGCTAGTTAGACTGCAAACAGGGGAGCTTTAGGCTGGAGGAAGCTCGTTAGAGAGAAGCTCACTTGTGAGAGACAGGCAGGGATTCTGTAAAAGACAGGAAAATGGAAACCGAAGGGGTGGCTGGGAAAGTCTGCAATCACTCCCTGAGGGAAGGGAGGTGTGTTTGTGCTGGCAAACCCGGAGAGGAGGAAAGGAAGGCAGAAAGGTAGGACAGGGCTCAGGGAAAGGCAGTAAGATCTAGAAGGGAACAGACCCTGACTACTAGAGGGGCCCTGAGCCGGAACCCAAAGTACAGGGCGGGCCTGGGTTCCCTTGCCAGTCAGTGCGGGAGTGGCACTGTGAGGCAGTGAATAGGAAGACTGCCCGGGAGCGTTGAAGGAGACTTTGGTATCCCAGAAGGGGGAAACCCATTATAGTGTAGACATAGCCCAAGAGACACAGAGAGGTTGCTCCACCTAGCAGTTGTGGAGAGGTCAATTGGGAATGTATTTTACTTGCAGAGCTGATATAATTGTTTAAAGCAAACAGACAGCTCAACATTTTTGCTTACTTACAAAATCTGGCATCTTGTAACAACGTGTTCTGACTCAGCAAGGCCATTTTCACAGAAGCATTGTCATTAATCTGAATGTTTGGTAACACTGCTGAAGATTGTCTTATTTTGCTATGGATAAGATGCATATTCATACTCTGAAAGTTTTTTTGATTGTGTGCTGGCCGTGTGTTCCAACTGCCCCCGCCCCCCTCTTTTGTGTGTGTGGAAACACCTAATCTCTCCATATACATGCAGTCAACATTTCCAACTACACTTTGAAAAACCTCTGGTCACTTTTACTGGTATTTTCTAATCTAGTGACATGGAAACTGTAATTGTGTCAAGGTCTGTACAACGATTGCCAATTATATTATCTGTCACTCTAGGAAAAGAACCAGTGACTAAATAAGATGGTGGAGTGAATGATCTGTTCAGAATGAAAGGAATAACCAGTTACTATTGCCTGTTGCCAATTTCTGCATAACCCGAGAAAAGTTCACACAGTGCTTTGTATTCTGTCCAGCTGTGAGCCTCAAACAATCTTCATACGGCAACCCACTGCAGAACACTTGTAAAAGGAGTATGCTTACAGTAAGATGTGGGACCCAACTTCATTTATTTCATTATTGATTTTCTATTATGTTCTAATCAGATCCTTATATGGTACCCATAATAATGGCACCAGAGTACTTCCTAGATATGAGGCCTAAAGAATATTGCTCTTCCCTTCAATCATTGCAAAAGACTATAGGGCCAGGGGAGGGATAGTTCAGTGGTTTGAGCGTTGGCCTGCTAAACCCAAGGTTGTGAGTTCAATCCTTGAGGGGGCCTTTTAGGGATCTGGGGCAAACATTGGGGACTGGTCCTGCTTTGAGCAGGGGGTTGGACTAGATGACCTCCTGAGGTCCCTTCCAACTCTGATATTCTATGATTCTATGATTCAACAGATGTTCAAATAATTTAGGCATGCAACTGTGTGTCCAAAATCTTTGTGCAATTGTGTGCCTAATTTACAAACAAAATTGCTGCCATTGTGCATGCAAATCAGATAATTATGCATGCAAATAACCAAAGTGTACACTATGTATTGTTGGGATTTTCAAAAGCAATTGAAAGTCAGTGGGAGTTAGCTATTTAACTCGCTAACATACTTTTGAAAATCTCACCCTGTGTTCTAAAGGTATTTGAAAAACTGGCTTAGAACGTGTAGAGGTACACACGTCTTCTGAATGATAAAGAACTGTGTCTCAGGTAAGGAGTTACTTCTCCATTTAGCCTCTCTCCCTCTTGACATTTCCATATACCTCTCTGCTCACCATGTCTTTGCATGTTTGCTATTGTCTCTCTCTCTGTCTTGATATGTGTCAACTGCTCCAATTCCCAAGGTCCTTACAAGATGAATGGCTTTATGTATGAGATTCCAATAATAATCCATTTTTTGTATGAAATATGCTGTTCATTATTACTGAATCATAGAGAGGTAGTATTTTCTGATAGTTAGAGCAGGTGAATGAGGACTTGGACTCCTGAGTTCTATTCTGAATTGTGCCCCTGACTCTGGCTAGCTTTTTAAAACTCATTTTAATTCTTAGTGACTCAGATTATCAGATTAACGTTACACACCATAGGTAAACTGAGTCATAATGATTTAAAGTGACTTTTCAAAAGCTATCCGGAGAGTCAGAGGCCTAGCTCAAAATAGAACTCCTTTTCACCACAAACATATGCTACAGGGGTTGTGTGGGTTAATTAGCGGATGTCTGTAAAGTGCTGTGAGGTCCTTGGATCAAGTACAATATGTAAAGAATTACTGTATCAACAATATGCTTAAGTACACTGTGATACTATTAAGGCTAATTATAATAGCTAATAAGAGACATGTAGCATATGTCTGTGGTAAAAAAGAGTGATGTGTGCTTTTCAGTCTGCTTTGTTCACAGGTGTATAGAACGTTGCAGTGGCTTGCCATGCTTAAAGTGCAATTCTAAACACTCATTGGCACTTTGAAAGCTTTGTAAGTTGTCTACCAGGATCTGTTTCAATTTCAAATGATCTCAGTCCAGTCAAGAAATGCAGAATATGCCAATCAAGTAGTACAGTGCACACAAAAGTACAGTTCAGAAGTCACATTATCCTTATCTATTAGTAATCATAAATTAGCATGAAGGTCAGTGTGCACCTTGGAAATGAGTCAGAGAAGAAGGTCAGAAAGAGGATTTGAATGGAAAGGAAACTGTGACTACATATGCAGTGTTCAAATCATTGCAACAATGGGGAGGAGGGTAACATTAAATAATCTCATTGTCAAACTGCCTCAGCCAGTGTGTAAATCATGGATGGTATAATGGTGTGGATTTTTTCCAATACCAAAAAGTCATATTGTATTACAGTGAGGTTTTTCTATTACAAACAGTCCTCCTTCCCTCCACTCCACCATGAAAGTGCCTGGCCAATTACACTCCTCATGCGTCGCATGCTTTCAGCAGCACAGTAGGGACAGTGGCTTACTGTGAATGCCACCGAAGATTTAAAATTCTACTCTTCCGCTTCCACCAAAATGAGCTGAATCAGTGGTGAAAGCGATGCCCGCAAGGCATGAGACAGTGGGAGGCAGGAAGGCGTCGACAGCCTCCTGACATTACCCAAGCAGGAAGTACTTTTCAATACAACATTAATGTTCTTTAAAAAAAAAAAAAGATTTGTAACCAATTAATTAACTTTCAAATTTTGCACAGATGATCCAAGTGTGTCACATTAAACAGTAATCAGCCCTTCCCAATGTGTGTGTGCACCCTGAGATAAAGACAAAGGTATTAAAAAACATTAATGGGAGTTACACGCTCACAGCCAGGGTGGTAGAGGCCTCTTATTACGATCATGTACTCTAGCTTGGTTTCTGTTGCAAGCTGTTACAGTTCAGGCAGAAACTGCTGGGCAAATCAGTTACGTTCTTGCCAGTTAGGCATCATGGTACATTGACTTTTTGCCTAAATGTTATTTTTGCCTTGTCGGTTATTTAAACCAAGTGGGCCTGAAATAATTCTATCCTGTGCTGAGTCTCCTTTAACGTGGACATTGATGAAACCAGCCAGAGGGTGCGATGCACAATAAAAAGCGGTGACCGTGCTCGCCTCGGATTCAGTTAAAAATGAATAGGACACAAATAATAAATGAAATGGAGGCCAGGCCATCTGTTTTCATTGACTCACGTGTGTAACTTTGGGGTGTTTAGGGAGAGGTCAAAGGTCTTTCGGGGCAGATTGCTTGACTTTTTTTATAAAGGAGCTGAAAAATAAAATGTACATGACACAAGGTTAATGCATAAGAATAGAAAATCTGTCTGTCTTTCTGTGGTTCTGGGGCAGGACCTTGGAGACTGTAATTCTCTTCAGAGCATGCCACAGAAAAAGTAGGGCACAGACAGAAGCACTACACACTACCCACATGCTGCACTGTTAATCTGATTCCACTCTGACTTGGGTGGAGGGTAAGGGTAAGAGGGTAGCCAATAGGCCTATTTTCTCCTGCATTACCTAGGCCATCAATCCCCCTTTCCCTGCCACAGACTCACTCTCAGCTGTCAAAAGATTCTGTGAAAAGTAATATGGAGGGTACCGTGACAGACATGGCAACCCCATGCAATATCTTACGGGGCTTTGTATTACATTTATGAATGGTTTGTGAATGACTGTGTTCTACTTCACGGAGAAGGGTTACCACAGATCCTACCAGAACTAAAAACAGTGGAGGATGATTAAGGCGAGTCACTGGGGCTAAACAACTCTAGAGAAGTACCAGCTCCTGGAGTGGTTTGCATATACTGTTACAAGCTGGGTTTCCAGAGAGTAGGAAACAAAGAAAGGAGATTGGGTATAAAAGGTTTGGGTATAAAAAGGCTGCATTTGTACTCCTCCAGGGCTGCCTTTTTGATCCAGCAAATGGACAGGACCTTCTATTCAAGGGGGTCCCAACCTTTGCAGGAGGACTGGAAAGACTTTGACCTACTATGGTCCTGTGAGATTGATGGGTGATGGCTGGTAAGCTTTTTGCATGAGTGTAGGAACATTTAAAAAAATAATTTCTCTGTATACTTTAAAATAAATGTGCTTGCTTAGAAAGAGCTGTCTGGTAACTTGTAACTGTGGGCAAAACACTGTTCGTTGCCCTCGGAGAGAAAGCAACACAGACGCTGGAAATATCACAGTGTAAGGCAGGGAGCTGTTCAGCCTTAAAACCCCTGGTCAAAAGGGAGTGGGACACAGGTCCCTGCCCAGAGACAGGTGATGCTAGGATACCTGACTAGGCACTCCTGGAATGGACCAAGAGGTGGGGTGGGGGGCGGGTGAGGTTACCCTGATACTGTGACAGGTACTACTTAGCTATGTTCTGCCTCCTGTTGGGCTCAGACTAAGACTCCTCTTTCCAAATACTGTTACTCAGAATGGACTGGGCCATTCTCATTTTAACAGTCTGAGGATCCCTGGATCCGGATCTCTGGATTTCTATGTGGGAGGAGATCATCAAGTTAGGGGCAGGAGCTCATAGGAGCTTTCTCAGTGCTTGGGGCCTCTCCAAATGCAGAGCAGTGCCAATTAGACCCCTACTAGGACCAGCCCTGGTAAGTAGCATGTATTTTCAAAACATCTGAAGAGCGGGGGGGGGGGGGGGAATCACTCTTTCCAGATTCACCCTAGGACAAAGATTGAGATAAGAGCACCTCCCCCATACAGGGTGTGTCTTCACTTCAGAATTAACCCAGCTCTTACCTGTGTTTTAGCTTTAACCACCCTCCCCTCCTCCCCCATACTGTCAACGCACACAACAAACCTTTTACCTGGATTTAGATGTGCTTTGAACTCAGACTAGCTTATCCAGGTGGGGGTAAGCCAAGTCTTGTGAAGGCCAAGACTATAACCATTCAAAAAAGAACTAGAGAGGTTAATGGAGGATAGGTCCATCAATGGCTATTAGCCAGGAGGGACAGGGATGGTGTTCCTAGCCTCTGTCTGTCAGAAACTGGGAATGGGTAACGGGATGGATCACTTAATGATTAACTGTTCTGTTCATTACTTATGGGGCACCTGGCATGCGCTGCTGTCAGAAGACAGGATACTAGGCTAGATGGACCTTTGGTCTGACCCAGTATCGACGTTCTTATAGATTAGAGCCTGAGTTTTGCTACTTAATTTGGGCTCTAACCCACCTACTTTGCAGTGTGGATGAAGGCTCTAACCCAGGTTACAAAACTCGGGTGCTGATAGTCCTTTAATGCCTTTCCACAGTTCCCAAGGACTGTATTTTCCTGCCTTTCTACCTACTCCCTTCATCTGCACCAGAAGACACCTACCAGTTGATATGTAGCTAGCTGGTGTTTAAACCCCACATTCCATGTGCCTGCTCCTTTTCTGCACAGCACTCAGACAGTGCCTGAACAGAAATGTGATATGGGAGATCCTCCTACCAGCATGCTTCTCGTTGGCCAGAGCTCCCACCAAGGTTTCTGCGGGACATCTAGTGTGAGGTCAGTAAGGTCCACAGTTTGGGGAGATGTATCCTGAAATCATCACCTGGGCGATAGTAGTACCAGGCCTGCAGAGGAAGGGATTAAGTGGATGGCAATTCAATGCAGGGAGAGATTAAAAAACCTGAAGACTTCATACCGCAAGAAGAAAACACCAACGGCAAGTCAGGAAAATCCCCCTCAACCTAACCTGACTACAAGGAGTTTGACCAGGTGCTCAGCTCTGCACTGCGTATGGCGCCCACAGTAATGCTGGATGAGCTTTGGACATTGAATGAGCTAATTTTTGGAAAAGGGCCAGCAGGACCAGAGGGGCCAGAAGAGACCCTAGTGGCAGAGAGTCTGGAGACCCCATGTGCAGGGGGACTGGAGGACAATGATGGCCTGGAGTCCATGGATCTGTTGGGGAAGGGGGTTGGGAACAGAGCAGGGAGGAATCCCCATCACAGCTGCAGCTGGTTAAGTCACCGCTGCCATCTTTGTTATTGTGTGGGGAGAAATTACAACATAAGTGGGAGGGGTTTTGGTGGTTTATGACCAATGTAATTATTGCCATGGAAGATGTTACGCTGTGGGATGGCCTTTGCTTCAGTTGAGGTGGAAATGAGGCCATTTCCTGGCCCCCTTTCCTCCTGGACACATGATCCAAGATGGAATCCAAGCAGAGAAAAGAAATGTAAACATGCAACTACTGATTTATTCTATTACACGTTGTTGCGTGTGTGCAAAGCTGGGATTTTAAACTGAGCTATGCTGGCAGATGCAGGGACACATGCAGCATAAGCATACATGCATATTTGTATACATACTGCAGTCTGTTTATTCTCACAGTGACACTAGCATTAAAGTATTGTCTAAGATAGCCTAGATTGTATGTCCCACTGTATGACCAGCAGCTGTCTTAAGTGCAGAGCAGTTTAAAGTCTCCTTGTAACTGCCAGTCTTCTGTCCATGCAGGGTGATTTGAAAAGCCACATCTGTTGTAATGAAGCGTTTGCATCTTAGTTCAGCATCCTGTTTATTGTTCCTCCAAATTTTAGTCCATTCCTGGTTGATGATGCTTGAGAGCTTTTCATAGAAGAGAAATTCAAGATGGTCTGAGATTACTGGGCAGGGCAAACTTTCTATTACCCCCTATCTAGCTTACTAGACATCTCTGCTAGAGTTGGTTGAAGTTCTGAATTTCATCAGAAAATGGCGATTCACTGAAGCAAAATGTTTCACCAAGTCTATTACAGATTTGACAGGATTTTTATCAAACCACAGGCAGGCTTTTACTAGAGTCAGTCAGCTTTGGTAACAAGCTGTCCCTGAGCCACAGATGCAGGAATGTCCATTCCACATTTCATTTTGGAAAGGCAATGTTTCAGCATTTCCTAAACAAAATTTTTGATTCTCAGAGACGTTTGGGCAAATTGCTTTAGTTTTGATGTGAAATGAACCCAGATTCCAAAAAACAAAATTTCTCATGAACCAAAAGTCACAAGTTTTGGCCAGTTCTACTCTCCAGTAATTTGCTGATGAGTCATCAGGCAGTGAAATATCTCTTGGAAAAGGCTCAGGGATGACTGGCTGCAGGCACGCAGAAGGACTTTGGCCACAGATCAGAGTATCACATCAGAAGTGCAGAGAGACATGCTGGAGAGGGAGGAGAGAATGAGGTGAAGTACACTGAAAATGACAGGATGGTGAAGGAGCAGGACCAACGACAACAGAGGGAACTGTTCGAGAGGCTGCTTAGCCTGATGGCCAGAAGGCAGCAGACTCCAGTACCTGCCTCTGCAGACTGGCTGCTCTGGTGCAGCAATCTCCAATGGACACTGCTCCACATTACTACATCGTGCAGCCACTGGATGATTGGGGGTGGTCAATGAGCCAGTCCATGCCCTCCTGGAATAGAAGTATGTAAATGTGCATGGGCAGATGTTTCCTGTTCACTTGACTCCAATGCAACAGTGGGGGAAGGAGAACAAGTGCATTGGTGATGTGCAGCTCCATTACCAGTGATGTTGGTTTACTTTGTACTCTCCACTCCTCTTAACATCTGCACTCTCTGTGGGGTAGCAGCAAGGCCGCCTGTTTTGTTCTTATGTAAGTGTTTGGGTACACAATCCATTGGCATGTAAGTGCTTGGGAAACAATAAAGAGGCAGGAAGTTTAAACCAAAGCTTTTAATACAGTTTCATAACAACACGAGACACATTGATACATGTAGTATGGCTGAATTACACTATTCCACATCACCACATTTCCCTGTGCATGCCCCCTGTAAAGCAAGGATGTGAGCATACAAGTAATCCTTTTCTTCCCTTTGGCTACTGGACCCAGCTTCAGTGATCAAAGGTGCTCTTCCTGCTTACCTGCATTGGGCCCATAAACAAGAACAGACATGGACCCTTTCCTGGTTCAAATTCTCTCCCTTGTAGTCACATATGTTGTGTAGTTCAGAGGCTCTCAATCTTTCCAGACTACTGTACCCCTTTCAAGAGTCTGATTTGTCTTGTGTACCCCCAAGTTTCACCTCACTTAAAAACTTACAAAATCAGACATAAAAATACAAAAGTGTTCCCAGACACTATTACTGAAAAATAGCTGATTTTCTCATTTTTACCATAAAATTATAAAATAAATCAATTGGAATATAAATATTGAACTTAAATTTCAGTGTATAATATATAGAGCAGTGTAAATAAATAATTGTCTATGAAATTTTAATTTGTACTGACTTCGCCAGTGCTTTTTATGTAGCCTGTTGTAAAAGTAGGCAAATATCTAGATTAGTTGATGTACCCCCAAAGACCTCTGCATACCCCCAGGGATACATGTACCCCTGGTTGAGAACCACTGGTGTAGTTTACCATAGCAGGGGGGGAACAGGGGCCTGACCCCAGGCCTCCACGGGGGGGTGGGGTTGGCTTGGGGAGCAGGGGGGAACCGCCCCCCAACACTCACCGGCAGCATGGCTGTGGGCCAGGTTGCTGCACTTCCCACCGCCAGTGAGTGCAGGCCTGGCCCTGCTGCACTCCTCAGGGAGTGGGCTGGCGAAGGGGCAGGGTGGGTGGGAAGAGCTGGAGCAGCGGCTGGAGCAGGAAATGTGGTACCCTACGCACCTGTGTACTTTGCGTATGGACAAGGACGGCCCTGGTGAGAAGCCACCGCCAAAATGCCCTCCGCCATGTCTCATGGCCTGTAGCTGCCTCCTGTTGAAATGAGAGTTGCATTAATGCCAAGAGCTAGAACAGGTCATCACCCTGAGCTGAAGCCATGCCTTACTACCAGCTGGAATGGATTTTCTTGATCTAAAAAATGAGAGTAAACTTTGGCACTTTCCATAAATTCAGATGATTTGATAAAATATTTCTTGTTTTCTCAAGTTTACATATCCCAGTCTTTCACTGTTTCTATGGGGCAGGTTGGAGCAGAGATGAAAATAAATCTGTGTCATTTATTTCTCTGTGTGAAGTTTATTTCTGCTTATTTCTTCCACACATACATATATATGCACACATATAGAGGCTTACCGAAATACTTAAACTCTCTGCGTTTAACGAATACATGTGTGAAGGAATACATATGTACTGTGCTTTCAGCTTCTGTTCTTGAAATACCATATGTTCCGGACTGTGCGCTTAAAATAGCTTGATGAAATGATGTTTTAAAGCAATAGATAGTGTAGGTGCAGATTTTCTCCACCAATTTCTCGAGGTTGATTAATCCCTTTAAAATACACTTGTAGAGAAATAGGTACTCTCAGTATTAGGCAACTGAACTGCCTGTTGAAGATAAAGAAATAGAAGTACAAAAGAAAATAGGTAAGGGTAGGTTAAAACTGTGTTCCTGCCTCTGACAGTTTACTTTGATGAATGCACTCATTCACTCATATTCACCTGCATAATCAGAGATAACAGACTGATGGTTTGCATGAATAACTAAGTTTGGCATGTTTAATTTTCTTTTAAAAAAGAAACAGCAGTTATTTCACCCGCATCCTTCAGTTCCAATACATATTTATAAAATGTCAAAAAATGAAAAGCCTTTTAACAGCAAGCAACAAGCATACAAAACTACTACAAGAAAGAACTGGGATAGCAGTAATTCAGGGGAGCGGACCAGATTGTGAGCAATTCAAACCCACTCACTCCACTCACTGTGGGCTGGGCAGATAATATGGGACGAAGGAGCTAGTTGCTTGAATGATTACTAAGTGAGGCACTTCTATTTGTTTTGTATTCTTTAGACTGTATCTTCTGATAACTTGACATTGCAAAACAAGATCCACTAAAATTGAAAAGTAAATCCACACTGCGCAGCTAGCTAATAATTTGGAAAATGAATGTGCTGCTTAATGTTTGATGGTTTATATTCTTTGGATTACCCCAATGGCTCCAGGCACTGTTTCAATTTCTTGAAATGTAAATGGATGCAACTAGAGGTCACATGGACCAAGATGGCAGAGGGTTGCTCTACCTCAGCAGAAATCCACCACCAGGATTGATTTACCCCCCGCCAAAGTACTGAGATGGCAACTTCTAAGAACCCCAGGAAGCTGGCAGGGATGAAATACAAAGGTAAAATGACTGATTCACCAGCTGGCTCTGATCTAGAATCAGACCCTCTAGACCAAGACATAGGGCAGGTGTTGGAAACCCTGAAGCCACAAATAAAAATATTGTAGAATTATATTCTCCTTACTGGCCAAATGATTTCTGTGCCGAAAACAGTAAATGATATTACTGGTATGGAGGAGGATTCCAAGACAGAATCTCAGAAGCAAAGCGCTAGACTGGGAGTATTGACAGCAGAGGATCTGCAGCCGAAGCTTTGATCAGTAAAAATCAAACAGAGATTTCCAGGATCCAGGAGAAACTGGCAGGCTCTGAAGGATGAAAATTGAATCTGAGGTTTGTCTTATAGCAGGAGAGGGAGGAGGAGATGCCCTTTCTTTCATAAATAACTCCATCAAGGAGATCTTTGCAATGGAAGACCTGGATCTGATTTCTATACAAATTTATGTACATCACAATGTGCAAATCCCAGGAGCAGACACAACAATATTTAAAACAAATGAAAACTGCCAGTTCTAGGAGAGAAAGATGCAATTAGATTAGAGGAGCACATATGTTGGTGAAGAGTGAAAAGACTATAAACAGCAAAGTCTGGGAGAAACCCAGGGCTGAAAGTCTAGGGAGCCAAGTTCTTAACAACTTTTAGGCAAGAACTTATTCTCTTATTAAGTTGAGTCTGCTGAAATTTTAGAAAAAAGTAGTTCCTGGAAAGCATGCAACAAGCTACTGTTAATTGCACTGATTCCAAGGAGGATGAACTCAGAGATAATTGTGGATCCTACAAATCAAGTTCCTTTTAAAATGTAGAAATGAACACTTTTGTGCTAAATGCTGGCAGCAAAGAGGAGACTATAATCAAACAATTGCTACACAGAGACCAGACAGGATTCCCTACTGGAGGACAACAATATGGATTTGGTCCCAAGTTTAAAACACAGGTGAGTGCCTCCAGGAGCCTAATTTCTTGGTATATGGCTTCCTCCCTAAGAGTTTAATTTGTTCCTGTGCAAAGGACCTTCATAAGGCCTAGGCACAGGACCAAACTTCACCCAAAAGGAATACACCTTAAAAAGCTGCTGAAGGGGATGGGGCAAAGGTGACTTTAAGCCACCTCTGTGCTCTCACCTCCCCCAATTCCTGGTGTTGCTGGGAATAGGTTTGGGGGGCAGTGTACTCAGAACCGTCTCCGGGCTGTTCTAAATTACACTCATTTATAGTGGATCCCCCAAAGGCCATTATGCTGGCTTGGGATTGCTGGAGCGCAGTGTGCAGGGGCTACACACTTGGCCCAACTCATTCTTTATGCTGGGGTCAGAAGGCGGGGGTGGTATAGAGTCAGGATTCACCCATGCCAGATGAGTCGTTCATGAAATTATTGCCACGCAAACAGTGTTGATGAAATTGCAATGAGGAAGGAAACAGAAAATATATAATTTGGTACTATTGCCCAATATGCAGATTTAGTGGCAAAAAATAATAAATGTTACCACAAATATCACTGGGACGAAAAAATATTAAATCCTCACCCCAGGTGGTTGTCTTGGGAATAGACAATAATGAAATAGGAAATGCAAGACCACAGAAGCCTTTAAAATATTATTTCTAGCAGGGGAATATCATAACAGTTTGAAAGCCTGAGTCTGTCTCTTTTGATATACCTTGATTCAGCAAGGCGTTTGACCATCTGCTTAACTTTAAGTACTTGAGCAGTCCTGTTGACTTCTATGGGACTACTCCTATGCTTAAAGCTAGGCCCATGCATCAGTGCTTTGATAAATTAAAGCCATAATGAATGGTTATGGAGAATATGGCACGTAGTGGGAATAGAGAGCCAGATTCCCGTTTACACAACAGCCACTTTACATGGCTCCGGCATGGTATGTGAATTCTAAACCATGTAAATGGTGTAAAATTCCCTGAAGTTAACCTAAAAATAGGCAGGGTATTTTATTTGTATGTGCTGGGAAACCACACGCATCTATACAACTTGACACCTTTGTTCTCTGCTCATGAGCTCCCACTCTTTCATGTGAAGGGCAGGAGTCATCCAACGGTGGCTCTTTCAGCTAGAGGCCAGCAGGTGGCACTGAAGAGCTTATAACAAGGACCTTTTTCCTTGTGAATCATGCAGATGGTTTCCATTGGGCATCTGGTGTCCAGCAGGTCCCTGCTGATGCTGGGTTAGCAAGGAGTGCCACAAATGTGTTACGTAGACTAGCATTTGTGTTACTATTTTTAACAATGCAGCAGGGGTGTGAGGGGAAAGTTTGCTGTGGTCTAAAAAGCAACGCATCTTAGTTTATTCTCAGTACATCCTCTGCTGTCTTGACTGGAGAGCCTCCTCTCAGCTAGAGTCATTAACATTTCAGTTAATAGGGATATCTGTGTGGCTACTTAGTGTGAATCCAGCCTCAGTTACTTATTAACGAGGATCCAAAAGTGCCTATACTTAAGGCCTCACTTAGCTGGGGGAAGCCTTGTAGGGCCAATTTGAGTTCTATTAAATGACTAATGGCTATTGAGACATAATGTCCACCAAGCAGATATCACATCATATTTAGTATTTAATGTTTAAATATTTAATTAATTAAACACTGCCAAATATTTAATTAAATACCATCAAAGTCATCCTGACACTTCCACTATGCATAATGCAAAAGAAACCAGGGCCCTTTTTATCAAGTAGCATAACTTTAGCATTGCATAGAAATAATGGGTCTGTTCAGCCAAAACACCTAAAATCATTCCATAAAGTAGGCTAATTTTAAAAACTTCGGTTCTGTAAAGTGAGCTGGGCTAAATGTTTTGCTAGTAAATCAGGCTCTGAAAGAGCATATAGAGTAGACAGAGCTGCAGTGCTGCGTTCCGCACCGAAACAAGAATGCTGTGCTTGTATATTGACTTTTAATTATTTAAAAGTAAATGACTGCTCCTTAGCATGGCACACCTGCCAACAGTTTACACTAGTTTTACTTAAATATTTACTCTGCTATTCAATACAAAATGAGTCTACTGAAGCAAAAAATGAGACGCTACCACATCACATGGTCCTTGTGCTACCTGTGGCATGCAGAGTTCACACTGGATAGAAGAATTATTTGCAAACATTCTAAACATTCCTGTTTCTAAATTACCCAGATTAAACTTTCACATTTGTCTGCTAAATGTTAGGCACCTACACCAGAGTCACCAAAATTCTTAATTTAGGCACCATGAGTAGATACCTGTAATGAGTAGCACTTAATTATGAAACTATAAATGTAGGTACCAAACTTGAGACCCCAATTTTGAAAAGTGGGCTCCCATCAGGTAGACGCATCACGGGGTTGAACGGCTAATTTTAACATTTTTACTTCTTAGTTCCAGCCTCTGTTCTGCGCATGTAGCTGCTCTGTCCTGTTTCTCTGCACTCCCCAGGCTGTAAGAGAGTCATGCTGTAGCATTCCTACCTGGGACCTTCAGCTAGTGCAAAATGCAGCGTCCAGCATTGTAAGTAGGATAAGCCATTAAAGACGTGTAATACATGTGATCAGAGATCTTCCATCATTCTATGAGAAGGGGATAAAAAACCAGGATTCTTTGTATTAATTTACATAATTGTCTCATTCACTGCAGTCAAATGATATTGTAGTGATGCAGTTCCATTGGTTTCAATGGAGTTTTAAACAGGCAGAAAATTTCACCATTTATATCTCCTAAGGACACTCAGTATAAACTGTGGATTGCAATGCAAAAGTTGATGTTGCTTTCACATAGCAAAATGTGAGTTCCATTGTCATAAACTCCCCTCCCCCCATCTGAGGTACAATGATGTTTTACTTTAAGTACATTTGCATTTATCATCAAACAGTTAGTTGACTAGTTGCTGGGTTTAGCTACTTCTACAGGCTTCTGGGAGCCAATGTTTTGAATTTGCTTATTGTCCCTCCACTCATGCAAACAATGAACTGTTTGATAACACTGTTCTAAATAGATGTAGTCATTGGGCCTGGGTCTCCACTGTGTGGCACATTGTGTAGTCTTTTAAGCACGTGTAAAATGTTACCCAAAGTGGGTGTAGAATTCTACCATTACATCCACTTTGCCCAGGTGTAAATGTTGAGAAAACATCTCAAATGGGGGAGACCCATAATTTCTTGTAAACAAAAAACTGATCTTGTTTGATGTACATGGGTTGTCCTTCCTGACATTTACGTTAGCCTTATTTATGTATCAAATGCACACTAATAGGCTGTATCAGGTTATAGCTTCATTAATAAGGTTAATATGTAAACTGCATAGTTATCTCGCTCTTTGCCCTTAGGTGCATGTACAATAGGCAGTAGTCTATCTGTTTTTTGCTACTCAATAAAAAATGAAAGTTAAACAGACTTCCTTTCTGATAGCTGTTCTCTGACAATCTCTCTAGCAAAAAGCACAGCTTGTTTTGCACAGATCTAACTGGAAGTTAATTAGTACAGCAGTGTTCAAAGACCCCAGTCATGTTCACATGGTGAATGTGATGACATGCTGCATGCAGGCACATAAGATGGCACAGTACTTTACAGATGCGTTAACTAAGTTGATTCTCTTTCCTTTTTTATTTCTTCCCGCATATTCTTCCCTCATATTAAAATGAAGAGGATTGTTACATTACAAAGTCACCAAGCACAGGCAGAGGTTATTATATTAGCCACGTTCACCTTATTCTTGCTGACTGTCCTTTCTGACTTTTCAGGGATCTGTTTTCAGTGCTTTTCTACCAGCCATCCTAAAGACTGTTCCCTCAGCTGCAGAGATGGTAATGAACTGACTGCTGTTGTGAGCAGAAGGAAGAGAGGCATCTAAGAGTGGGGGTTTCGATGTTTATATGAATATGTCTCAGTTCTTACTGAACTGGATCCTTTAATCATCAGCCCCTCTGGGCTGTGCAGTGGCTGGGAGGGTAGAGCAAGTGAAAGGCCACATGGTGCTGTCTAGAAAGCGCTAAAATGTTTCGCTTGCCCAGATGGGGTGAGTACAGAAAGGTACTGTAAAACTGGAGTATTTTCTCCTATCTTGAGCTTGCAGAAATATTCCACTAACTCAACTGGAAGAGCACTTGCAAGGGTAACCAGGGGATTTGGGTTCTAGTTGCATCACTGAGTTCTTCCTGTACTCATTTATTATTCAGAATGTCTTGACTGCTTAATTGAGGAGATGTATAGCAGCCTCTATTAGTGGATGAGCTGTCTGGAAAAAAATCACAGTGTGAACAGAGCTTCTGTGTTAATATTTTCAACCTTGGGATGGAAAAACCCCTTAACCCTCCAAGATGTATTTACCTTAGGTTGAATTTTTATGGTATCATATTTGAAAGCGGGTCAGTGATTATGCCTTGTGATTACATCTAACCACTGGCTGGCTTGTCCAGTGCCTCATGTCATGGCTGGCCGGTCCATTGTGTTGGCAGCAGCAGCAGCCATGGCCCATTCATCGCAAGTCAAGGCCTGTCCAGCCTGACTCTGCTTTTGATTATGAAATCATGGAGGGCCCAAGTCTCATTCAATGTTTCAAAAGTGGGTTTCTAAAGTTGGGCCCTTGAGTCCATATTTAGGCACCTTAATAAGTGACTTGATTTTCCAAAGCCTGGGGAGGGAAGAAACTTCTCCCCAAACCTAATGTCTAGCATGTTTGATGGAGAAAGGGTCCCTTTTGTGTCCTGGTGTTCCAGGAATATTACTTGCTTACAAGTGATTTATTGCATTTCCTCTGTGATTGGATGGGGGCTGTTCTGTAAAAATATTTAAGAAAAAGGTTTCTCCTTTTATGATGGTAACAACATTTCAAGTATTCAAGACTCCAGCCTTTCTAAGCTTGAGTCACAACAAACTGCACTTAATATGGCGAGACTGTTAGAGCCTGATAAGATGAAGAAAGGGATGTTGTTATAAAGATAGCGGTTATAATAATTCTGCTTTCTCCTGGTCTCTTGCCCATCAGGTCTAAACCAAGGGAGTCAGGCTGAACTAAGCTACGTTCTAGAGATACTTTCATTTCGTTCTATAATCCCCTCCAGAGAGATAAAAAGGGATATCCTACCTTACATAAAATCCCACTGAGGGAGATTCATTACACAGGCAACCTCTGGACTTTTACCTTCAGTGTGAATAAATAAGGTAAGGGTATTGTTGAGTGAACAGGACTATCCTAAGGGCCTAGCATCCTTCAGAGATGGATCTGAGTCACAAAGCTGAGAGCTAGATCTTGATCAATTTTGAAACTCTCCTATAGTTAGGAGGTGTTGGGCTTTGGTTTGGCCCAGTCTCTAGCATCAATACAGTGAAGGAGAAGAGAAGGTTATCTCTGAGTAACTTAGTTATTATTTTATATGCAGTGAAGTAGCAAACACTTCTAAAGGAGCAGTGGAATTCGAAGACCACTGCTTTACTGTTGCTCTTATTTTTATTTCATTTTTAAAAAAACTATCTGCATGTTGTATCAGTCCCATGTGCTTGGTTTCTAAACCTACATTAGGGAAAGAGGGAGGATGTGTGGATGTGCTGGGTGGGATGACAATTATCAAGAGAGGAGTGTTTGGGAATTTGGGAATGAAAAGCTCTGATTAATTATTGAGATTTATAACCAGCCCATGAAATTATTTAGATTTGTTCTTTTGTTCATTATAAGAAGTGGGTGAAAGAATGTTCCAAACATGTTTAGCTTTACTGTGCTTGTTTCAGAATAAATCTACTTTCACCTTACAATATTAAATGTTATAATTTGAGACCAAACAGTTGTACTTTATTTAAAAATGCATGTAGGTATTGATCACCTAACTAGGATATTTCAAAGATTCTACTGCCATCTTGTGGATAAGTATATACTTATGCAACTATAACATATTGGAAAAGAACAGCATCCGTGTTCTGAATATTCTTATTAGGTATTATATATATGACACCATATATGTATATGGTGCTTTGCAGACAAATAAAAATGACCAGTTTCTACCTTAAAGAATTTACAATATAAGGGTCCAATCCTGCAAAACTTTGAGAGCCACCTGTGAGGAGATTGACTCCTTTTGGCTTGGGATGGTTTTGACATGAGCACAGGCAAATCTTGGTCATTTCAGCTGGATTTCATTTTGAGTTTTGTGGTTTGCTAGAACCTGAAACTCAAAGTGAAACACCACAGGAACGAACCCACATGAACTGAACAAAACAATGGTCAGCAAAGTAAAATCACCAAGTGTTGCACAGCTCTAGGCTTCGTTTTGCTTACTGATGGGGATCTACACAGGAAATCACTAATTTACATAAGCCTGGCTATATTATTATTATAAACCGATTGTGTCATAATTTGTAGATTAGGATTAATTTAAAAAATCTGATTTTAATTTTAAAATTTAAACCTTAAAGAAATAAACCTACTTTTTCAGGTGTAGGAATTCAGCTACAATACTGCATTCTTGAAAAAGAAGTGTTTACATAGAGTGAATTTTTGCTGTATTCTTAATTAAGTCAGTATTTATGTGGAAATTGCCATTTCCCCATCCATAATTTCAAATCTTATGTATTGTGCTGAATGGTATCATATGTGATTTTATCAGGCATGCTACTTTGATTACAGCTCAGGACATAATGCAGTGTGACCTGCAAAATTAGTCACAACATGATACATCAGCCTGGAAAAGACAAAAGATTTCACAGAACTGAGTACTATCTGGTATTTGGCTATGAATGTTTCTGGACAAACTGGTTTGATGGCTATGTTCAAATTCAAAAGTATCAAATGTTTTCCAAATAGTTCAACATAATGACATTCAAATAATTGTATTCCAGTATAATTCATGTATAAACATAATAGGGCAAAGTTAGTGGCTTCATTGGAATTACAATAGTGACCAATTCAACCTAGTGGCATTATTTCCCTCTGTCTTGCTTCTCGATTAGTGTATTACACAGTATCTGGGAGGCAATTGTCCTACATTCTACAAATAGGATCTAGAACAGGGGTTCTTGATTGGGGGGGTCATGACCCCTCAGGGGGTTGGGATGTTATTACATGTGGGGTCACGAGCTGTCAGCCTCCACCGCCAAACCCTGCTTCACCGCTAGCATTTATAATAGTATTAAATATAAAAAATGTTTTAATTTATAAGGGGGAGTCACACTCAGAGGCTTGCTGTGGGAAAGGGGTCACCAATACAAAACTTTGAGAAACACTGATAGAATAAAGGTGATGCACTAGGTTTTATTTTGATTTGTTGGTTCTATTAGCTGCTGTACTTTAGAATGGTCTTTCTTACCCAGACTGGGGTAAGAGAATGGTGATCATATGGTCTTGGACATGTGATTCTACTAAAGTGTAACACCTGCCTTGCATCAGAGGGCAGTATTAAAAGGTTTGTGTTAGCAGCTCTCTGAAGACTTCAGGTATGCTGTGCTTGGGAGAAGATGAACAAGCTGCAGGATATGTCTGTTTCTTGAAGTGGGAGTAAAGACTCAGTGAAGCTCACGACTTTGAGACTATTTGAAAGTTATGGGCCCAGTCTTGCTCCTATTAGAGTCAATTGGCCATGTTCATTTCTCAGTATCTAAGCTATGAGTACAGTGCATCCTTGTGCCTAACAAGACCTCAGCGAAGCTGGGGTGGATATTAAGGGTGGCTTAAAGGTGAGTGCCCACTGGGCCTACCTGCTTTGTTTTTGGTTTTTGTGGCCTCTCTTGGGTGTGTTGGGTGTGGGTGGGGGGACACATCACAAATGTTTTCCACCTTGGCTGGCAAAATGCCTAGGGCCAACCTCGCCGCCAAGTCTGAGAATTTCATGAGACATCACATGTCCTTCTCCATTCCTCTCCTCCTGCAGCACTCCAGCCCTTTCGTTGGGGAGCAGCTGCATTCTTGTGGCTCATGCTGTTCCTCCCACTAACTCTCCTGGACCCCCCTCACTCTCTGGCCCCATCCCCTGCGTCAGCCACCAAAGCTTCTCCCACATCCCACCCCGCATGGTGCAAGCACAGGCTGAAGGGGACTGGAGGAGGAATTGCTGCCATCTCTGCTTGCCCTGTTGCAGGGCTCTGTGAACAGGGGAGGCAGATCATAGAGGCCCTCCAGGCCAGGTCCCCAACTCTACTTCTCCCCCTGCAGCCACCTCAAGAAGAGAGACAGAGTGAGTGGAGGGGAGGCTTGAAAGAGATGGGGACATGGGGGAAACCATAAGGGATAACTGAGGGTCCCCCTGAGAGATCCAGAAAGAGGGGATTGGGCCACAAGGGGCCAAGAGGGATTCTGAGAGATCTGGGGCAAGGAATGGAGAGGGGGTGGCTGAGGGACCCAGAGCGTGGCTGTTGTGGACCCAGGGGCTGAGATATTCAGGTGGGAGTCATGAGGGCACATGAAAGATCCAGAAGCCTGAGGACTCCTGAGAGTCCAGAAAAGGGGTACATTTAGAGGGTTTTGAGAGCCCCAGAAGAGGTGGAATAGGCATGATCTCCATTAAGTGGTGGGTGGATGGGTTAGTGGGGAAGGGCACTAGTGTTGGTGAACATGATTCTGTGTGGTGGGTGCCCAGCTGTGGGAGTGGGAGCAGCGTTGGGCCCTAGCTGGCCACATGCAGTTGAGAGGCACTAATTTAAATAATTCACTTTGTGTGATGTGACACAGATCTCTCTGTTTACATTTCGTAAGGGAGAAACAATAGTTGCCTCCACAAACATTTGACTTAGTTTAACAACCGTGATAATACCAACACTTAGTGCTTATATTGTGCTTTTTATCTTCAGGTGAACTTTCCAAATACCAACCAGCTATTCCTCTTACCACTCCTGTGGCTGTTACTCTCCTCATGTTACAGAGGGAGAACCATGAGGCAGTGAGCCCATTATTGTCACTGTTATTATTAAGCATTGTAAGGGACCCATAAATTTGGCCTCTGTGTGCTAAGCTCTGCTAAATGATGTGCCCAGGGCCAGTCACAGAGCCAGGTCTAAATGCCTTCTAGTCATGTGCTTACACTGCTAGGCCATGTTGTCGCCAGAGGGCCTAAGGAGCTTCTCTCTCAACCTGTTCAAGGTAACTCCTGTCTCTCTCTCTCTCCCTCTCTCTCTCCCTCGTAGAAATGATTGTCCCTCGATCCTTCACTGCTGCAGTGGTGACAATCTGCTTTTGAACTGCTGTAAATGAGGCCAATCAACATTACTTTCGTTTCATTACTTCAAGAGCTTACTCATAAATTTCCTCTTATCCTACTTCCCCTTTGGTCTGGAATTAGCCTCAGTACTTGCTGCATGCTACAATATCTCGCTTCTCCCCAATCGCCGCTGTCTGATCTCTGCTAGGGTTATAAATCGATTGGCATATGTGCCCTGCTTGGCATGGCCTGAAGAAATCCACCGGTCGGTCTGTCCTTCTCTGCTCTGCACGTGCATGATTTTGTGGGTGAAGTATTGAGCAAGCTTTGGCACGTAACCGACCTCAGTGTTGCACAAGAGAGAATGACCATATAAAATAATTAACAATCTCTCACTTAGCTGTGTGAATTTTATTACTTGGTTGATGACAATGGGGGAGGATGGATTTCACTGCATATTAAGGAGTGTTTACCCCCTTTAATGCTGAGGGCACATGATCCTCTGCGTGGCAGGAATGGGAGGTTTTTGAGAGCTCTGCTCTTTTCAGAGATCAGTAACTGAATGTTTTCTCAGAGATATAAGAGACATGTTAATATTCTCTGCATACTTTGTAATTTTCATTCATGCTAAATACAGCTGGGCTGAGGAAATGACATTTAGCTCCAGTTTAGATTCATGGTTTGGTATTGAGGAAGAACCGGGGATAGAACTTGAGGTTTGGATTTGATGGTGCTGAAATTTTTGCAAGCTGTTCCCTTGAGATTTTGACCATTTCTAAAGTGAAATTGGACAGATAGGCCTGTTCAGTGTTGCATTGTATCTAGAGTCTAGGGATCCATTTCCAAATGACCCAGAAATTCAAAGGGGCTCAAGTTGAAGATTCTGTTTTGGCCCATCTCTGACACTCAGGCTTGTGGGTATCTGCTCACTGACTTGCAAAACCTGCTAAAATGTAAGCAAATGTTATTGTACATAAATTCACCTTTTAGTATAATCTTTTAAAAATCAGACTGCTCAGTAATATCCCCTGTCTTTCATTGTTCCCTGATGTGAATAAGTAAAAGAAAAACTGAGCTTTTAAAAATGAAGGTCCGGTATTCACCCATGGAAGCCCCATTTGGTATAACAGAGAGCAGAATTTGCCTAATCTGTTTGCCTTTTATGGTCACTTTGCATTAAAGGTTAGTAGTTAGGAATTGGGACTCCAGTGCTCTATTCCTGGTGTTTCTTGTCCAGCTCTCTCTACATATTTCAGTTCATTCAAACAGTAAAGAATTATGATGATATGGCAGCCTCACAGTGAGGCGTGGACTCTGCCTGTGAGCCCCATTTATAGAACACCTTCTCCCCATTTTGTCTAGAGGTTTTACTGTGCTATAGTAGATCTAATTTTAAAGGGTTTGGAAAATTCTTGGATTAACAAAATTAGGTTTATTCTCCAAATTGTAGGGTTTTTTTTCTTCTTTTTCCATTCCTTAAATTGTCTTGTCAGCATGATGGTATAAGGATCTGACTCAGACCAGGTCTACACAACAGACCTATATTGGCATAACTACATCCCTCAGGGGTGTAAAAAATCCACACCCCTGAGCAACGTAGTTATACTAACCTAATCCTAACAGAACCAATCTAAAAAAGGGAAAAAGGAGAATCCGGGGAGCTACAGACCAGTCAGCCTTACCTCAGTTCCTGGAAAAATAATGGAGCAGGTCCTCAAGGAATCCATTTTGAAGCACTTGGAGGAGAGGAAGGTGATCAGGAACAGTCAACATGGATTCACCAAGGGCAAGTCATGCCTGACCAACCTGATTGCCTTCTATGATGACATAACTGGCTCTGTGGATATGGGGAAAGCAGTGGATGTGATATATCTTGACTTTAGCAAAGCTTTTGATACGGTCTCCCACAGTATTCTTGCCAGCAAGATAAAAAAGTATGGATTGGATGAATGGACTATAAGGTGGATAGAAAGCTGGCTAGATCGTCGGGCTCAGTGGGTAGTGATCAGCGGCTGGATGTCTAGTTGGCAGCCGGTATCAAGCGGAGTGCCCCAGGGGTCAGTCCTGGGGCCGGTTTTGTTCGACATCTTCATTAATGATCTGGATGATGGGATGGATTGCACCCTCAACAAGTTTGTGGATGACACTAAGCTGTGGGGAGAGGTAGATTGCTGGAGGATAGGGATAGGGTCCAGAGTGACCTAGACAAATTGGAGGATTAGTCTAAAACACTCTGACGAGGTTCAACAAGGACAAGTGCAGAGTCCTGCACTTAGAACAGAAGAATCCCATGCACTGCTACAGGCTGGGGACAGACTGGCTTAGCAGCAGTTCTGCAGAAAAGGACCTGGGGATTACAGTGGATGAGAAGCTGGATACGAGTCAACAGTGTGCCCTTGTTGCCAAGAAGGCTAATGGCATATTGGGCTGTATTAGTAGGAGCATTGTCAGCAGATTGAGGGATTGAGCATTGTCAGCAGATTGAGTGATTATTCCCTTCTATTCGGCACTGGTGAGGCCACATCTGGAGTGTTGTGTTCAGTTTTGGTCCCCCCACTACAGAAAGGATGTGGACAAATTGGAGAGAGTCTAGCAGAGGGCAACAAAAATTATTAGGGGTTGGGGCACATGACTTATGAGGAGAGACTGACGGAACTGGGCTTATTTAGTCTGCAGAAGAGAAGAGTGAGGGGGGATTTGACAGCAGCCTTCAACTACCTGAAGGGGGGTTCCAAAGAGGATGGAGCTAGACTGTTTTCAGTGGTGACAGATGACAGAACAAGAAACCATGGTCTCAGGTTGCAGTGAGGAAGGTCTAGGCTGGATATTAGGAAAAACTATTTCACTAGGAGGGTGGTGAAGCACTGGAATGGGTTACCTAGGGAGGTGGTGGAATCTCTATCCTCAGAGGTTTTTAAGGCCAGGCTTAACAAAGCCTTGGCTGGGATGATTTAGTTGGGATTAGTCCTGCATTGAGCAGGGGGTTGGACGAGATGAACCTCCTGAGGTCTCTTCCAACCCTGATATTCTATGATAATCCACCGTGTAGACAGCGCTATGTCGACAGGAGAGCTTCTCCCGTCAACATAGCTACTGCCTCTCTGGGAGGTGCATTAACTATGCCAGTGGGAGAAGCTCTCCAGTCAGCATAGGAGTGTATTCACTTAAGTGCTATGATGCAGAGTTTTAAGTGTAGAACAGCCCTAAGGGAACTAGTCTGTGTTTGTGGACCTCATCTATGGCTAGATGCAGCACCTCATTATATCATATTGAAAGTTTCGATTACAAGGGGACACTCTTAACTTAGAGAAATGTAAATGACTCATGAATATCTTCTGTGTAAAGAACAGTTATTTGTCCCCCTTCCCTAGGGGCCTGTCTTTCTTCGTTGAGGATAGCAGTGTGACTGATGCAGGCAGACTGGATTCTGCCAGTCACACTTCTCAGCTAACTTCCTGATAACTTTAAGGGAACCCTGCTCAACTTGTACTTGTGTTCTTCTCGGTGATTTCTCTCTTCTCTTCAGTTTACCCACCTCAGTCACCTCTGCAAGCCTATGAATGTGGAACAGCAGCATGCAGAACACTTCCCCCTGTTCTTCCCCTTTCATCATTTATTCCTGTTTTAGGTGGTACTAAGGACCCACGTACTGAACTGTATAGCCATGTGCAGTGGATGCGTTGACCCTATATCCTCACCTCTGTGGGCTTCTGTGCTGAGAATTGGACTGGGAGGTTGATGTGGATTTTGACTAGGCAGTGATGTATATGGCACCCAGCTCATTATCTTTGTATGCTTAGTCTGTCCTTCTTAAGCCTGTAGAGGGATGTCCTTCAGTCTATATGCAATTTACCACCAGTTAGGACTAAACTATTAAAATTGGTGACTTGGACTGTAAGAGAGCTAAATAATCTTAAACATAAAAAAAAAAAAGATTCATTTGGGGGAAAGTAAAGCAAACATGGGAACACATAATTGTTTTTTTTACAAGAATTCCATTTACCTGAATCTGACACAAACAGAGTAAGAGTGGCAGTATCCAGTATTTTCTCCTCCACGATTACAGGGTGTATATTTTATTCCACAAAAAAAGTTTGATTCTCATATACACAGAGGCCCTCTTTCGATGCATTGGAGGTGTAAATGGGCCTTAAAGTAGATGTAAATATAATTAATCACACCGCTAGAGCAATGTCAAAGGGCTTTAGTGAAAAGGGGAATCAGGCCATGTGAGTCCAACGTTTATAAACAAAAAAAGTTGAGGAGAGCTGTGTAGTAATTAGGAGAGTTAAGAAGTGATTCCATAATGAGGCTGAGCAATGTCTCCAGCCCAAACAAGGAGGATTCTATTTCTTTCCCACGTTTAGGACTTGTTTACGCTACCCAGTTTTGTTGGCAAAAGGCAGCTTTTGTTGACAAAACAGTGGAGGTGTACACACTACAATGCTCCTTCCTGCTTTGCCAACAGAATAAAACCATCTTGACCACAGGTGTAGAGCTTTTTGCAGCAAAGTTAGATCGACAAAGCGGCAGCGTAGACACTGCGTTCCTTACATCGCTGTAGTTGGCCTCCAAGTATCCCACAATGCCCATCGTGACTGCTCTGTTCACTGCTTTGAACTCCGCTTCCCTGCATCCAGCTACAGGTCCTTCCCCTTTCAAAGCCACAGGAAGTTTTGAAACTGCTCAGCGTGGAGAGCTCACAGAGCTACTGTCCAGCTGAGCATGCTGGCTCCCAGCAGCGAATGCACTGCTGCCTGGACTACAAGGGAGGGGGTGGATCTGCTTGGTCTGTGGGGAGAGGAGGCTTTGGGAGAACTCGGAGGAAATCACGGAATCAAAACATTAACAAATCTGGCACTAGGACCACAGCAGCAAGCAGGCAGGCAGGGCAGGCTGCTGCTGGGGGGGGGGGGGGGGATAAGGTGGGTGTTGAGGTGGGGGTGCAGGAGACTGCTGTGCTGTGCAGAGCTGGGGAGGGAGGTGGGGGCTGATGTCAGGTTGTCCCCCTCCCTGTGCCGGTGTACCAGTCTCTGCTGAGCTGGGTGGAGGGACAGGGGGACACCAGCTGTCCATGAACCAGCTTCGGCCACAGGATTGGTTGCTTCCAGCTGCTGTCTGAACTTAAAGGGACAGCATGCCGACACACTCACTCGCCCCCAATACAGTCTGTCTCTAGGGTTGCCAACTCTGACTGAAGCTATTCCAGGAGATTTTTTTCCCCCTAACATGACATAATGTCATTTTCTTAAAATATCCTATTAAAATCTCCCTGATTGCTTTCAACAGTCACCAGGAGATGAATGCTGATTCTGGGATGGCAACCCTATCTGTCTCTCTCACACACACAAATGCACACGCCCTCCCTGTTACACACACACACATACACAAAATTCTATGGGCTTCTTTTGTTAGTGTTCAGCAATGTCTGTACCAAATGCTTCTTTAAAAAGTGATTTAAAATATGTTACTTTTTGGGTATACACTGCAATCATTACAAGGTTCATAGCATGGTGCAAGAAAATAATATCAGGCTCAGCACACTCCAGCAACACACATTACTGTGGCTCAGTGTTAATATGCTGCTTCAAGGCATCCCACAGCTGAATAGCCCTCTGTTGGGCTCCTCTTACAGCCTTGTGTTCATAACACACAGCACAATGCAGCAGTGCAGGATCCATGCTTCCAGAGATCGCTGGGTTGCAGGTTACCAGGGCAGTTGAAAAGCGGCTGGCAATCTAGTAGGATGCCCATGAGAAACCTTCATCATGTGACGCTGTACCTGTCCCCATAAGGCATTGCAAACCCTTGTGGCCAGTTGCACAAGCTCTCTGTGTTGATGCAAGAGCTGCTATTGTGGGTGCACTCCACTGACACAAGGAGCATAGTGTGGACATACAACTGCGGTTTAATTACAGCAATGGCTGTGTGTCAGTGTAACTTGTGTCGACAAAACCCTGTAGTGTAGACAATGCCTAACTGTACAATTAATGGACATGAAGGGTTCCCCTAGTCTTGAGTAGGGACTTCAACCCTATTTTATTGGTTTTAAGGTTCTGCAGCATTTGAACCCAGCCTGCCAGGTAACCAACACCCCCACACTATCACCCAGCAGCAGCTGTAACCTGACTGCTCCCTGTGACCCGCAAGCCACAGGGATTGCTTGCCACAGGAAGTTCTGCCTCAAGTGATCTAACAGAGAATGGTCTTAGTGATTGCTTATTGGCTTCTTGATCTTATATAAGCCCCTGGGGCATCCCAGTAACTGTTCAGGAAACAATTCAGGTCCTTGGTTAGCTATTATGATTATCCTGCTTCTGATTTCTTGGTATTGACCTTTCCTCTGACTTGGATTTTGACTCCTGATTGACCCTGGGAACCCCACATGGCCCCGATACCTCAGCCTGATTCCTGACTCTGACTCCAGCTTGAACTTCTGGCTGATGCTTCAGGCATGATACTGGCTCTGACCCCTGGCTTCAGTTCATGGTTCCCAAGCTCCTGCCACTAGTCCTGCATACCTTCACCCAGGATCCTGACAGTGGCTAACCTGGAAGCTCTTCCTCCAGAACAACTTTGAACTCTGTATGATACCTGGAGATTCAGAAATCCTACAAGGGAAGATCATTTGTTCTTTATGCTAGGCTGGGAGACTGGCTAACATGCTCAGAGGTGCTGCATGACACCAAGGGGTCTGGTCACTGACTTGAATGGTTGGTTAGACCTTCAACCCTGTTGATAGCAAGCCCCAAGGGGAGCATATGTCCTATGTGGAGCGTGTTGACTCCAGAACCCCTCTGAACTATCATGCCCCATGCAGGCATGGACCTTCCATGTGTTCTCTACCACTCTGTTTCCCCCACTTTATGCCTTGAAGTCATGAGGGTAGGGCCTTCCCTTAAATCTTGGGTGGTAACACTCAAATGCTTCAGGTAAGGTAAAAGCAGAGATACAGACATGTAGAGGTTATTAATAGGGATGGTTTTGCGGAAAATTATGGTCACTGCTTTAATCTGATTGAAATGCACTAAGCCAGATAGGAGGACAAAGCAAAATATTTTTTAAATGGCATAATTTTTTAACTGAAAGAACTAGCTGAAATGAATTCTGAGATACACCTCAGTGATGGAAAGAATAAAAATGACCAGGTATTGAGGTGGAGCAATACTGAAGGGATTCAATGCTCCAGTGATTGCTATGGCCATATAGGGTCCTTACACAGGGTCTGTGGGACCTATGTTTTTGGAAGAAAAAAACGTTATTGGTGAATATACAAAATATACTTCCTAGAGCTGTGAGTACTTTTCCATCTGATTCCAGCTTCTCTAGGTGATTCACCCCTGAGGTGAATGCTTGGGTCAAAGTTAAATACAGCTGCTCTGGGATTTTGTGAGTAAGAAAACAGACTAATTTGGTGCATCAGTCATTTTTAGTGCACTAATTTCCTGCTTTATGTGCAGAAATGGTCCATAAATGGCAAAAAGATTTCAGTAAACTGAACCGAAAGCATGCTGTTCAGATACATTGAACTCTGGAGTTTTCCTTAAGAGCATATTATAAGGAAACTCTTGCTACTTCAGTTATTACTAAAGTCCAGCAAATCTCTACCAACTTATGGCTTGGTTGACACAAAACTTTATTAGTTGTTTCAGGCCTATATTTCTCTGTTTTTCTCCCCTTAATATTAGGCTTTTATCTTTTTGATTTTTCCAAAGAACTTTAAGTCTACAGGTTTGAAGATCTGATGTCTTTCTTCATTAAAAAAAAACAAAACTGTATGTGAATTAGGTGCTTATGAAAACAATGGCTAGAGCCACAGGCATAGGACAGACAGTTGTTACAAAGGCTCTCACATAATTCAGTCAATATATCTCCATAGTAACCTTGACAGTATAATCCTGGCCCATTTGAGCTGAGACTTCCAACCACGAAGGACTATGTGGTGTTCTCATGGAACAGACCTGTGACAGGTTGGACCCCTTGGGAAGTCACCTGATGTGCTGAGATTCCACTCAGTCTACCTGTTCTGCCAGCATGGGCCCCCTTTAACTTGTCTTGCTGAGCCAGGCTCTTAAAACCTCCTTTAACACACACACAGGCAGGGCCACACCCATATCTCAGTTATGTCATATTCATATCATAAGCATATTTTCATAAATAATATGGAATGACACGTCACAAGACCACTGTCTCTGGAAGGGGATACATTTGGACCCAGAAAAGGGATAAGTTTGGACCTCCTATGATGTGTGTGTATACTTTTGTTCAAAGCAGGGTAGGAGAGTCACCTACTCACACACACTTGTAAAATGTAACAATTCTACCATCTTGATGTTCTACTTCTGAGTCCCTAAACTCCTTCAGTGTTCTCAGTTATGTATTGCATTTACTCCTGCTCTAGTCCATTTGCTTACCTACCACACATTATATCATAATCCTCAAAACAGAAAATTTTGCTGTGCAGATAAGACCTTGAACACTATACAGCAAGGAACAGATTTTTAGAGTGATAAGCAATCCTGTGTCCAATGTACAGGCATAATTACAGTGACTGTCACGCAGTCATCGTGTACCCAGTTTATTACCATTTACAAGTGAAATTGCTCTAATTTGCACGTGCAGTCATGGTAATTGTGTGAGCAAATTAGACTTGTAAGTCACACAATCTGCAAGAAATCTTACAATTCATATGAACATACAGTACTAATGTGAGTGTACATATCACTTTAGCAATTTCATAAAATCTTAAACTTTTTCAACAAGTAGGTATGAGTCACAGCATTCCCGTTGCTACCATATTGGGTCTGAAGGAGCCATAGACCCCATGCAGTGGCCAACTAAGATTTTTTTTTTAATGAGCTGTTCCCTGTACAAGAATGTACACAGAGCTGTTATGGTATCAATGAAAGATTCATTACAACATCTATGGAAGGTTTATCTTTAGTCTTTAACTTTTTAAAAAAAGTGTTGTCCTGAAGGAGTTGTTACGTGTCTCTTGCACTTGTCAGTGCAAATGCAGTTATAATATGTCAAGGAAAACTTTGTTTTCAGAGTTTTATTTCTATATTGCAATTGAAAAACAGAAACAATTCCAAAATAGCCAAAACAACTACGTCAAGCCTGCCTTCCAGTGCACTGGGGACATGACCAAAGGACATGGCCAACTTTGTACTGGGGGAGGGACTGAGCCCTAAGGGCATGGGCGGCGGGTATCGTAGGCTAGGGGCGTCTGTGCCTCCCCAAACAGCCTGCGGTGGCCCCATCCACACTCTGCCCTCACACCCCCTCCTGCTGCAGTTCCTGGCGCTCTGCCCTGGCCCAGGCTGGCTGGGGCTGGGGCTGGCTGGCCTGCCATGAGGACTCAGGGTGGCTGGCGCTGGGGCTGCACTGCCCTCCTGGCACTCCGGGGCTGGTGGTGCTGTGGCTGTGCTGCCTGGCGGCCCGGGGCACCGGACCTGGGTGGCTGCCCAGGGCACCAGGGCTGGGGACGCTGCGACCACGCTGCCCAGGCACCTGGGGGTTGGGGGCCACGGTGGGGGTTCTCTGGGCTCCTGTGGGGTCAGTGGGGGGCAGAAAAGGAAGGAGGGGGTGGGGGATAGCCTCCCCCAACGGCTAGGTCACCGGCCGCCCATGCCTAAGGGTGAAGCCTAAATTCACTAAAACAAGAAAATTCTGAACTGAAAATACAGCTCTATCCTTAATTCCCCCCCATTATGCCTATGCTTTTATAAGATGTGAGATCACCCACTATTCTGAAACTCCTACTATACTGAAGCACAGCAAGTTGTGGTACGGTGAATAGACTTGATTTTGTTGAACACTTAAGGCTAAATTCTTGCTTCCAAAGCCTGGATAAGTGGACTTTCTTTGGGATTCAGCAGGTGGCAACCTGTGGCATGCATCATATTTAGAGGTCTTGGCCAGTATATTCTCATAGCTTGTGCTCCTGCTGACCACCCAGTATCTCTCTCCCAGTTCACTGCGTGGTTTATCTACAGCCTCCTCCTGTTTCCTCACATAGCAGAACCACAGTTCCACTGCTTTTTGAGTCTTGAATTCCCATCTGGGAGATGTGGGTGATTTGTCCCATAGTGCTAGAGCCTTACCTCATCGGCTCCAGTTTGCTGAGTGTCGGGTTCCTCTTCCTCACCTACAAGAGCCGCAGGGCAGGATCTCTCCCTAATGCTGGAAGGGAAGGCATGGGTGTATTCTGCTGGGTAGAAACCATTTCCAGCCTGTTCAATGGTACACAACCTTCTCATAGACTATAAGGCCAGAAGGGACCATCATGATCATCTAGTCTGACCTGCACATTGCAGGCCACAGAATCTCACCCACCCACTCCTGTAAAAGACCCATGACAGTCAGCCCTCCCTCCCCATGCTAGGTGCTAGCATATGCTGCTCCCATTTAGAGCAGCAGCCAAGGACATCGCACCACATGTCCCTCAGGCCACTTCTGAAAATCTTTTCCTGGCCAATAGGACACAACTGTCAGTGTCTCCCTTCACAACACCAGTCAGGGTTGGAATTGACCCTTTAATGTTATTTGAACAGATTTTTAAAAATTTAATTTACATGTATCCAGTTTTAATCCATCACTTCATGATCTAGAGAGAGAGAGAGAAACAGATTCAATACCTTGTTCGAACTTTCTCAAAGGAAACACAGTGAGGTTCCGTCTGTTCATTTATGTAGCTCTATTTCTCAGACACATCCTGCTAATTTAGTAGTATATTTCTGAATACTGCATGTTGGATAAAGGCTTTATCGCCAGATGCTGCTGATGACTTGAGGTTTGGCTTTTGTTCACTTAGAAAAGATCTAGCTATTTAAGCACTGAGGCTGGGACTGGCTATCTCAGAGCCAGATGGTTCAGTTCCAAATGTTTAAAATCTATAAATCTTTAAACTATAAATTCTGTTGTCACTATGAAAATGATAGGTTAAATTTTGCAGTCCTCACAGATAGTTACCCTTTGAGTAGATATCATCAAAGATTAAAAAGTCATTATTTCTTGGCTTTTTATATATTTTTCTCTCTTTGTCGTTTTTGTATAAGTTCTTACAATGGGAAAAAATATTCTAAGCTCTCAGTTATAGAACATTAGAAAGAAGCTTCTATTAACTTGATTTGAAATCATATTTTTCTAGTGTACTGCTCCTCTTTAGTTTATCTAAACTTTTTAATGACCTGGTCTATTTGTGGTAGTTTCTGTTATTTATATTCCGGCCAACCACTGACTTCATTCTCTCAATGCTATTCATATGTTTTACAAATATTGCAGAAAAGTGGTTATTTTACTTTGTTCCTTTTTGTTCTTGTATTTTTGTTTTTAAGTCTATAAACAGCAATTTTTTTCTCCTTTTAAAACTTACTAGTTGTCATTAGAGTTTTCTGCTTGGTAATCAGTTGTCTGTGGGCGAATGCTGCAATTTAAAGGTATTGTAGCTAGCCAAGGGCCTGGCATGTCCTCTGGCAGAAGGACCCACTGTAGGGCTAAAGATACTCAGAAAAAAATCACATTTCTGCTCAGAATTTCTATGGTATCAAGCAGCTAGAGGCAGATGTGAGAGGCTCGCTATGGCATGGGTACAACCCTTAGCCCCACAGATGTTCTGAGTTCCAAGGGGCTAAGGAAAGTGCAGAGGGTATAAGAGGGTTGTCCCTTCTGTATTACTTTCCAAGCCTCCTCGTGTCACCTGCCTTCATGGCTTTCTCTGGAGCTGTGCTGCCAACATCTTCCTGTCCTTAATGCACCAACCATTGCCATAAGGAAGGTTGGGGTTGCTCCAAACACAAGTCTGATGGTTTAGAGTAGCCAAAGATTATGTGGTAGGGTAAAGAGAATGGATTTCTTGTTGAGGCACAGAATTGGAAGCCAGGAAATCCGAAAACTTCTTGTGAAAATTTGCAAAAGTGACCTCCAATTCTTGGTGCTTCAGCTTTTAAAGCTTCAGAGTAACAGCCGTGTTAGTCTGTATTCGCAAAAAGAAAAGGAGTACTTGTGGCACCTTAGAGACTAACCAATTTAATGCTCAAATAAATTGGTTAGTCTCTAAGGTGCCACAAGTACTCCTTTTCTTTTAAAGCTTGACATTAGACAGCTATGTCCTTGTTTTCTGAGGTATTGATCTCCCCAGGGCCAGCCCACAACATTTTGGCACCTGAGACGGGGAGCTCAAATGATACCCTCATGCCCCTCGCTTGGGCCAAAACTTTGAAAGGTCTCAATTCTGCCTTCTTCCTGTTCTATACTTTTCATGGTACTGCTCTGCTACCTCCCCGAATAAAGGAGAACTAACAACTTAAAATGCCTTGTTCAAAAATTTTAAGTAACACTTAACTTTCAAACGCCTGAACAGCAAATGTAACTTTTCTTGTCTGCATAGTAAACACTGGCATTTTTGTCTGTTTGAATAATCAAAGTGGTGCTTTCCGTGCCTTCTTGGATGCAAAGATTTGAATTGCTTCCTGCTGAAGGTCCACAGTCAGGGCCAGCTCATGCTCTGTTGAGATGGTTGCAAGGCCGACCAGCCTCTCCTGTGTCATTGTGGAGCATAGATGTGTTTTTATTAACTTCAGCTTGGAGAAGCTGCATTCTCCACTGGCAACTGTTACAGGAAGTGTTAGAAGTATGCGCAGAGCAACAAAAGCCTTTGGAAAGAGGGCAGTCATCTTATTTGTCACATATATTCCAGAACAGCCTTTGGAGTTGATCTTGCTGAAATGTATCTTGAAAGGGCTTTCAGTTCATCACCTAAATCACACACATCAATATCGCACTTGTCATCATGTGTCAACACTGTCTCCAGTTCCCTGCACTGCTGGTGTAGGTCTTCTTCAGGTATAGTGAGGAGTTTTGGAATATCATACATCCCAAATATACTGCTGTGTTTCTTGAGCTGCATGAAACATTCTTCAGCTGACTGTATTGCACAATCTAGCACCTGATTAAAGAATTCAACTTTGAATTGTTGTTTGGGGTCTCTTATGGGTTTATCCCGTGCCTCGTAATCAAAATGTCTTCTTCTTTGGTGACTCTTGTATTCTTGAATGGGTGGGAAAATAGCTTCAGTGTGAAGTTCCTCTGCCAACTCTGTGCACTCTTCAGAACTTTTTGAAATCCCTCATCTGACCGGTAAGACTGTAGGTATGACTTTGCTTTGTCCACTTGTTCCATTGCTCCAGATATATCAAGGTCAACATCTTGGAGTCTCTTGCTTACAACATTTATTTCAAGCAGTATGTCATGCCACAACACTAAGCCACACAGAAATTTGAAGTTATGCATGTTTCTGATGATTCCATTTCCCTCCACCACTGTTCTCCCACGAACAGTTCCTGTCATAGCATTATCCTCCATAATGGCAACTATGGCATCATCTATCTTCTCAGTTTGGTGTTTGACAGGCTTTATTGCCTCCACTCCACTTTCCCATTGTGTGGCACTCAGTGGTTTCACTGTCAGAGAAGTTGTTCCCAGATCTTGCTTCAAAATTTGCCATCGATGAGTTGATGCAGAGAAAAATACATAGATGCTTTGAATTACATTAAAAAATTCAGCCACCTCACTAGAAGCTGATGCTGCATCACTGACCACCAAGTTCAATGAATGAGAACTGGATGGGACAAAAAAACCTTGAGGTTTAACTCTCAGATCGGTGTCTGCACTCCTCTGTGCTTTCCTCTCATGTTGGAACCATTATTGTAGCCCTGACCTCTCATATCAGCTATCGCAATTCCCATATCTTCCAGCTTTTTAAGAAGCACATTTGTCATATCAGCTCCTGTAGTATCATCAATATCAATAAATTCTAGAAAATGCTGTCTGACAGTCACCATTGCAAGGACATTTTCACTACGTTCTGTTGTTGTTACAAAACGCACTATTAAACTCATTTGTTCCGTATGGTTGATGTCAGGTGTGCAGTCAGGAATAACAGAGTGTGACAAAGTTCCTCCTCTGCCTTGGTGGGTCCTGCACTTATTGGTGGATTTGCTCGCCTCAGAGATTCACAGCAGCCCTCAGTTTGGCCACTTTTGTTAGTGGCTCAAACCTGCCGTCCACTCAGTTAGCCTCATCACTGGTCAGCATGGGGGAAACAGAGAACAATCCCCGCAGTCTCTCTGTCCCGCCTAGTGGGTCGGGGACAGGCCAGATCCCTTTCCAATTTAGATCTTCCCACCTGGTGTTTCTCATAGACCAGGTCAACTTCTCCTGTGTCCAATTAGGAGTTGGGGGGATGGGGGAAACACGGGCCCACCCTCTACACCGGGTTCCAGCCCAGGGCCCTGTGGATAGCAGCTGACTACAATGTTCCCTGTATCAGTTGCATGACAGCTACAACTCCCTGGGCTATTTCCCCATGGCCTTCCCCCAGCACCTTCTTTATCCTTACTGCAGAATCTTCCTCCTGAAGCCTGATCACGCTTGAACTTTTCAGTCCTCCAGCAGCACGCCTTCTCACTCCCTGCTCCTTGCGCACCCCCCTACGAACCGATGGGAGGTCCCTTTTAAACCAGGTGTCCAGATTAGCCTGCCTGCTATAATTGATTCTAGAAAGTTCTTAATTGGCTCCAGGTGTCTTGATTAGCTTGCCTGTCTTAATTGGTTCTAGCAGGTTCCTGATTGCTCTAGGGCAGCCCCTGCTCTGGTCACTCAGGGAACAGAAAACGATTCATCCAGTGGCCAGTATATTTGCCTTCTACCAGACTCCTGTACCCCACTGGTCTGGGTCTGCCACAAGAGTAATATCTTGCTGACTTCAGATCTACCACAATCTTCTGTTTGATTTTGTTGCCAGTAACTGTATGATCTGATTTTGAATTGTTTTTCCAAGGTAATGGTGTGTGTACATTTCTTGGGTGGTGACTCTTCTTAGATGCTCCTGGAGTACAGCATCAAATTCAGCCATCAGCTCCACAGTTTTAAGGAAGTTTCCATTATTTGGCACATACAGCTGATCTGAAGTGCCACGCAGTGCTAAGTTTTGGGTAGCAAACATTCTCACAATGGCAATGAGCCTTTTCAGAACATTTTACCAGTAAAGAGACTCTAATACAATCTTCTCTTGATGCTGATCATCTATGGTGGCCTTTAACCTTAGTCTCATCTCACGCTCTTTCCACCTATGGAATGCTCTCTGGTGATTTGCTGCCTTCTCATGGCATGCCAGATTTCTAGTCAGATTTTTCCAGTCCTTTGTTCCTGTAGAACCCAATGTTGCTGGAACATTAGACTGGAAGAGTTTGCAACAAAAACAGTATGCAGCATTCTGGGTTTTTGAGGTCATAAGCCATGGCCTCTCCACTTTGTCACCATTGGGGATTTCACACCAGTAATGTGTTGGATAGAAACTTCTATTTTCATTGTCTTCGGGGAACATGAAGTTTTTCACTTGCTGTGGCCCATGCAGTACAAGGAAGTCCCTCAGGCTCCTGCTCAAGTGGGTCCACTGTCCTGGATCATCTAGACTTAAGGAACTGAACTGAGCAGCAGCTGTTTCTTGCGCCTCCACCACACTCTTCTCTGATCTGCACTTTTCTTCAGGAATGTGCATGGTTACATCCATTTGAGATGAGATATGGATGCTGCAGTAGCTGCCAGGTCACCTGCACTGTGACTAACTAGAAGATCAGGCACCTCCTCACCACGCACATCCTCACTGGGGCTGGAAGGCTCACCGTGAACATTTGTGTCTATGTATCTCAGGAGAGCTCCTTCCTGCTTAGATAGAAAAGCTTCCTTTGATTTCTTTCTTTTTCTGAATGCTGCCCCAGAGGGGCGTTTTCTTCTTTCACTCATGACTGCTGTTCTGTGCCAGCTGTAGTGGCTCTCAACACTCAGTTGAAGGGGACAAATAAGCAGGCTGGTTGCAGGGCCTGAGTGAGGGAAGAGATCAGCGTCTTAAGGGCCTGACTGGCTCCTACTACTTCAGTTGACTGCCTGTTCTCCTCAAGTGGGTTCAGGGAAGCAGCAGGAAACAGGAAGCTCCCTGAGAAGCTGGTGTTAATCAGTCCAGGCTCCTGGGGGTACTAGAGAGGTCACAAGAGGCTCCTCCTCCTCTCTCTCCCTGCAGCTCCTGCTGCTTTCTGTTATTCCCTCTCACCTTTCCTACTGCCTGCCTGTTACGTCTCTTGTGCCCTCCTTCCTCCAGCACAGCACTCCACCATCTCTGTGCATGTAGAGCAGAGAGAATACATGTGCACCAGCAGCAGACACAATTTTCTACACTCTGGGTCCTAGTGGCGCCCCCCCACAGTCTGACACCTGAGGCGGCCACCTCAGTTTGTCTCATGGTAAGGTCAGACCTGGATTCCACTTAGTTTTCATTAACTTATCTTAAGTGGTGGGATCTCAGCATCTCTTAAAATCAGACTGTAGGTGTCTCAAGTGGGCACTCATAAACTGAGCACCCAAAATCAGAAACCACTTTTGAAAATTTCCCCCGGAGGGGTTCTCTGAGGCTAAAGTCATTAGTATTTTCAAGTCTCTTTTTTGACCCTGTGGTCCACAAATCGAGGGTGTTATACACATGCAAGGTGGTAGTAGTGGGGTTATTATTACAGAAGCTGTGATATAAAGATTTTGGGCCAAATTCAGATCTTGTCTAAACAAATACAACTGTCAAAGTCAATGACAAACACCACTTACACCAGGTTGAATTTGGACTATTGTATGGCAAATTAAGATATTAATTCTTAAGGCTAATAACAGAGAGCAGTAGGACATTTATAGGCAGAGGCAAGGGAGAAAAGATGCGTCTTTTAAGATGAGATTTGAAAAGAGATGGAGTCAATGAGCAGACTTGACAAGTCTTACTGTTTCCTCCACTGCTTTTCTATAGGTCTGTAGGGAAACTTGAACAATCTGCTGTTTTTTTCTGGTGATCAGCTCAGTGCTGTGTACAGGGGGGTTTCATATGAAATCAGAGATTTGTGCTGTTAACAAATAACCCTTGCACTAAAATGTTTCAAAGTCATCTTCTGTTTCCTTGATTTCTCTCATAATCTAGATTATACAACTTGAGATACCCCAAACTATTTCACAAGATAAACTTCTAAGCAAATATTTCTACCTTTCTCTATTTTTTTAATACACATATTTGCCAGAATTCTCAGTTATTACTGTTCGGGTTTAAAATCTGCTATCAGATCTTCTCAGGGTTACTTAGAAAACAGAAAGGTTGTTCCCTGAGGTAAAGAAATTAACACTTTTGTTTAAAAATGGAAATAGGTTTTTGGAGCCTTATTTTTTGATGTAAAAATATAAAAGTGTGACTAATTCTTCTAAACACATCAGTACAAAGGTGCTGTAAATGGCTTGGCTTTCATTCCCTCTTCCCACCCTATCCTTAAAGCTTATCACCATGAAGCAAAATAATATTGATATGCAAGATCACTTATTTATTATTATGTTTATGGTATTTCTGTGCATATCTAATTGCATTCATGGGATGGCTAGTATTTGATGGTATTTGCATACTATATATATATAGTGAAGTATATAGTCTCTAGCCATCCCATAAATGCAATTAGCTACCCTCACAGGGATTTTGCTAAATTAGTTAGGTATGGGCTTCTGATGTTTTTGCCTAAATTTATGCAAATATATCAAAATTTTCTAGTTTGTATTTTTTTTAAAGGTATTGGCAGAGACGAATGAGGGAGAAAGACCTGGAGCTTATTTTTCACTACCTTGCATCTCTTCTAGTAATTTATACTTGGGCAAAGTCAATGCAAAGAGTATGTGAAATGCCACTAAATCAGGATAATAGAATTTTACACCACTTTGCACAGATGAAATTACTACATGAAGTGGAAAATCAGGCCCCAGGTCTGTGACGTAGTTTGGATCAAGTTCATGAATAGTTTTGAAAACAAGGAGGACAATCTTTTGGTGAATCTTTACATAAGTGAATTTGGGAATTAGTGGACATATATGTGGATAGAAGTAAGTTGTACGTACTTTTTTAGTACAAGTGAGAAGTTGAACAGCAGCAGCTTGTCCATGTTTTTGTATGGATAAGACAACCATGTTCTCTCCCTGTGGTGATGCCCTTGACACTGCCTCGTCTACACCACACTCCTAAGTGACGCAGTTATATTGACTGAACTTCTCCCATTGACTTAGCTACCGCCTCTCAGGGAGGTGGAGTACCTAGGCTGACGAGTCTTTACTAAGTGCTACAGTGGTGCTGCTGCAGCACTGTAAGTGTAGACAAGTCCTTAGATATGTTTATAGGGAAAACAAGTTAAAGTTTATTTAACAAAGAATAGAGATTCAAGTGATAGCAAGTAGAAAATATCGGAAACAAATGGTAACCTGTAAAATAAAATCATAACATACGTTCTAGAGCCTAGACTTAAGTAACAAGATACTCTCATATATAAAGTATTCCTCACCAGTCTTATACAGCCAGGCTTGGCGGTGATCTTCCATTTCTGAGACAAGTCATGCTGTCAGCTTGCCTCCTCAGTAAAAGACCTAGGGTGTTTTTGCATCCCCACATGCACCCCAACAATCCGTTGTCTTTACTTGTAAACAGGATCTCCTTCTTCTGTTTATTTCTTCATGTAAATTTCTTCTCTTGAAGATTTCACAATCTCTTAATTAGCAAACAGGCATCCATTGTGATACATACAGTGCCCAATACACACGTGACCAGACAGAGAGAGAGGCACTGGTTACCTCCTTCTTGAAAACAACCTGTCTGAGACATGTTACCTCCTGGTTATCTGCCTTAAGAACATAATTTTTAAGTATAGACACATAAGTCCTTAAATATCATCCATGATTATGATGACCAGTGGACTAGTGGCTCTCGGTAGAGACCTTACTCGCCACCCTTTAGTGAATTATTATGCCATTATCTGTTCCAAGGGATCCCTGTAAAACTCAATGTACCCCCTTGCGTCCTCTGCCAGTTGATCAACTTTAGCAAGAGGTTTGATACCTTCATTTGATAAAATAGCTAACGTCTCAGCTGGGCCCCTTAAGTGCTACCAAAATAAACACAATGATTATGGATGAAACACCTTTATGTAGGGTATCAACCATTTTGGAGTTGTCTCAATTATCTGTGTCATGTGATGTTTCTCTGTCAACTCTTGTTTCCATGCCAATATTGTAACTGATTTTGTCATGACATTAGTTTCACACAGACCATGCCAGAAGGAAAGATCCATTTCTAATAAAGCAAAACATAATTTGATCATCAGTCAGAAGTCCTCCATTCCAACTGTTTGAATATACAGTTATTAGAGGCAGTACTCATGTTTGAGAGCAGAATTAATATGTGTACTAGGATAAAATTCAAGCAAGTCTGTGCTCACTTTCTAGTTAATGCTCACTAGATCTGGTTGACATATGCCAATTTTAAAATAATAATTTCAGAATTTTCCATGAAAATATTTTGGTTTTTTTCTGTGAAAAACAGAAGCTAAAAACCAAAACATAAGTTTCTGAAAATGTTTTTGGTAAAAATTTTGGTTTTCAACACAAACTTTTGGTTCTCAAAAATCTAAACTAAACCTTTTGACCAAAACCTATATTTTTTAACTGGAAAGTGAAAAGTTTCCGAGAAAAAAATGTTTTTTCAATGAAAAAACACAACATTTCAAACAAACTGAAATTTTCTGCAAAGATTTTGTATTCTATTATTAGTAGTAGTTGAAAAGCTATTTTTTGTTGAGGGGAAATATTCTGATGAAAAAATATTGACCAGTTCTCATAGTAATATTAATAGAATGTTCCTGCTTGAGGTGAAAGATTGGAATGCTTTTGTATAGTCTGTCATAGAATGAATATTTTATATTAGTAGACTCCTTTAAAAACCTTGAGACAGCAACAATCAACTAAATAAATCAACTAAATAAAACAAGTTTGTTGCTAATCTGCAGCTAGTGAATAGATCTATTCATAGGAGAGTCTAGTTAAGGTCTAAACCTACTGTTATAGGGAGCAAACACGATATGCTGTTCTTCTGGTTTAATATACTATTTGCTTAATGGGCCACTGACATAATCATTTGATTTAGATCTTAGTCATACCATGTTCCCATGCTATGATATATTAATATACTTATGTATAAATATTGGAGGGCAAGTATGGTACATTATTATCCATGAGCAATTAGTTTCTATCTTAGGGATACTACTAGCTAGGTTTTAGTCATTAGAAATCTGAGTACGCTCAGCTCCAGTTGAAGCCAATAGTATTTTCTGATGGATCCATTATTCATGGTTACCCGTAGCTCTCTCTGTAATATAATCTTTGAGCATGTAACTATAATTGTATATTTCTACTACGTACTTGGATTTTTATGTTTAATTACTAGCGGTTTTTTATTCTTATCCAATGAATAATTAAATAATACTTTTATTTCTCTTTTCAGTTCCCCAATCAAGCAACCATAGGATGGTCTATAAAGCCAAAAGGAACCACTGATGTCAGGAAAGCATGGCATTTCAGGATTCCCTGTGTCTCTGCATGTCCAACTTTTGCAGCTTTTCATTAATATTTATATGTGACTTCTATATTTCTTGCAAGTGGTAATATTATGCAAAAATTAAGATATGTCATGTGCAGCAGTTTTCACATGCAAATATGGTCTATTTTCCTCTTTCCTCCACCCCCACCCCTGCCACCAGATTATTAGTTAAAATATGGGAGATTAGCACAGAAATAAAATTGCATGGGACAAATTCTGCTCTTGGTCATATGCCCATGGCCCCATTGAAATCAACCAAAAACGGAATTTAGCCCAATATATTTATAGCTTTACTATTATTACTATTAATATCTATATTGTTGTTGTGCCCAGAGGCTGATGTCAGAATTGGGTAGGTGGAAGGTGTTGTACAAACACATGCGAAGAATTTACAATCCAACAGCCGGATTTTCAGAGATACTAAGTGCCCTCTTGTTCCCATTTACTTTGGCTGGAGCTTAGCACTTCTGAAAAATCAGGCCATAGAAAAGTGACATTAAAAGTGGGAGGAGAGAGGGGTATAACTAAATACATGTATTTACAGACATATATACATTTGCAATTTTAAAATAATTATTATAAGTAGGTTAAGTGCCAGCTATCCCGATATCCCCACAAGCTGTCATTAACCAACTGATTTCTGGCAGAAATCATGGGAACAGTGGGTCTTTCTGAGGAAAGATTTGAAGGCACAGAGAGGGTAGTGGCCTTCTGGATCAGTTCAGGGAGGGTGATCCATGCACAAGGGACAACACAGAAGAAAGTGTGGAGAGATTTGTGTGAGAAAGTGACAAAATGGTAGATGAGGAAGGCCTGGATGGAGAGAAAATGGGTATGTCTACATTGCAATTAAAAACCTGCAGCTGGCCCATGTCAGCTGTTTTGGGCTCACAGGGCTGGAGCTAAGGGGCTGTTTAATTGCATTGTAGACATTCAGGCTGAGTCTGGAGACCAGGGTCTAGGCCCCTGCAAGGTGGGAGCCCAAATCCAAATGTCTACAAGGCAATTAAACAGCCCCTTAGCCTGAGCCCCGCGAATCTGAGTCTGCTGGCAGGGGCCAGCAGCATGTGTCTAATTGCAGAATAGACATGCTGAATGACAGCTCTTAGAAATGTGGATACAGTCTGGACATGCATTTGAGATTAAGGAGCCCACATTACAGGCCTGAGCACCAAGGTGAATGGTGGTGATGTCTATCGTGACAGAGAATGGGAAAAGTGGAGAGGGGGAATCATCATGAGCATATCACTAATCCAGCCTGTACATGTTAAAATAGGAATAGATCATTGTGCATTTGGGATTATTTTTTAAACTATTATAATGAACATGTACAAAACAGACAAAGTAACTCAGAGATATTGTCTGGACAAAGGAAACTGATGTCCTCTAAATAGCTACAGAACAACATGAGCTGTGGCAGTAGAAACCTCCACCCTATCATCCCTGAAGTCCCATTCAGACTTCCACTGAATGGACCATACTTAGGGGTGAGAGAATAGGTCACTCTCCAAGCTCATTCAACATTTGGTTGACTCTGAGAATGCCAACAGGAGCACCATTTGTGAGGGTATTTTCTATGATGTGAATATCTGTCCACAGGTACCATGCTAAAACCACCAATTCATTTTTCATAAGCTATCAAATAACCCTGAATATTGAATGATGGTCAGTGAAGGCATCTTTAAAGAGGGCTTCATCAATTTTCACAATTCTTAAATTGCATGCATTTATATATATAAATATTGAATAGCTGCTCATTCAGTGAGCACTGCTCATCTTGTGCACTGACTGAAGCAGGGCTCGTGTGGAAAAGCTAGTGTGATAATGCATTTAAAGACTATATCATAATGCACACACACAAGGGGGCTGAACTAAAGTAGCACAGGCAACCTCAATTTCTAAATCTGAGTACTTAACTTTGCAACCTTAGTGTTCCTTTAATAGAGTTTCTGGTGTATAATTCCATAAATTACTAAAAAGGGAAACTGCACAATTCCATCTTGTAGAACCTTGAATCTTGACTCAGCAGAGTTAGAACCTATAGATCCACTGCAAAGATCTCAGCCACTTGAGCTGACAGAGTAACTGACAGTAGAAGTAGGTTGCCATCCTCTGTGTGGGTCATGAGGGAAATGAGGTACATGTGCAAGAGGGTTTCACAGCTGTTTGCTGACAGCAGAGGAATATTGAGATTTAGGAATCATTCCTGAGTTCTTGAGGTTCAAGTGGCGTGTCCTCTTGTGATTACAGACACTTCTGCCCATCTGATCTTTTCTGCCCTTGGCCTCTCCAATCTGTCCTTGTCCCACTTTCCTCCCAAATCCTCCCTTAGCTCCTCATCCCAGGGTCCCTTCCATCCCCCATCGGCTCTATGCTCTAGTCCCCACCCCTCTGCTCCCCTTCCCAATCCCTCACCCGGAACATGCCCTGTCTCCTCGTCCTAGTCCCCAGTTCCAATCCCCCTGTTGGCTCCTTATCCCCATCCCCCACCATTTGACCCACTTTCTCAGTCTCCCTCTTCATCAGCCCAAGGCCCAGTTCCTCAGTCCTCTACATGCTAGTCAGGCTGTTTCCTCCTCCTTTTCCTTGCTGACTGGGCACCAGAAGTGGGAAGCATTGAGAGCAAGGAGAGACAGTCTTCTTGCTGTCAGTTCTGGTACCCTGCACCACAGTGGCCAGTGAGCGCCAGGAGGAGCAATTGCAGGGAAAGTCCTTCTTAATCTCTGTGTGTTCAGTACAAATGGAATCTTCAAAATATGTCAAAGTCTAACAAGTCTCTCTGAATGTATATAAACTGAGATTTTCAGAGGCTCATACCTTGGTCAAATTTGGGCAGATTTTTCACAGGGACAACAAAAGACACATCCTTAACACCAGCCTGTTCCCTCTCCCAAATTTCAAGTTCCTGTTCCAAAGCATGCGGCTTCAAGAGCGTCTCAACAAAATGTTTTTAAAAAATATTAACATGAGCAAAACAACCTCTTTTCCGCTGAGAAACAGCTGAACTATTTTTACTGAAATTAAAATATATATATATATCAACCTGAGCAGACATCCAGCATGGAACATTTCAGATTAAATGGTTAAAGTTGGCAAAGTTATAAGCAACTGGAAATAGGGTCTCATAATGGAAAGTGTCTGGCAGTCTTAACTATAGGTGTTGCAACCTACATAGCCTATAAATAAGAGAGAGAGAGAGAGAGAGTGTTAAAACTTTTAAATAGAATACTTCAGACCTTAGCTAAATCCTGAGTTAAGACCGGGGGTTACAAATATTGTACACGGCTATTGTGCTCAGCAAACAAAGGATTGGCCATGACTGCAGATCCTTTCCTGTCCTGTGTTTTGTTTAATCTGTGGAAATGGCCACAAGTCCTTCTATATACCTCATTAGTTCCCTAGCAGGCCATCCATGGACTAATTTCTAGTTTTTACTAGTAAAGTGTGTTCTGGTTAACACAGGGTTGTTATCTCTGTAGAGGTGTGAAATGAAATAATCTAATGGTTAGGGGCCTTTTCAAAAATGTCCACATATAGAAGGTGGGGGAGGATTAGAGGCTTTGTGGGATGCATGCAGAAAATAAAAATCCTTCGCTCTCCCACGTGAAGTTAGACAACTGGCAGCCATATGTGTAAGCAAGCAAAGTTTTACTACTTCTTTCTAAAAGAGATCATTCTAAAAGCTTTATTTTCTTGCCAGTTGGCTAAGAAACGAACAAGGAACAATAGATTCAAGATGAAATAATTTGCATTTATGATGAACACAAGGAACATCTACCTTGCATTTTCCTAAAAAAAGAAAAATTAAACCCCATTTTTAATTAACTGATAAACTATTAATCAAATTTTTGCAATGTTAGGTGACACATTATTCATTTAGATAGAATGACTGTGAACTTAAACTAATCAAATCTGATTTGCCCACATATGCTTGATTGAAATACATTTTAACTAGCATATACAAAGAAAAAATCTTGGATTTCTTACCTAATCTTCAGAGTATACTGCTGAGTTAATAAGGGCAGCTTTTTTTTAAATGAGACCACCATTTCTTAATCTGCATATCAAAATCAAGAGCAACTTAATTGCAAAACACATATTCCTGAAATCTAATCATTATACTGCTTTAGGGTATTTTATTGAAGCATGTTAAATTATGGACAGAATATTAATGATGAAGCTAATCAAACCCAATTAGTCACTTCTAACAATAGTCACATAAATACACAAGTCAGGTACTAAAATACTGTAGGTATGGTTTTTAAAATTTTAATATAAAATTTATATGGTATTTATGAATTATATACTCGTTATTTTTAATCTGAAAATCTAAGACAAGTCATTTCAGAGAAAATGAGCTGGGCTAGAAGACAAAGGAATTTGTCCCATCGTATTAGAATTGGCATTCCTGATATCTGAACATATAAACAGTGCACAGATTTTATGGTGATGGGCACATAATTAGTAGGGTAGAAAGGTAGATAGGCCCTGGCTTTCAAATATGGGAATGGAAAAATGAACATAGAATTGTATACCTAATTTGTGCAAGTGATTATCATGATTGTATGCACAAACTGGGTATTTGCATGTACAAATTTATATTGGCCCTGATCCTGTGAAGACTTAAGCATATGGTTAACTTTAAGCTGCACTTGATGGAAACCAAAACAGGTTCAATTATGTATTGATGTTGTGGGTGGCTTTCCACTGACTAACTAGGCCATTATAGCCTGCTACTTTGATAATTATGGGATGGCAGCAGCCATCTTACTTTAAGTGTGTCTGTTCTATAAAAAAGCAAAAAACAAAAAGAACCCAAACACACACTAAAGGGGTCATAGATGCTAATGGTGTGTCCTTTGTTTGTTTTGAAAGACTACTGAAATTGCAGCCATAAGAATTTCTACAATTTAGTTTATATAAATAATGACAGAGTATTTATAACCTCTACTTGCACTTTCATATATAAGTATATTTTCAGTGATAATTGTCTAATTTATAGTTTGTTTTCCATAAATCATAACTATGATTTTAACACCAGAGAACGTTTGACAGGGTTTGCAATTCCACTGATAGCAAAAACTGTTTTGTGTGTCTAAGAACCTATGGAATTTTTCTCATAAAAGTGATGATCATTCTTGGCTCAGTCATGCCATTTATGCACAGACCTCTGTAGGGGGGATGTGAAACTGCACTTCTCGAGGGGGGGGGAGAGTTAGTTAGTGCAGCCACTGCTACACCCCTTCAAGGAGTGCAGCATACTACCCCTTGTGTGCAGGGCCACCGCAATGAGTAGGTTCAAAGGGGAAGCAGGCCCAGGACACTACCTCTTCCCCCTCCCCTTTTGGGGTGATGTATGTGTGTGTGTGTAACGCATGTTACCTCCATGCAGTTATCTGTCCCTCTCTCGAGGTGAGACCATGTGTAGAGGTTTAAGAGTGTGCTACGGCCTCCAGCCCAGCTGTGCTGGTTCTTTAGCTCAGACAGAAGAGTCTTTTATGTTTTTAGACCCAAATGTCTTAGAGTCAGTTCCTGCAGAAGACATGTCAGGTATGTCACTGCAGCTAGTGGCCTGTACAGGGTTTGAACTGCTGTGGACTGCTGACACTCGGGACAAGCTTCCCTAGCCAGCTCTGTCCATGCTAACTCAGTGAGTCTAGCTGCTAGAAGGGGACAGATAGACCACAGCTTTGAGTCTGCTTCTGTCTGCAAGCACATGGACCTGGTCTTCTAGCTCAAGTAATGGAGTCTGATGTTTTTTTTAATCCAGAGATTCCCAGGTTCAGCCCCCATAGGTAACTCATTCAAGGGCATTGTCCATGCACTCTTGGGGGTACAAGGAGGAAGCAGTCCCTGTGATCCCATGAGCACAAGAACTATGACAGACTCTAATGTGCAATGTGCAAGTGGTAAGAGACTTTCCAAATGCTCTTTCCCGCCCTGCATAAAGGCCAACCATGATCTTGCTCTTGGAAAGGAAAATACCTTTGAAAGAAGAACAGCCCTATCAAAAACTAGCACTAATTTCAATGTATCTGAAGCATACTAAGCATATAAATACGCATCATATTTTGTGTTTGAAGTTATTATGCACCCACCATCAGCTGAGGAAATAAATTATCACATATGTTGAGACATCTACTTGATCTGCAGATGCAAAACATAATCAGGTAATGAATAATAAATTCTATTATTTGTGCCCACAAAAAGAGACTGAAGAGGTTGAGTGGCCTTTGAAAAGTGGCCCATACTTCTTTTTCATATGGCATAGAGCTCATTCCAAGAGGAACTTAATGCTTCTGGCTGTATTTTAAAATTCATAATAAGAGTATGGCAAATTAAGCACACAATGGCATTCAGGTTTTGCAGGCACAGCTGTATGCCTAAATTTTTTGAAAATCTGACCGTTACTAACAGTGAACAAATCAGATCCTACATAGACAATAATCCTTTGAGAAAAACGAATTTAATCCAAGTTTGCTATCGGGTTGTACTAGAAATAATGTGGGTCCTGGCCAACTAACTCAAGTTTATTAGCAGAGGCGTCCACTGTAACTCTATTGAAAATGAAGAGCTCCTGTACTATTCTATGAAATCCACACGGTGCTGATGTGGGTGAGCTGCACTCTCACATTCTGGTTATATTCTTCAGAGCAGGCTCAATTACAGTGGCAAACATACATACACCGGATTTGAATTGATCACAGGATTTCAGCAGAATATCAACACTTAACAAATACATTTAAATAAAAACTCTGTATTGAAATAACATGGAGGTGGTAATAAAAATAAGGTAATGTAGGTCAAGATCCTGCACTGAGATCTATGTGGGAAGTCAGTGGGGTTCTGTGTGGGCACAGGGGTTTGCCCACTTGGAGCTCAATGCAGCATCAGAGCGTTAATTGAAACATGCACCATCATGCACCTTTTCTAGGTTTAACATCTTCCTTCTTGGTAGGTAGGGGTGTCTAGTATACTCTTTGGGGACTGTGATGTTGGATGGACTATGGAGTCTGAATCAACCATGTATTTGAAAATGATGATCTGTCCAGCACTACCAATATTTAACTGTTGGAATAATCTTTCTGTAATATTTTTTGACAGAGTTGATGATACCTGGACACTGTAAGGCTCATTCACCAATGCCTTACTCCATCTTCAACTACAGTTTCAGGTGGTCATAAGGGCTGGAGACTGGAAGGGGGTTATCCTTATCTGCTATCACTTTGCAGTAAGTTGTTAAATTTCTGCAGTCTAGAGGAACATCCAGTGCTCAGGTTTGCATGATAGATCTTGACTCCATTATCCTGCTTTCAGATATTCTGCTATATGTGCAAATTGATGTTGGTGGGAATTCTGCACATTTATGGAGAGCACAAGATCCACGGTATTACAGAAACATTAACGTAGTGTAATCTTATCTATTGCTCTATCAATATCTAGTGCATCAACAAACAGTTCACTATTGCATTATTCCAGTTTTTCCTGATGCAACTCCAAAGTACCAGAGGAACAAACAAGCTCAGATCTTCTGAATTTTGTTATTAAAGAAGGAATTAAAGCGCTCACACAATGCTGTTGAATACACAGCACAGTGCTGAGTCACCATAACAGGCTGCAAAATAGAGTCAGTGCTTCTTTAAAAGACTGCTGCCTATCATCCTTCATTCCATGATTTATTTCACTGGTCATTTATCCAGAAATAATAATCAGACCCTGACTTCCTCAAAGCCTGCTCTTTGCTGTTTCAGATCAGAGCCACTGCCCTACAGTTTTCAAATACATTTCTTCTTATTATTGAGAGGCAGGAGCACACAAAATGAATTCTTTCTGGAGAGGAAGATGGTCAGCGAGAGTTGGTCACAATAGTCTACATTGACTCTCATTGGTTTGTTTGCAGAGAGGGCTGTCTGCCAAGAGCAGGTTCTCTATTTTCTGCATGGAAGGAGAGTGCCACTTCCATGGCAACATTACCGCGTTCTGGCTTTGCATGGATGCCCTTCTGTTTGTGTTCTGCCTCAAGAGAGTGCTACAGATTTTGGGAACAGTGAAGAAGGGAAGGAGCTATTCTTTGTAGCACCATCCCTTGTTCTGCTTCCAGATTTTAGCATGGGTAAATGGGCTTCTTAGAAACTAAGTAGAGGAAAAGCATTGGAGAGAACACACAGACCACCAACAAAACAGGGGCCTAACTGCCTTACATGCTGAGTAGTCATTTACACTGGCCAGTGTGAGTGGAGAATTCTGACTGGATGTTTACACTCATGTTGCAAATGTATAAATGTCAATACAGAGTCCAAAGAAAGAACAATCACGTCTACTCTCTTTCTGGGGCACACAGGTGGAAATGGAGAGGCTCACCATGAAATCTTGCACCCACTGAAGTCAATAGCAAAACATTGGCTTCAGTGGGGCCAGGATTTCATTGGAGCTCTTCAGTGTGGTTTGTGGAGCATTGCCCATTAGGATGCTTGTTCTGTTCATGATGATTATTATGGCCACAAAAAGTAAATTTCTAAATTTAAAACTTAATTGAGGTAAAAGTTAACTTTTAACCACAAAAAGAAAAGGAGTACTTGTGGCACCTTAGAGACTAACAAATTTATTTGAGCATAAGCTTTCATGAGCTACAGCTCACTTCATCGGATGCATTCAGTGGAAAATACTGTAGCTCACGAAAGCTTACGCTCAAATACATTTGTTAGTCTCTAAGGTGCCACAAGTACTCCTTTTCTTTTTGCGAATACAGACTAACATGGCTGTTACTCTGAAACCTTTTAACCACAAAGTGCACAAGTCTACATTAACTGTGAGAGCTTATTACTTCAACTCTCAGCCTTCCCCACCCAACACCTTCCCCATTTGTTTGTCCCCAATCATCATGTCTTGTCTAAAATTAGATTGTAAGTTCTTTCAGGCAGGGACCATATTTCTGTTTTGTGCAGTAAAGTACAATCTTGGGGACTGTAATAAATAAATAAATTTTACAATCCTGTGGAAACAAATATTCATGCTTTTGACTGAGTTTCTGAACATGAATACAAGTTATCAAGGATGTGTGTCTGGAGGCGTGGTTTCTACATACACACATTGTTTCCTTTTTAAGACATCTGCATCTGTAGAATTCAGTTCAGGTTTTAGCCCTAGAAACTTATCATTATTGTGCCCTGATCAGCAAAGTATGATATCAGTGGGTTTTAAAGTTACACATAGCTGGATTGAGGCCTTATACTTTCTTGTATGTGCTCCTATAACTTAAAATGGTCAGATATTTACTACTGAAGATGTTCAAATCCTCACTCTGTCATATTTATTTATTTTGATTCATATATGTGTCCTAAACTCAAGATGTTTTTACAAAAAATTCAAAATATAATCAAATAAAAAAGCAGCATCTGCTTCTCACCCCCAATGTAGAAAATCAACCAACCACAACAATATCATTCCTAAACTATGTTAATCAGTATCCCCTTAAACACAAACAGTGGTGCCTTATTCTGTCTTTCCCTTTCCCGAGATTTGGTTTAATAGATGGGCTTGTCTTGATGGTCAATACTTTCAGGCTATTTTGGATCAAGGGATAGTGATGTCAATTCCAAAGTTTAGGGTCCCTTACGGTTAATGATCTGCAGGCAGGTTTTATGCCACGGGGAATCCAGTTCAAGCACCTCTGCTGATCCCAGCTGTGGCAGTATGGACTAGGCCTTCATACTACTGTAAAAATAAAAGTGGCCTACTTAACAACATGTGCAGGCAGTATGTTTTTTTGCACTGTAGCCAATAAATATTTCCGTGTTTACACTTTTATGATCTATTCTGTAAACTGACTAACTCCTCAAGGCAGATTGATAAGAATGATTAGAATGCCTCCCAAACTAATAATCAACTAGATCAATAATGCTTAACATGTTAAAACATGTAAAAATACCTTCTTATACCTCTGCCTCGAAATAGTCTAAGCAGACCTGGTTTATTTTATAAAAATCTATTTTTATATGTTTGCCCATGGGATCAAAATGGCATCTTTGGAGTCATTCTAATCTTTTGGGTCCGATGGAAGCCCACCTAAATGCCTTGAGTCACCTTTGCTGAATTATGCATGTTTTATAACATTCCATGAAAAATATTTGCTTTTATATAATTCAATTTTATGTTTAAATAATGATAAGGTTTAACACAAATCCACCACACCCATGAAACATAAAGTTGTGATATTCTGTTTGTGGATTTGATTTTTCTTTTTAAAAAGTTTAGGTGAATTTAATATCAGTGAAAGTTTCTGGATGTACATTATTGGGACTGGAGACATTCATTCCAAGTGTCAGCTATGATGTTGATTTACCTGAGATGGAGTCTTCATCACCAAGAATTAGACTGAGACCACTCAACCCCTTTTACATAGGCCACTGATTAGGACTCAGATGAGCATCTGTCTTTAGTGTCCTGGCCAGATTTGAATAGGTGACTTAAGGTGCATCTTGCTGTAACTCTCCTGAGTCAGCTAGTTCCCCAAGAGATGCTCTTCTTACCTACTGCCCAATCTTGCAATCTTTACTTGCATGAGAGGTCCTTAAGCATTCCATTGACATCAATCAATAGGACTCTTCACATAAACAGGATTACGTGTCTGAGTAAGGGTTTGCAGGATTGAGCCCTAACATTGTCTTTGTTTCTGCAGTAGCACAAATTAAGAACACAGTTTCTGGCTTCTCTCTGTTTTTTTTTTTCCACAGTCTTGCCACAGTTTTTGCTTTTAATAAAGATTAATGTAACATTTCGTAGTATTTGGAATTTGACTGAGAGGAATTAAACAAAACTGGCAGGGAGTCAGTAAATAGACAATGCCTTGGGCAACAGAGTACAGTATGTTAGAGCAGAATAGATGGCAAGGAACGAAAAAAGGTGAATGAACTAAAAGGGGTGGTAGATAGTAGGAAAATATGCATAATTTTAGCAGGAAAAACATGCAGTTTTCAGATGAAATGTATTAGTAAAGTGAAAAGATAAATTGTATACAATAGGTTCATTTAATTGTCTGAAAAGATGGAAAATTTGCAAGTAAAATGATAGAAAGAGTTTTTGAAATTAATATTAAAGTGCTAAAAACCCATCAACCTTGGTGAATTAAACACCTAGGGAAATATCAGCTCCAGAGGTTAAGAGGTGAGAGTACATTTTAATGGTAGATTAAGGTGATTCAGAGGACTTGATTATTGTAATGTATGAAGAGAATGGTGTTACTTACGCGAAACACACGTCACTTTTATCATTTTGAAACAAGAGTGTGTGAAATACAAATTAGCAGGCACACCTCCTTAATGGCCATTAAGCTAAGGAGCATTTAAAATGAAAAACAAAGGGGGAGCTTTGTACAAGCCTAACAGTGTCAGCCTGGCTCAGGTATAGCAAAAATAACACAAAGCATAACCTACACTTGGTCAATAATTAGCAGAAACATTTACCAAGCAACAGAGCACCCAACAATTCCACTCTCAACTCAGAGCCCTTTCTGGCTATAAGTCTATTATCAGAGAGCTGAACATTTCAACTTCATTGAAGCAACAGAGGTTACTAAATATGACACCCTCACTACATGAGCCCATATACCTAATGGGGTCAAACTCCCAAAGGGCCTCAATTGGGCTTGTAAAATTCAAAATGCAGTTTTTCACACATGTTTTACATGCACCAGTACTTTGATTTGTACATGGAAAATGCCTATATGTTTAGATTAAATTAGATGGTTAAACGTCTACTTAGGCTGTGTGCACACAAGCAGTTTGTGTGTGCTAATGTTAAAAAGTTCATTTGCAAAATTGCAAGAGAAGTTTAGGAGGATTTTTAAAAATCTAGTGCCGTGTGTGTGTACAATTTCACCATTAACACTATCACAGGTATCCTCATAATTACCTCAGCAAATGAATACAGTAACAGTGTGGGCCAAATTCATCCCTGATGTAACTTCTTGACTTGAATGGAAACATATTAGCCCTGGTCTACACTAGGACTTTAGGTCGAATTTAGCAGCGTTAAATCGATTTAAACCTGCACCCGTCCACACAATGAAGCCCTTTATTTCGACTTAAAGGGCTCTTAAAATCGATTTCCTTACTCCACCCCTGACAAGTGGATTAGCGCTTAAATCGACGTTGCCGGCTCGAATTTGGGGTACTGTGGACACAATTCGATGGTATTGGCCTCCGGGAGCTATCCCAGAGTGCTCCATTCTGACCGCTCTGGACAGCGCTCTCAACTCAGATGCACTGGCCAGGTAGACAGGAAAAGAACCGCGAACTTTTGAATCTCATTTCCTGTTTGGCCAGCGTGGCAAGCTGCAGGTGACCATGCAGAGCTCATCAGCACAGGTGACCATGATGGAGTCCCAGAATCGCAAAAGAGCTCCAGCATGGACTGAACGGGAGGTACGGGATCTGATCGCTGTTTGGGGAGAGGAATCCGTGCTATCAGAACTCCGTTCCAGTTTTCGAAATGCCAAAACCTTTCTGAAAATCTCCCAGGGCATGAAGGACAGAGGCCATAACAGGGACCCGAAGCAGTGCCGCGTGAAACTGAAGGAGCTGAGGCAAGCCTACCAGAAAACCAGAGAGGCGAACAGCCGCTCTGGGTCAGAGCCCCAAACATGCCGCTTCTATGATGAGCTGCATGCCATTTTAGGGGGTTCAGCCACCACTACCCCAGCCGTGTTGTTTGACTCCTTCAATGGAGATGGAGGCAATACAGAAGTAGGTTTTGGGGACGAAGAAGATGATGATGAGGAGGTTGTAGATAGCTCACAGCAAGCAAGCGGAGAAACCGGTTTTCCCGACAGCCAGGAACTGTTTCTCACCCTAGACCTGGAGCCAGTACCCCCCGAACCCACCCAAGGCTGCCTCCTGGACTCAGCAGGCGGAGAAGGGACCTCTGGTGAGTGTACCTTTTAAAATGCTATACATGGTTTAAAAGCAAGCATGTGAAAGGATTACTTTGCCCTGGCATTTGCGGTTCTGCCTTTGCAAAAGGTTTCTGGGGAGGGCAGCCTTATTTCGTCCTTCATTGTAGGACACTTTACCACTCCAGGCCAGCAACACGTACTGGGGAATCACTGTAGAACAAAGCATTGCAGTGTATGTTTGCTGGCATTCAACCAAAATCCGTTCACACGGTGGGAGGAGGCAAAATGCGACCTTGTAACGAAAGCACATGTGCTATGTATGTAATGTTAACAGCAAGGTTTACCCTGAAAGAGTGTAGCGACTGTTTTATAAAATGTGTCTTTTTAAATACCGCTGTCCCTTTTTTTTTCTCCACCAGCTGCATGTGTTTCAATGATCACAGGATCTTCTCCTTCCAAGAGGCTAGTGAAGCTTAGAAAGAAAAAAAAACGCACTCGCGATGAAATGTTCTCCGAGCTCATGCTGTCCTCCCACACTGACAGAGCACAGACGAATGCGTGGAGGCAAATAATGTCAGAGTGCAGGAAAGCACAAAATGACCGGGAGGAGAGGTGGAGGGCTGAAGAGAGTAAGTGGCGGGCTGAAGACAGGGCTGAAGCTCAAAGGTGGCGGCAGCGTGATGAGAGGAGGCAGGATTCAATGCTGAGGCTGCTGCAGGACCAAACCAGTATGCTCCAGTGTATGGTTGAGCTGCAGCAAAGGCAGCTGGAGCACAGACTGCCACTGCAGCCCCTCTGTAACCAAGCGCCCTCCTCCCCAAGTTCCATAGCCTCCACACCCAGACGCCCAAGAACGCGGTGGGGGGGCCTCCGGCCAACCAGCCACTCCACCACAGAGGATTGCCCAAAAAAAAGAAGGCTGTCATTCAATAAATTTTAAAGTTGTAAACTTTTAAAGTGCTGTGCTTAAAGTGCTGTGTGGCATTTTCCTTCCCTCCTCCACCACCCCTCCTGGGCTACCTTGGTAGTCATCCCCCTATTTGTGTGATGAATGAATAACGAATGCATGAATGTGAAGCAACAATGACTTTATTGGCTCTGCAAGCAATGATTAAAGGGAGGAGGGGTGGGTGGTTAGCTTACAGGGAAGTAGAGTGAACCAAGGGGTGGGGGGGTTCATCAAGGAGAAACAAACAGAACTTTCACACCGTAGCCTGGCCAGTCATGAAACTGTTTTTCAAAGCTTCTCTGATGCGTACCGCGCCCTCCTGTGCTCTTCTAACCGCCCTGGTGTCTGGCTGCGCGTAACCAGCAGCCAGGCGATTTGCCTCAACCTCCCACCCCGCCATAAACGTCTCCCCCTTACTCTCACAGATATTGTGGAGCACACAGCAAGCAGTAATAACAGTGGGAATATTGGTTTCGCTGAGGTCTAAGCGAGTCAGTAAACTGCGCCAGCGCGCCTTTAAACGTCCAAATGCACATTCTACCACCATTCTGCACTTGCTCAGCCTGTAGTTGAACAGCTCCTGACCACTGTCCAGGCTGCCTGTGTATGGCTTCATGAGCCATGGCATTAAGGGGTAGGCTGGGTCCCCAAGGATACATATAGGCATTTCAACATCCCCAACAGTTATTTTCTGGTCTGGGAATAAAGTCCCTTCCTGCAGCTTTTGAAACAGACCAGAGTTCCTGAAGATGCGAGCATCATGCACCTTTCCCGGCCATCCCACGTTGATGTTGGTGAAACGTCCCTTGTGATCCACCAGAGCTTGCAGCACTATCGAAAAGTACCCCTTGCGGTTTATGTACTCGGCGGCTTGGTGCTCCGGTGCCAAGATAGGGATATGGGTTCCATCTATAGCCCCACCACAGTTAGGGAATCCCATTGCAGCAAAGCCATCCACTATGACCTGCACATTTCCCAGGGTCACTACCCTTGATATCAGCAGATCTTTGATTGCGTGGGCTACTTGCATCACAGCAGCCCCCACAGTAGATTTGCCCACTCCAAATTGATTCCCAACTGACCGGTAGCTGTCTGGCGTTGCAAGCTTCCACAGGGCTATCGCCACTCGCTTCTCAACTGTGAGGGCTGCTCTCATCTTGGTATTCATGCGCTTCAGAGCAGGGGAAAGCAAGTCACAAAGTTCCATGAAAGTGCCCTTACGCATGCGAAAGTTTCGCAGCCACTGGGAATCGTCCCAGACCTGCAACACTATGCGGTCCCACCAGTCTGTGCTTGTTTCCCGAGCCCAGAATCGGCATTCCACAGCATGAACCTGCCCCATTAGCACCATGATGCATGCATTGGCAGGGCCCATGCTTTCAGAGAAATCTGTGTCCATGTCCTGATCACTCACGGGACCGCGCTGACGTTGCCTCCTCGCCCGGTATCGCGTTGCCATGTTCTGGTGCTGCATATACTGCTGAATAATGCGTGTGGTGTTTAATGTGCTCCTAATTGCCAAAGTGAGCTGAGCGGGCTCCATGCTTGCCGTGGTATGGCATCCGCACAGAAAAAAGGCGCGGAACGATTGTCTGCCGTTGCTCTGACGGAGGGAGGGGCGACTGACGACACGGCTTACAGGGTTGGCTTCAGGGAGCTAAAATCAACAAAGGGGGTGCCTGTACATCAAGGAGTATTTCAGGCAGGACTGCACGGAGGGTTCCAATAAGAAATGGTGCACCTAAGTTATCGTTGTTATTGGAACAAGGAGGTTAGCCTGGCCTCTGATTGATACATGGCTAGATTTACCTCGCTGCACCTTCTCTGTGAGTGACTGCAGTGTGACCTAGAGGAATGAGTCCCCTAGACAGGGGAGGAGGCAAATGAGTACAAAACAAATCTGGTCTATTTCTTGTTTTGACCCACTCCATCTATCTTTTACATCTTTGGCTGGCAGCAGACGGTGCAGAAGGACTGCATGCCATCCACATCTCATGACTGCTCGGCAGAAGATGGTACAGTACGACTGCTAGCCATCCCCATCTCTTGCCTGCCTGGCAGAAGATGGTACAGTACGACTGCTAGCAGTCCGTATCGCCTGCCCGCTCACCATAAGACGGTTCAATAGGACTGACTGCAGGACTAAAGAGAATGACCTGGTCAAGTCACTCCAAATTTAGTCCCTGCGCCCATGTCTGCCCAGGCGCTCCCAGCCGACGCGGCCAGGAGCACCTCGGACACGATGAGGACGACTACCAATCGTATTGCACCATCTGCTGCCAGAAGGCAAGGGGTTGCTGCTACTGTGCAGCAAAGCCGTACCGCGTCTGCCAGCACCCAGGAGACATAGGGTGACGGTTACCTGAGCGGGCTCCATGCTTGCTGTGGTATGGCGTCTGCACAGGTAACTCAGGAAAAAAGGCGCGAAATGATTGTCTGCCCTTGCTTTCACGGAGGGAGGGAGGGAACGGGGGCCTGACGACACGTACCCAGAACCACCCGCGACAATGTTTTAGCCCCATCAGAGTGCTCCATTGTGACTGCTCTGGACAGCACTCTCAGATGCCCGATTGTTTGCCATTGCTCTGACGCTGGGAGGGGCGCTTACAGGGTTGGCTTCAGGGAGCTAAAATCAACAAAGGGGGTGTCTTTACATCAAGGAGTATTTCAGGCAGGACTTCACGGAGGGTTCCAATAAGAAATGGTGCACCTAAGTTATTGTCCTTATTGGAGCAAGAAGGTTAGCCTGGCCTCTGATTGATACATGGCTAGATTTACCTCGCTGCACCTTCTCTGTAAGTGACTGCAGTGTGATCTAGAAGAATGAGTCCCCTAGACAGGGGAGGGGGGGAAGCAAATGAGTACAAAACAAATCTGGTCTATTTCTTGTTTTGATCCACTCCATCTATCTTTTACATCTTTGGCTGGCAGCAGACGGTGCAGAAGGACTGCATGCCATCCACATCTCATGGCTGCTCGGCAGAAGATGGTACAGTACGACTGCTAGCAGTCCGTATCGCCTGCCCGCTCACCATAAGACGGTTCAATAGGACTGACTGCAGGACTAAAGAGAATGACCTGGTCAAGTCACTCCAAATTTAGTCCCTGTGCCCATGTCTGCCCAGGCGCTCCTGATCGACCTCACAGAGGCGACCAGGAGCACCTCAGACATGACGATGACGGCTACCAGTCGTACTGTACCGTCTGCTGCCACAAGGCAAGGGGTTGCTGCTACTGTGTAGCAATGCCGTACCGCGTCTGCCAGCACCCAGGAGACATAGGGTGACGGTTACCTGAGCGGGCTCCATGCTTGCCATGGTATGGCGTCTGCACAGGTAACTCAGGAAAAAAGGCGCGAAATGATTGTCTGCCCTTGCTTTCACGGGGGGAGGGAGGGAACGGGGGGCTGACGATATGTACCCAGAACCACCCGCGACAATGTTTTAGCCCCATCAGGCATTGGGATCTCAACCCAGAATTCCAATGGGCAGCGGAGACTGCGGGAACTGTGGGATAGCTATCCACAGTGCAACGCTCCGGAAGTCGACGCTTGCCTCGGTACTGTGGAAGCGCTCCGCCGAGTTAATGCACTTAATGCACTTAGAGCATTTTCTGTGGGGACACACACACTCGAATTTATAAAACCGATTTCTAAAAAACCGACTTCTATAAATTCGACCTTATTCCGTAGTGTAGACATACCCTTAGAGTGATGAATTTGGCACCATATATGTCAGGTGCTAAAAAGCAGCACAAACATAGTATTATCCCTAGTAAAAGCCTTGGGGTCTGAGTCTTCTCTCACTTATACAGGTATAAATCATCACCAAAGTCAATGAAGTTATACCAGCATTAAAGTTGGAAGAAGTGAGAGGAGATTCAGGCCCTTAAGATATTCAGCTATCTGGACTATCTTTGCTAATCTATTGACATGATCAGGAAGTTCTCCTCCTTTACAGAGAAAAGATAAGGAAAAAAGCAAAGTGAAGCTAATCTTTTTTGAATCAGGCTTTCCTCTTGGGTATGACTACATGCAGAAAATCTGGAATTTCCAGGCAACACAAATCAAAGGTGGCAGAAGAATCTACAAAGCATACAAATAAACCATCCAAATTTCAGGTACTAAACCAAACAAGGCAGCATACATAGTGTAAGGGTATGTCTACACTACGGAATAAGGTCGAATTTATAGAAGTCGGTTTTTTAGAAATCGGTTTTATATATTCGAGTGTGTGTGTCCCCACAGAAAATGCTCTAAGTGCATTAAGTGCATTAACTCGGCGGAGCGCTTCCACAGTACCGAGGCTAGAGTCGACTTCCGGAGCGTTGCACTGTGGGTAGCTATCCCACAGTTCCCGCAGTCTTCGCTGCCCACTGGAATTCTGGGTTGAGATCCCAATGCCTGATGGGGCTAAAACATTGTTGCGGGTGGTTCTGGGTACATATCGTCAGGCCCCCGTTACCTCCCTCCCTCCGTGAAAGCAAGGGCAGACAATCGTTTCGCGCCTTTTTTCCTGAGTTACCTGTGCAGACGCCATACCACGGCAAGCATGGAGCCCGCTCAGGTAACCGTCACCCTATGTCTCCTGGGTGCTGGCAGACGCGGTACGGCATTGCTACACAGTAGCAGCAACCCCTTGCCTTGTGACAGGACTGCTAGCAGTCGTACTGTACCATCTTCTGCCGAGCAGCCATGAGATGTGGATGGCATGCAGTCCTTCTGCACCGTCTGCTGCCAGCCAAAGATGTAAAAGATAGATGGAGTGGATCAAAACAAGAAATAGACCAGATTTGTTTTGTACTCATTTGCTTCCCCCCCTCCCCTGTCTAGGGGACTAATTCTTCTAGGTCACACTGAAGTCACTCACAAAGAAGGTGCAGCGAGGTAAATCTAGCCATGTATCAATCAGAGGCCAGGCTAACCTTCTTGTTCCAATAAGAACGATAACTTAGGTGCACCATTTCTCATTGGAACCCTCCGTGAAGTCCTGCCTGAAATACTCCTTGATGTAAAGACACCCCCTTTGTTGATTTTAGCTCCCTGAAGCCAACCCTGTAAGCCGTGTCCTCAGTCGCCCCTCCCGGCGTCAGAGCAACGGCAAACAATCGGGCATCTGAGAGTGCTGTCCAGAGCAGTCACAATGGAGCACTCTGATGGGGCTAAAACATTGCCGTGGGTGGTTCTGGGTACATATCGTCAGGCCCCCGTTCCCTCCCTCCCTCTATGAAAGCAAGGGCAGACAATCGTTTTGCGCCTTTTTTCCTGAGTTACCTGTGCAGACGCCATACCACGGCAAGCATGGAGCCCGCTCAGGTAACCGTCACCCTATGTCTCCTGGGTGCTGGCAGACGCGGTACGGCTTTGCTACACAGTAGCAGCAACCCCTTGCCTTCTGGCAGCAGACGGTGCAATACGACTGGTAGTCGTCCTCGTCGTGTCCGAGGTGCTCCTGGCCACGTCGGCTGGGAGCGCCTGGGCAGACATGGGCGCAGGGACTAAATTTGGAGTGACTTGACCAGGTCATTCTCTTTAGTCCTGCAGTCAGTCCTATTGAACCGTCTTATGGTGAGCGGGCAGGCGATACGGACTGCTAGCAGTCGTACTGTACCATCTTCTGCCAGGCAGGCAAGAGATGAGGATTGCTAGTAGTCGTATTGTACCATCTTCTGCCAGGCAGGCAAGAGATGAGGATGGCTAGCAGTCGTACTGTACCATCTTCTGCCGAGCAGCCATGAGATGTGGATGGCATGCAGTCCTTCTGCACCGTCTGCTTCCAGCCAAAGATGTAAAAGATAGATGGAGTGGGTCAAAACAAGAAATAGACCAGATTTGTTTTGTACTCATTTGCTTCCCCCCCTCCCCTGTCTAGGGGACTCATTCCTCTAGGTCACACTGCAGTCACTCACAGAGAAGGTGCAGCAAGGTAAATCTAGCCATGTATCAATCAGAGGCCAGGCTAACCTCCTTGTTCCAATAAGAACGATAACTTAGGTGCACCATTTCTTATTGGAACCCTCCGTGAAGTCCTGCCTGAAATACTCCTTGATGTAAAGACACCCCCTTTGTTGATTTTAGCTCCCTGAAGCCAACCCTGTAAGCCGTGTCGTCAGTCGCCCCTCCCTCCGTCAGAGCAACGGCAGACAATCGTTCCACGCCTTTTTTCTGTGCGGACGCCATATCAAGGCAAGCATGGAGGCCGCTCAGCTCACTTTGGCAATTAGGAGCACATTAAACACCACACACATTATCCAGCAGTATATGCAGCACCAGAACCTGGCAAAGCGATACCAGGCGAGGAGGCGACGTCAGCGCGGTCACGTGAGTGATCAGGACATGGACACAGATTTCTCTGAAAGTATGGGCCCTGCCAATGCATGCATCATGGTGCTAATGGGGCAGGATCATGCTGTGGAACGCCGATTCTGGGCTCGGGAAACAAGCACAGACTGGTGGAACCGCATAGTGTTGCAGGTCTGGGACGATTCCCAGTGGCTGCGAAACTTTCGCATGCGTAAGGGCACTTTCATGGAACTTTGTGATTTGGTTTCCCCTGCCCTGAGGCGCATGAATACCAAGATGAGAGCAGCCCTCACAGTTGAGAAGCGAGTGGCGATAGCCCTGTGGAAGCTTGCAACGCCAGACAGCTACCGGTCAGTTGGGAATCAATTTGGAGTGGGCAAATCTACTGTGGGGGCTGCTGTGATGCAAGTAGCCCATGCAGTCAAAGATCTGCTGATATCAAGGGTAGTGACCCTGGGAAATGTGCAGGTCATAGTGGATGGCTTTGCTGCAATGGGATTCCCTAACTGTGGTGGGGCCATAGATGGAACCCATATCCCTATCTTGGCACCGGAGCACCAAGCCGCCGAGTACATAAACCGCAAGGGGTACTTTTCAATAGTGCTGCAAGCTCTGGTGGATCACAAGGGACGTTTCACCAACATCAACGTGGGATGACCGGGAAAGGTGCATGATGCTCGCATCTTCAGGAACTCTGGTCTGTTTCAAAAGCTGCAGGAAGGGACTTTATTCCCAGACCAGAAAATAACTGTTGGGGATGTTGAAATGCCTATATGTATCCTTGGGGACCCAGCCTACCCCTTAATGCCATGGCTCATGAAGCCGTACACAGGCAGCCTGGACAGTAGTCAAGAGCTGTTCAACTACAGGCTGAGCAAGTGCAGAATGGTGGTAGAATGTGCATTTGGACGTTTAAAGGCGCGCTGGCGCAGTTCACTGACTCGCTTAGACCTCAGCGAAACCAATATTCCCACTGTTATTACAGCTTGCTGTGTGCTCCACAATATCTGTGAGAGTAAGGGAAAGACGTTAATGGCGGGGTGGGAGGTTGAGGCAAATCGCCTGGCTGCTGGTTACGCGCAGCCAGACACCAGGGCGGTTAGAAGAGCACAGGAGGGCGCGGTACGCATCAGAGAAGCTTTGAAAACCAGTTTCATGACTGGCCAGGCTACGGTGTGAAAGTTCTGTTTGTTTCTCCTTGATGAAACCCCCCGCCCCTTGGTTCACTCTACTTCCCTGTAAGCTAACCACCCGCCCCTCCTCCCTTCAATCATTGCTTGCAGAGGCAATAAAGTCATTGTTGCTTCACATTCATGCATTCTTTATTCATTCATCACACAAATAGGGGGATGACTACCAAGGTAGCCCAGGAGGGGTGGTGGAGGAGGGAAGGAAAATGCCACACAGCACTTTAAGCACAGCACTTTAAAAGTTTACAACTTTAAAATTTATTGAATGACAGCCTTCTTTTTTTTGGGCAATCCTCTGTGCTGGAGTGGCTGGTTGGCCGGAGGCCCCCCCACCGCGTTCTTGGGCGTCTGGGTGTGGAGGCTATGGAACTTGGGGAGGAGGGCGGTTGGTTACAGAGGGGCTGCAGTGGCAGTCTGTGCTCCAGCTGCCTTTGCTGCAGCTCAACCATACACTGGAGCATACTGGTTTGGTCCTGCAGCAGCCTCAGCATTGAATCCTGCCTCCTCTCATCATGCTGTCGCCACATTTGAGCTTCAGCCCTGTCTTCAGCCCGCCACTTACTCTCTTCAGCCCGCCACTTACTCTCTTCAGCCCGCCACCTCTCCTCCCGGTCATTTTGTGCTTTCCTGCACTCTGACATTATTTGCCTCCACGCATTCGTCTGTACTCTGTCAGTGTGGGAGGACAGCATGAGCTCGGAGAACATTTCATCGCGAGTGCGTTTTTTTTTCTTTCTAAGCTTCACTAGCCTCTGGGAAGGAGAAGATCCTGTGATCATTGAAACACATGCAGCTGGTGGAGAAAAAAAAAGGGACAGCGGTATTTAAAAAGACACATTTTATAAAACAGTGGCTACACTTTTTCAGGGTAAACCTTGCTGTTAACATTACATACATAGCACATGTGCTTTCATTACAAGGTCACATTTTGCCTCCTCCCACTGCGTGACTACCCCCTCAACCTTCCCCCCTCCCTGTGGCTAACAGCGGGGAACATTTCTGTTTAGCCACAGGCAAACAGCCCAGCAGGAATGGGCTCCTCTGAGTGTCCCCTGAAGAAAAGCACTCTATTTCAACCAGGTGACCATGAATTATATCTCACTCTCCTGAGGATAACACAGAGAGGTAAAGAACGGATGTTGTTTGAATGCCAGCAAACATACACTGCAATGCTTTGTTCTACAATGATTCCCGAGTACGTGTTACTGGCCTGGAGTGGTAAAGTGTCCTACCATGAAGGACGCAATAAGGCTGCCCTCCCCAGAAACCTTTTGCAAAGGCTTTAGGACTACATCTAGGAGAACCGCAAATGCCAGGGCAAAGTAATCCTTTCACATGCTTGCTTTTAAACCATGTATAGTATTTTAAAAGGTACACTCACCAGAGGTCCCTTCTCCACCTGCTGGGTCCAGGAGGCAGGCTTGGGTGGGTTCGGGGGGTACTGGCTCCAGGTCTAGGGTGAGAAACAGTTCCTGGCTGTCGGGAAAACCGTTTTCTCCGCTTGCTTGCTGTGAGCTATCTACAACCTCCTCCTCCTCATCTTCTTCGTCCCCAAAACCTGCTTCCGTATTGCCTCCATCTCCATTGAAGGAGTCAAACAACACGGCTGGGGTAGTGGTGGCTGAACCCCCTAAAATGACATGCAGCTCATCATAGAAGCGGCATGTTTGGGGCTCTGACCCAGAGCGGCTGTTCACCTCTCTGGTTTTCTGGTAGGCTTGCCTCAGCTCCTTCAGTTTCACGCGGCACTGCTTCGGGTCCCTGTTATGGCCTCTGTCCTTCATGCCCTGGGAGATTTTGACAAAGGTTTTGGCATTTCGAAAACTGGAACGGAGTTCTGATCGCACGGATTCCTCTCCTCAAACAGCGATCAGATCCCGTACCTCCCGTTCGGTCCATGCTGGAGCTCTTTTGCGATTCTGGGACTCCATCATGGTCACCTGTGCTGATGAGCTCTGCATGGTCACCTGCAGCTTGCCACGCTGGCCAAACAGGAAATGAGATTCAAAAGTTCGCGGTTCTTTTCCTGTCTACCTGGCCAGTGCATCTGAGTTGAGAGTGCTGTCCAGAGCGGTCATAATGGAGCACTCTGGGATAGCTCCCGGAGGCCAATACCATCGAATTGTGTCCACAGTACCCCAAATTCGAGCCGGCAACGTCGATTTAAGCGCTAATCCACTTGTCAGGGGTGGAGTAAGGAAATCGATTTTAAGAGCCCTTTAAGTCGAAATAAAGGGCTTCATTGTGTGGACGGGTGCAGGTTTACATCGATTTAACGCTGCTAAATTCGACCTAAAGTCCTAGTGTAGACCAGGGCTAAGAACTAAGATATAGGCAACTATGTTTTCTGTGAGGTTTCTAGAGCATTATCACATACCAGTGCCATAAAAATAAATTATATTAATGCATTATTAGGAAAGGTATAATAAGATTAAAATATAATACACATTAATAGTGGGCTAGCTTCACTTTCAGATATTCCTCTATAGATGCTTGTTGGAAAAGAATATAGAAAACTTAGAGGTTCCTTTCCCTAAAAAAGCATGTAGTCTATCCAATTCTTTTAAAATAGCTGGTCAAAAAATGAGTGTTTAATTTCTCTGTTTTCTTCCAAGCCTGATTCTGAGAGCCTGATTCTCAGTCATATTCAAGCTCCTTTACACCATTCTGGTGGGTGCAAATGGGCCACAAATTACACTTAGTCCACTTTAAGGCCCCTTTACATTGCCAGTACTGTGAAAAGGAGCCGTATTTTAAGTGAGAATCAGGCCCATTGTTTCCCCTGCTTGAGAGAAACAAATAAAAACGGATTTACCTTAATAATTGTTCATACTGAAGCACTGATTCTGAGGATTGATCATTTTGATGGTGCTTAGATATGGTGACAAACATGGGACAGATAGATAAGGTAACACTGAGCAAATATCTTGTCACCCTCTATAACTGAACACTTCAATAGTAATTACAGTGTTTAAACTGAAGAAGAATCAGCATGTTGGTGTTGCCTCTGAAGTCTCATATCTTCCTCTAGTGACAGAGAAGTGGGACAGAAGGAGCACAAGGGGATTTAAAGGGCAGCACTGAACATGCCAATGACAGTGTTATGTGTTGATGCTTCAGTTCCCTTTTCTTCTTCTATTTGATGACCACTTGATCATTTATAGCCTAGAGACTCCTGGTCAATGGAAGCTTGCCGAGTAGTCCCACTGTTCTATCGGTCATCCCACAAACATGGCAAAAATATTGACAGCTGCAATAAGAAAAGGTTGAAGGAGATACAAATCTAGGCCCCAATCCTGAAAACACTCAAGCACGAGTAACTTCACACACATTAGTAGTCCCGGCGGAAGTAGAATAGAGAAAGCACATTCCTGGAATCCTAAGAGTAGGAACATTCACTATATGGCCACTCCCAAGGTAGGCCAAATTTTTAGAATTAACAGACTTGATGGTAGCCCTTTAAGATTGATCTCACATCCAAGTTGTGCCATTTGAGCCCCTTAGGGTTCTCAGAAGAAGGGCAGAAAGAAGAGAGAATAATATTTTTCAAAATGAAACTGAGAGGGCTGGGGAGAACTCCTGCATCTGTTAGCAAAGCTAAGGCAGTTATTTTTACAAAGTTTACCAGTTCATTGACCCTTCTAGCGTGTAACTGCAACAAGGAAGATTTTTTTTTTTTTAAGTAGTAAAACCACCAAGAGAATCTCCTTAAGGGGTCAAAAAGAGGCCTCATTAGAAGAGTTGATACCAGAATACGATTAAGATGCTGGGTCAGAGTGAGTCTGCAGACCAGCTGTAACCTTTTAGGTACTGGTTCTTTATTCCACTTGAAATCAGTGCAAAGTTAGGATCTACATACTGCAGTCAGCAACACAATATCTTCTGCCTAGATAGAAATGGAATATGTGGCAGTGGTAATGTTTAAAGAAACATGAAACAGAAGGCACTTTTGCAGAATTCAGAGCAGGGCCTAAGGAACAGCATTATTCTGACTTCTATATTCTATATTAACTTTACCCACTGAGTATGACTGGGACTACTCATAGCATGTACAATTGATTATATACATAAATCTTTGTGAGTTTGGGGCCTAATTGTGTGAAGAGAGGCATGTAGAAATCTCTTGCTTAATTTGATAGAAGCCATTGTGAGCATGTAAGCTGTGGTGTTTGGAATCTTGCAGTACTATGTTCGGACATATTCATTTCAATTTGATGTGGAACAGCACTCCAGTTACACAATGATTGGATTAGTAGCACAGAGTGATTGGTTTAGCAGTTGATGAGTGTTTGTAACTTGCTACATTCCAACTGCATTACTGGCGTTAGCATTCAATACCAGCAGCATTCAAACTTCAACCTATCCCGTAAGTGGACCAGCTAGATTGATTCTAAATCACCACTTAACTTGAGCTAGGCACTTTGGTGTGTGGATGGGAGTCGGGTTAGGAGCAACACATGAGTTATAGCTTGAGCTAACAATGCAGTGAAAGCAACCCCCAAAAGACTTGACCCGAGTCATCAGTAACAGAGATTCTGCAATTAGAGTGCTTATATTGTACCCCATGCAGTCCCACTGATGACAGTGGTTTTACACAGCTTATAAATCCACACAAAGTTTGGCCCAGAGACATGTTTCTTGTTCCTCTTTGGCAAATTATTCATACCATCTGTTTGTCACTATTAAAACATTTTTCTTTGGCATATGAAATGCAAAATGCAAAAGGGCCCAGCAAACGATCCCACATTTCAGTTAGTACAATAGAATTTATGTAGTTGCTACTCTGACAAGTGACATGCTCTTTTAATTGGCCCAGTTGCCAAAACCATTCAATGCAATACATTTTGAGGACTCTAAACAATGGATTAATGGCACACCTACTAGTAAAAAGTCTGCATAATTGGCACACACGGAGCTGTTTGCATGCTTTTTCACTGTATTTAACAGATGTAAAATAGTGTTTGGTGACATACATTTCCCATTTTGTGGCTCCTCTGCTTACTTCATGCTGCTTTTGTTCTTTATTATGACTGAAGAAAGATTGAAATGTTAAATTTTAAAAATATTTTAATGCTCTGGTTTGCCTTAAGATCAAGTTGTGAAATAAAAAGGGATCTTTCTTAGGAATTTAAAAATTGTCCATATCCATAGTTTTTGTGTGTTGTGTATCAGTGAGCCCCTGATGAGAATGTTGATTACTTAATTGGGATATTTCTAATAATGTTCAAGAGAGGTACTAAGCAGATTAAAAGGAAGCTATTTAGTATCAGCATTTAGAAAGGATACAAGATTTACATAAAGTATTAGACTAGAAAGGACAGATTCTTTTGCTAGTGAGCTGCTTTCTGAAGAATGTGTATGTAAGCATCATGGTCATTCAAAGGGCTCCAAGAAATCTCTCCACATCCATAGCTGCCCAAATATATGTAGGTTCGAGCCTAAATTTCAAGTGACCTTCAATATTGTGAGCTCAACCCTTTTAGAATTCTAACTATCTGAGTTTACTTGGAATACGGGAGGCCAAAAAATAAATTGAGGTCTTCCTGTCTAAAAATTGAGGTCTTCCTCCTGAATAATTGTTTTAAATTCTGCATATCTAGAACAGGAAAATGTTGATCCATATTCTTGGGAATGATCTGTTTTTAAATTGTATGTTCTTTGGGCAGGAACTGTGTCTTCCTCTGTGTTTGGAATGTTCCTACTATACTGGTTCTCAACCTTTTCTGTACCTCATGTAACAATAGAAACAAGTTTTGGACCCTCCTCTCATCTAGACATAAAAAAAAAAAAAAAAAGAGAAGGTGATTGCAAGCCCCAGGTTAAGAACCCAGGGCCTAGCACTTCAGCAATCTAAATAAAACATAATAAAAACGCACTGTAAAAAAACTAAAATGAAAACCAAACCTACCAACCAAACATAGTAACGGAACACATTCCTCAAAATTGTTGCTTCATGGGATATCTAAAGTTAGCTCCCTTCTTCTGATGCTCTTGTGGTGTTTCCAAACTTCCTTGTTATCTGACAGCACCTGAGAGGAACCAAAGGAGAGGAAAGATGAGACTTTTGGGAAGGGAAAAGGGGCAGAAATGGAAGTGATGCAAATGCTTGGCTTGACTGTGGTTCAGAATTAGAAGTTGGTCAAGAAGCTAGAGCCAGTTGACACCCACTACAAAAAAGAAACAGCAAAGGGGGAGTCAGCCACTGAGCCTAAGGGGGGGGAGGGGAAATTGCGATGAAAGCCCTTTGTCATCTGCTTGTAAAATAATGACTATCATGCCCTTTTACTCACTAGTTCCCTGAACAAGTATAGGATAGCCCTCGTGATTTTATCCTTGCAAATGAAGCCATGGCTTTTAGTCTTATTGATATACTATGGATGTCTATTTTAAAAAATCTTACTAAATAATTCACTAATTTTAAATAATGGTGAATGAAACACTGTAGGATACATAATATGGAACAAATACACTACAGAATGCTTGGAAAAGCTAAACCATGTAAAAATAAATAAAAGAGCTGTATTGGCTCCAGGATGAACTACAAAATGTGCACGTTAGAAAAACAGAATAGCAAGGAAAATGAATTTTAAAAATGTTAAAAATACATTAATAGTCTAACTTAAGACCATCCCAAGCATGAAAATTGAAAGATCATGTAGCTATGTTATTGAGTCCCCAAGCTATGGAGCGTGTATAGCACAGAACGTGAGATTACAATAAAAATAAGGGTGGGGGTTAATCCCAGTGTTCTGGCCAAATTCCATTTCAGATAAATGGTTACACGCTTCTTCAGCTGCTGTGTAGTGATATTGTGTGCTGCTGAACTGCCACCCCATCCTGTTAGCAACGGGTGACTGGTTCAGTGGTGGAGTAAATGGTCCCAGTGGATTTGTAAAATGTGTTGTGCTGCTTTGGGCCATGAGAGCCACACAACATTTTTTTTTTTTTTTTTTAATTCAAGGAGGATGAAATTTGGGCCCCATTCACGTCAGTGGCAAACTCCCAATGAATTCCGTGGGGCCAAGATTTTGCCTTGCAATTGTGAACTCTTTAGGGCGGGAATTCTAATTTTGTTGTTGTTGTTGAGCACGATATACCTGATGTAAAGCACTGAGCACATATAGGATAAAACATACATTACAATATATACACAGAAGATAGTATTATTATATCAAAATCACTCAAGTCTCTTCAGACCCACGCTATTTTGTCTTTTGCAATAATTAAGTGCAAAAGTTGTATGTGCAACTGTCTGTGCATGATATATATATAGAGAGAGAGAGAAAGAGAGAGGGGGATAAGAAACTAAAGAAACCTGTAGGGGTTCTTTAGGGGACTGGAGTGAAGAATATAATGCAGTGTTTCTCAAACTATAATCTGCAAGAGCCCTTCCTGTGGTCTGTACAATGCAATGTTTAAGAACCAATGTGTAGATTTGGGTGTTAGAAAGAATTGGGCCCATTAATGGATATTTTGCTTAATAAGTGAACTGCAGAATGAAAAACATGGAGAATAACTGATCTAATGAGTCTATGATCTAGGATCTAATTAATCTATGGTGTAGTATAAGGGATTTTCCCAATTTGCACTATTCCAGGATATTGTGGATCTGAAATTAATAAAACTAGATTCTTGTTTTTCTATTACTAGAACGTATCAGAAGGGTAGCCGTGTTAGTCTGGATCTGTAAAAATGGCAAAGGGTCCTGGGGCACCTTATAGACTAACAGACGTATTGGAGCATAAGCTTTCATGGGTGCATCCAACGAAGTGGGTTTTCACCCACGAAAGCTTATGCTCCAATACATCTGTTAGTCTATAAGGTGCCACAGGACTCTTTGCCGCTATTACTAGAACATCTGTTATGAATCCAGTGTAGTGGTGGAGACAACTTTTTTTAGGTGCGGCAGCAGGCAGGCTAAAAAATAATAAAGTAATAGCTGTTGAATATTGCTTCAGTGAATAGTTTTGAACTGACTAAGTTTATTCATTTTTAACAAAGTGAGATAAATGAACTGCTGTTCCCAACTCAGTGTTTCCTTTATTAATGAAATCCCTACATTTTTTTGGTGGGGAGAGGGGGCTAAAGCCCTTGCAAGCCCTCATTTGTCTATTTCCACAAAGCAAGTTTCTGATGTAGAATCCAGTAGGCCTTGAACCCAGTATAGTCATTATTTGGGCTGTTGTCAGTGTAGGATCAAGTGGGTTTGTGATTTATAATCTTACAGGTTGTAATTTAACCCTATTGGGTCTGTGTTCTGGTATCTAATGGATCTGTAATTTGGGATACATCAGGTATAGGATCAAGTGATTCTGTGCTTTGGGGTCTGAGACTTGGAATCTGATGGCTCTCAAAGGCAGGGGGGTCTGATGGTTCTATATTCTGACAACTAATGGGCCTGAAATACAGTGAGGCATTTTGAATCTGAGTATTGAATCCAATTGGTCTGTGCTTTGTGATCTGATGGTTAGGGAATCCAGTGGATCTGGAATTTGTGATCTGAGAGCTCTGGGATTGTGGCTCTGTGCTGTAATGGCAATTGGATCCAGTGTCTCAATGCTTTATGGTCCCATGGCTATATGATCTAGTGTCCATGTGAGTTGTGATCTGATGGCTTGGGATCCAATAGATCTGTTTTGTGATCTGATGGCGATGGGATTAATTGGCTACATGCTTTGGGAGTTCGGATCCAGTGGCTTTGAGCTTTGGGAGCTTGGTTCAAGTGGCTCTATGCTTTGTGATCTATGGATGGATCAAGTGGCTATGGATTCCAATGGCTGTGTGCTGTGTTGATCCCATGGCGATGGGATCCAAGAGCTGTATGCTTTGGGAGGTGGGATCCAGGGATTGGGTTCTGTGTGATCCCCTGGTGATTGGATCCAGGGGCTGGGTGCTTTGGGAGCTGGGATCCAGGGGGAAGAAGCTGTGTGGTCCCCGGCGATGGGATCCAGGGGCTGTTTGGTCCCATGGCGATGGGATCCAGGGGTGGATGCTTTGGCATTGAGTGACTGGGTGCTATGTGGTCCCACGGCAATATCATCCAAGGGCTGTGTGATCGGATCCAGAGGCTGTGTGCTTTGGGAGCTGGGATCGAGGGACTGGGTGCTGTGTGATCCCATGACGATGGGATCCAGGGGTTATGTGGTCCCCTGGCAATGAGATCCAGGGGCTGGGTGCTTGGGAGCTGGGAATGAGGAACTGGGTGCTGTGTGGTCCTCTGGCGATGGGATCCAGGGTGCTGCGTGCTTTGGGAGCTGGGATCGAGGGACTGCGTGCTGTGTGGTCCCCGGTGATGGGGTCCAGGAGCTGTGTGGTCCCCTGGCGATGGAGTCCAGGGGACAAGGACTGCATGGTGCCCTGGCGATGGGGTCCAGGGGGCAGGGGCTGTGTGGTGGCCTGGCGATGGGGTCCAGGAGCTGTGTGGTCCCCTGGCGATGGAGTCCAGGGGACAAGGACTGCATGGTGCCCTGGCGATGGGGTCCAGGGGGAAGGGGCTGTGTGGTGGCCTGGCGATGGGGTCCAGGGGCTGAGGGGTCCCATGGCGAAGGGGTCCAGGGGCTGAGGGGCCCCAAGGCAATGGGATACAGGGGGCAGGGGCTGTGTGGTGGCCTGGCGATGGGGTCCAGGGGCTGAGCGGTCCCCTGGCGATGGGGTCCAGGGAGCAGGGGCTGTGTGGTGGACTGGCGATGGGGTAAGGGGGCAGGGGCCGCGTGGTGGCCTGGCGATGGGGTCCAGGGGCATGACGGCTTTGGGAGCTGGGATCGCGTTTGGTGCCCCCGGCGAGGCGCAGGGGGTGGGGAGCACCCGCCTTTCCGCTCGCTCGCCGCGGTGCCTCCGGCGGGCGCTGTGGCTGCCTACCCAGAGTGCAGCAGGCAGCCGGCCGGGCGGGCGGGAGGAGGAGGCGGCGCGGCAGCGGCTGGGCTCAAGCTGCTCGTGCTCTCCGGCCCCTCGGCGCAGCTGGTCCCGGGCGCAGGCGGTGGCGCGGCCCAGAATGCGAGTGTGAGATGCTTCCCCCGGCAGCGGCTCCCCGGGCCCAGGCGGCGGCGGTCCCCGCGTGGATGCGGCTCCGGAGCCGGCGCTTCACGCTGCACAAACATTTCTATAGGACTCATTCGCCTTGCTGAGGAGAGCGGCCCGGCCCGCGCCCCCGCCAGCCCCTGCCCCCGCCCGGGCCATGCAGGCCCCCGGCACAGCCTCGCCGCTCAGCGCCGCGCAGGTGGGCCGCCTGCGGGAGGAGCAGGGAAAGGTAAAGGCCGAGCAGCAGCGCCGGGGGCCTGGGCCGCTCCGCAGCGAGGCCCGGAAGGGTGCCCGGAGCGCCGGGCCCGGCTGGGGGGAAGCGGGGCAGGGGCCCGGGGGAGGAGGCCCAGGCCGCGGGGTCATGGCAGCGTTGGGCCTGTAACGGTTGTTGTCGCTTCCACCGCACTCGAGAGAGAACGTGTGCGGGGAGCGCCTCGCCCCGGCGGGTCCGGCACCGCGGAGCTGGCACGGGGCTGCCAGCTGAGCGTCCGGAGTCGCCTCAGGCCGGAGCCCAGCCCCAAGGGTGCGCACCCACCCCCCGTAGTGCCGCTGGCGTCATCGGCCCCCCAACAACACCAGGGCTTGGGGTAAAAAGGGTGTGACCCCCCCACAAAGCCGGTTCTGTCCCCCAGAGTAGAGGCCTGTGGGTGCTTTTAACACAGGGCTGCTTCAAAAGTGGACCCTGACCCAGCTTCTGGAGTGGGGCTGAAATAAACCGTGTCAGTGTCCTAGCTCTGCCTAAAGTGTTGAAATCCAATAGTCCAAGTTAAAGATGATCTGTCAGCCCTAAGGTTAGCGTCCTGGCTTTTGGCCTTGTGTCGCAGCCATGTTACTCCAATGCCATTTTTGTGTTTCCTTTCTTTTAAATTCAAAGAATACCTTTTAAGAAAAGTTGGAAGATACCCATATGTTTACTGATGCACCATGTGGGCTCCCTAGGGGTCATTGCAATCTGTTGTGTAAATACTTGCTTTAATGTGTAACAAACATCGTTTTAAGGTTTTATGTCAGGGTGTAATTGTACGTGCATAGTAGTACCAGTTTTTCAAATTATTATTCTCTCAGATGCTTAATCTTTTTTTAATAGGAAAGGTGATTATGCGTTTAGGTCTGCAAGTTGGTCCACACAGAGCCTTATTGAAGTCAGTGGAGCTTCCTGTGGGCTTCTGCCCATGTGAACTAACTTCCATAGGTAGGGCATTAGGGTCTAATCAGTCATGAACCTTCTTTTGAAGACTGATTACTTTAGAGCTGTATTTAAAATAGCCAGACTATCAAATGTCTTTTTTACAAAGTTTCCTGCCTTAGAATACTGAATGTCTTCTCTTACTCCATGCTGTATATGGGCTTAGTGCAAAACTGGAGATCTCTCCTTCTTAAGATTAGTCATATCCGCTTACTAGGTGATTGATGTGATTTTTGGGGTGATAGGCCCCTATCCTGCAATTAGCTCTGCATAGGTGCAGGTGTCTACCTATATGAAATTAATTGCATGATCAGAGCCATATTTAGCACACATCATCATGAGTATTTCATGCCAATAATCTAAATACCTTTTCAGTTGTCCTCTTGGTCTCTTCATAAGGTTAAAAATTTTGTATGCATCTTAAAAGTAGCTCCCTAGGTATAAAAGAAAACTCTTAGTAGTTCCTTTACTGTATGGTGCTTCCACCAACATCACTTTTTTGAGGGTAGGGAGCCTAAGTAATGCATACATGATACAGACCATGAGCATCTTCTGGAATATTGTGTATAAACAAGATGTCTGGCTTTGGAGAAAAAGACCCACATCATTACCTAAAGATCTACCTAAACTGATGGGTTGTTAACATGGATGAAAATTAGGATAATCTGGTGGGATACTCTGAATGGTCTCTTCTTATAAGAACATCAGATGAGAGTAAACTGTTCTCTCTCTCCACAGTCCAGTTACTTTCCAGGCTAGTTGACTGTGATGGAGAATTATGCTTCTGTGATGCTTTAGTGTCAATTGGTCATGGAGTGTAAGTGCATGTCTGTCAGGAGCATGTAGAATTATTCCCAGTTCATGGCAAGGCCCTTCAGTAAGCAAGTTTAAGACTGTTCTCAAACAGATCTGCTCCAGTGGAAAAGAGACCCAAGAGGCCATTAATTAAGACTGTTAGGCTGCTGTACCAAAATTGTATTTTATCGTAAGGAAACTTTACATAATTTCTGCAGATTGGCTAAAAATATTTGAACCCTTCAGCTTCATTATGAAATTATCCTGAGGAGCTAAATATCTTAGTTACAGTGGAGTGTCAGGATGAAGCCGTAGTGGGCTCTTCCTCTGTGAAATAGAGAATTGGAAGCTGTATATAATCGCATTACAATAGTGTTTTTGGTTCTGAAAATATTATATTTTAAGGTTGAGGAGACCATTTCATTTATACCATCACCTTCCTTTTCAGATAGTCATAGATTTCATAAATTTGAGCAAACTCCACTTGGAGGCAAGCTTGAAATTAGATATGATTGCTATAAAATTTTGCACAGTGCTTTTGCTAATCTAGTAGTCATATAAATGTCTTTCACAACCTGTGTTCTAATACCCTACAACATTTTCTTAATATAGTCTCAAAAGAAGTGGTCAAATATTTGTCAAATAACTTGAAAATTTCACACTTTGAAAAATAATTTAATTGATGTATTTTTATTTTCACCCAGCTCTGACTCTCATTCTGATATGCTTAGATTTACAGAAATGCACACACACACCACTGTTTATCCAGGTGACAATATGCTCCCTTTAGGACTGAAACTTGGTTGAATAAAAATAAATTATTTAGCTTTACTCCCACTAGACTGAAACTTATACCATATTGTGTCCTTTTTTCCTCTAGGCTTTGAAATAATGACATACACTATTAATTACCTGCTGACCTAGAAATATTTTTATTTGAATCATGATTGATTTTTAGCATGCATATTGCTTTGCTAAAGTGGATACGTGTTGCATTCTTTTACTGATTTAGGCATGAGTTTTGGCTTTTAAAATGTAGTAAGTAGTTCTCAATCTTTTCAGTAACAGGAGTCACCTTTCATCTACGTAGGCCCTCCCTCCTGTTTATAAACGTCGGAAGACCAGGAAGTTCATGACCCACTGATGTCTGTTTGGGGCTGCCACATCCCAGTTTAGGAACTCTGTTGGCGAATGATTTTAATTCTTGGTTAGAATAGCCACTTGCCTGTTGGACAGTTTTCATCTTGTTAGTTTGTAGTGATAATCAGACCAAACCTTTAAAAGCAATTTTCAGGACATCTACTAAACGTACTTGGTAGAAAAACATGTCTTAGAATGTGTATCTTCGGGATAAATTATAGAAGAATATCTAGTAATTTTCATGATAAAGACTATCACTGAAAGCATCATGTCTGCTTAAAGTTTTGAATGTTAGTGTAAAAAAATATAGCACATTTATCACTGATTGCTTGAAAGTTCAGTATCTGTTAGCTGGAAATATTATGTTAAGCCCACTGTTTGTAGGTGTAGGAAGTACAATATAGATATTTAAAGAGGCAGAATCTCATGCTCTAGAGCAGTGGTTCTTAAACTGTGGGTTTGGACAGCAAAATGAGGCGCAAGCCCATTTTAATGGGATCACCAGGGCTGGTTTAGACTTGCTGGGGCTCAGGGCCCAAGCCCTACCAACCAGGGCCAAAGCACAAGGTCATCAGTTCTGGGTGGTGGGGTTCAGGTTACATACATGCTTCCTGCCTGGGGCGGAAGCCCTGGGTGGTGAGGCTCGGGCTTCAGCTTTTGCCGACCTGCCCAAGACGGTGGGGCTTGAGTGGGCTCGGTCCCCGCTCCTGAGGTCGTGTAGTAATTTTTGTTGTCAGTGCAATGAAGTTTGAGAACCCCTGCTATAGAGCCTGAATTTAAATTTAATAGTTTATATATAAATGTGATTCTCAGTGACTAATGGATCCTTGGTTACTAACAGATAAGAGGTAGATGAATGTTCTGTACTGTTGTCACTCTGCAGACAGCTAAATTGTTGAATAATTGAACAAGTTATGTGTTACAAAATGGGAGATGTTTAGAGAACTATTTAGACCCATGAGGGACATGTTGAGTGCAAATGCAGTCTTGGGTAATCTAATGAATTCCATTGAGGTCTGGCAGCGTGGTGGTTTTAGTAGGAATATATTTTAAAGATTTTCATATTTCACTGATTCACGTCTGTTTTTTCTTCCTGGTTTAGGAAGAGTAGGAAGGGAAAGTGACTCTCCTGCAATTCACCATGTCATCTAAGTATCATGAGATTTTAGGGCACCGGTTATTGTAACTTACTGGTCAGTGTATGTTACATGTCCCTGACAGATTACTTATGAATTTAATTCATGTAGGGCAGAGGTGGGCAAACTATGGCCTGCAGGACCGTCCTGCCTGGCCCCTGAGCTCCCGGCCAGGAAGACTAGCCCTGGGCCTCTCCCCCGCTGTACCCTCCCCCACAGCCTCAGCACGCTGCACCCGCAGCACTCTGGTCCACGACTCCTGCCGGGTAGCGGGTTGGCTCTGGCCGGGCAGTAAGCTCCTGCTGCTCTGAGCAGCATGGTAAGTGAGCAGGGGTGTGTGTGTTGGATAAGGGGCAGAGGGTCCTGGGGAGCAGTCAGGTGACGGGGACCGGGGGGGGGGTTGGATAGGCGTGGAAGTCCTGGGGGGTGCTGTCGGGGCAGTCAGGGGACAGGGAGCAGGGGGAGGTTGGATGGGGATGGGGGTGGTTAGGGCAGGGGTCCTGGGAGGAGTGGTCAGGGCATGGGGACGGGGGGCTGGATGGGTCAAGGGTTCTGAGGGGGGTGGGCAGTGGAAGGGGGCAGGGGCCAGGCTGTTTGGGACGGCACAGGCTTCCCTACCCAGCGATCCATACAGTTTCGCAATGCCAATGTGGCCCTTGGGCCAAAAAGTTTGCCCACCCCTGGTGTAGGGTGATGTCTTTAACTCCAAATGCTATGTGTAAGTTCTGAAGAATAACAGTGTAACTGAGCAGAATCTTATGCCTTTCACTCTGGACTTGTCTATACTTCCGGCTAAATCAGCACTGCTGTTGGTCTGGTGAAGGCAAGCTACGTTGATGGCAGAGTGCTGTCCCGTTGATGTCTGTACTCCACCTCCCTATGAGGCGGAAGGTAAGTCAGCGGGAGAGTATCTGACGTCTACATAGCGCAGTGTAGACGTGCTGTAAGTTGACCCAAGTTGCATCAACTTCAGTTATGCAACTGAAGTAGCGTAACTTAGGTCAACTTACAGCTTTAGTGTAGAATAGCCCTCTGATACTGCAACAGCGGCGGCACTATAGGTGCCTGCAGACTCAAGAAAATGACACTGCATTATTTTATACATATTTCATGTTTCAAGCTTATCTTTACCGCCATAAGTTCTAGAAGTATTTTTTTTAAATGAAGACCTCCATCAACAATTTCAGCAGATTTTAGATCCTCTTGCTTTTGAGGGCAAGCTTCCTCCTTGTTTGGGGCATGTAGATTTTACACGCCCTGATGGCAAATATCTGCTTTCATATTAGAAAGTAATCACACAAATAACTATATATTTATTATACAAACTGTTTGTGATAAAGAGAGAGAACAGTATGCCAAAATAATAGTAGCTACTACCACTGTAAAGTACATGACAAGTACATTGTTGTGATTCATTAAAAGATGGAGTCACTTACCTTGTTGCCCCATTAAAATGGTAGTAACTGTCAACATAATCAGAATATTTATAATATTGATGGTTTCAGATGGGGTGACTGATTCTCTTAATATATAGATGCTCATTATCTTCATAACAATTTATTTATTCAGTGTGGATTGCAGTGCAGTGCTTTTAAGCACATTGGACTCTTTCAGCCCTATTGTTCAATGGTGCTCATATCTCAACAAAGCTCACTAGTGAGAAACCAATTCTGTTAGCATCCGCTTTGAAGCATAACTTTCTGTGTAATGCCCATTATAGTTAGCCTAGCTTCCGAAGCGTTATGTGATTTAATCCTTTTTTAAAAAAAATCTCCACCCAAATACCACTTCAGAATCTCTATTTAGGCACAGTCCACCCTGTCAGATGGTTTTCTGTATTTCCTGATTCCACCCTTGCTTTCCCAAGCGCTGTTCAGAAGGAAAAGGGCACATTCAGTAGTTGGCTGAAGCTATCAGCTATAAAGCCTGCTTTATCTTCTAGCATTAACTGGTCACCTGTCTTACCTTGTTTTGGTCAATAATTGATAACTATATTGAGCCATGAGATTTGCCCACATTCCAAAGGAATTTATCCCATTGTTAATATGAATTAAATGTCTGCTGATTGTATAGCATCAGATTTTAACCCTGATTCTAGCAGATGCTTAAAAAGGTTAAATAATAATCACTCTTTATCTGAGGACGTGAACATTTAAACAATTTTTATAACAAAATATAGTATGGAGGAAGGAATCTCTCACATATTTCAGCCCAAAGCTGTGTCCGTTAGAAGGAAATGCTATGTGTTGCATCATTTCGTGTGTTGTGTAGCACATCTGAACTGGTTTCCAGAGGGCTAGCATGGATGCAATAAGAGACTTGTGAAAACATGTTAATTTGACACAGGTTAAATTGTATAACTGTGCTAATTAAGCTGTTTTGTGAACAGTTTAACTTTATCCTGGTGTGGACAGAGTCTTTAGTACTTTGCCTGTATATTACAATGCACCATTGTAGATTGATTAAGTAACGTGTGATTGCTTTCACAAAATTCATAATGTCACTACAGTGTAGGCACTTCAGTCTGAAAGTCAGACTATGTCAACAGATGGAGTGACCAGAGCCCTGCATCAAAATCTTACCAGTTTCACAGCCCACTACAGTAACTTCTGATCTTTGAGTAATTTATGTGTTTGTTTCTGCTGAAAGAAAAGGAGTACTTGTGGCACCTTAGAGACTAACCAATTTATTTGAGCATAAGCTTTCGTGAGCTACAGCTCACCTCATCGGATGCATACTGTGGAAACTGCAGAAGACACTATATACACAGAGACCATGAAACAATACCTCCTCCCACCCCACTCTCCTGCTGGTAAAGCTTATCTAAAGTGATCACTCTCCTTACAATGTGTATGATAATCAAGTTGGGCCATTTCCAGCACAAATCCAGGCTTTCTCACCCTCCGCGCCCCCCCACCCCCACACAAAGTCACTCTCCTGCTGGTAATAGCTCATCCAAAGTGACCACTCTCTTTACAATGTGTATGATAATCAAGGTGGGCCATTTCCAGCACAAATCCAGGTTTTCTCACCCCCCACCCCCCTTTTTTTCAAAAACCACACACACAAACTCACTCTCCTGCTGGTAATAGCTTATCCAAAGTGATGGATAAGCTATTACCAGCAGGAGAGTGAGTTTTTTTGAAAAAGGGGGGGGGGTGAGAAAACCTGGATTTGTGCTGGAAATGGCCCACCTTGATTATCATACACATTGTAAAGAGAGTGGTCACTTTGGATGGGCTGTTACCAGCAGGAGAGTGAGTTTGTGTGTGTGTGGGGGGGTGTGTGTGAGAAAACCTGGATTTGTGCTGGAAATGGCCCAACTTGATTATCATACACATTGTAAGGAGAGTGATCACTTTAGATAAGCTATTACCAGCAGGAGAGTGGGGTGGGAGGAGGTATTGTTTCATGGTCTCTGTGTATATAGTGTCTTCTGCAGTTTCCACAGTATGCATCCGATGAAGTGAGCTGTAGCTCACGAAAGCTTATGCTCAAATAAATTGGTTAGTCTCTAAGGTGCCACAAGTACTCCTTTTCTTTTTGCGAATACAGACTAACATGGCTGTTACTCTGAAACCTGTTTCTGCTGAGTTATAGTATCTATCACATTTTAATTAATACAGCAAGTGTTATTTTAATGTATAGAAGAGGTTACATTTATTCAGGTTATGAGGAATTTCTTATTTATGTGATTTTGAAGACCCCATTGACTCAGTATCTATTATTCCGCCCCCTGAAAATCTGGATGACTGTTCATAGAGTAGGGACTCACAGGACTTGGTAGATGTGCACTCAGTACTTCCTGAATGTTATGCCACAGATGGAAAGAGATTATACCACCCTTTTCTCTGCTAGTAGTTGGGGTAGTCCATGTAGTGTTTGTTTGTTTCTTAAAAGCAGTCCATCCAACATACTAGTAAGCCCAGCCTCTCCTTTCCTCATATAACAACAGCCACTCAGACAGACGACCCTTTGGGTCCTTTATCTCCATGGAGGACCCCCAGGCCGCCTCCAAGGAGCACTTTCCTATTCAGTTGGTAGCCTAGCTGGGTTCTGCTCCTATAGGAAACCAGCAGCCCCTCCTACAGGCAGCTGAGATGAGTTGGTTGCTATGAAACAGTAAGTGCCCTAGCCAGCCCAGCAGGTTCCCTTTAAAGCGCTAGTTTAAAGACTAGCTCAAGTAGCCTTTAAAGACTAGCTCAAGTAGCCAGTAAGGAGTTCTCCACCTCTCCCAACAGACCTCCCGACACCAAAAGAGTTTGTGCAGGATGTCTTAGATGTTTACACATTTGTTTCTTCTATGAGGGATATAAATCCTAAATGTCCCCTCAGAATTACAGTGAAACAAATAACAAAACCTTTACCCCTCATGAGAGATACGGGCATCATCTTCCTCAGCAACTGCATAATCTTAATTCTGTACCCCTTACTCTCTTGTTCTTCTTGCCTTCCATAACCCCTCTACCTGTGTCATCATTAAGGCTCAGATTTTGTCACGGATATTTTTAGTAAAAATCATGGACAGGTCACAGGCAATACAAATTCAGGGAAGCCCATGACCTGTCCGTGATTTTTACTAAAAATATCCCTGACAAAATGGGGTGGGAGGAGAGTCCAGCACCCACAGTGTCTGGGGGATATGGGGTCCCCTTGCTGCTCTCCACAGCTGGGCCACTGCAGGGACTGGGAGCTGCTAAGAGCTGTGGGGCTGCCTGCTGACAGCTCCAGCCCAGGGTCAGAAAATTTTACAGAGGTCTCTGGAGGTCACGGATTCCGTGGCTTCCGTGAAATAATCATAGCCTTAGTCATCATCCCTCATTACATCTTAACTTAAAGCCTCAATGTTGCAAATGGATGCACTAGCAGAAACCTCTACATCCTCAGAGTGAGAATAGAATTGTGAGATTCATGATTTTTTCCCTTATCTACACTTGTGCTAGGTACTTTTGAAGTTTTTTTTTTTTGAAGTTTTCGCTCAAGTTAATTGGCCCAGCAAAAGAATGGCAGCCCCTTGTACCTGTCAGACTGAGTAGATAGTGTGTGATTTCTCCTGCTCCCTAGATAAAAGGTATGTCTTCGCTACCCGCCATATCGGCGGGCAGCGATCGATCCAGCGGGGATCGATTTATCGCGTCTAGTCTAGACGTGATAAATCGATCCCCGAGCGCTGTCCCATCGACTCCTGTACTCTAGCGCCGCGAGAGGCGCAGGCAGAGTCGACGGGGGAGCAGCAGCAGTCGACTCACCGCGGTGGAGATACCATGGTAAGTTGATCTAAGTATGTCGACTTCAGCTATTAGAGTGATCCCCCATTTCCCCCCCCCCCACGCCCCCGTGTATAGACCAGGGCAAAGTCATGAAGAAGGAGGACTTCTTTGGGTTCTGCTAAAAACTTAGAAGTTATTGAAGTGATTCATACTCCCAGTAATTATTAATTTTGAATTCATTTTCTCAGACTTAACAAAACCTGTACCCTTTCAGGACAGTTGACATGTAAAGGTTTAGTTTTTCACTTTTTTTGCTGTGGACATAACTAAGAATTATTTTTTATGCTTGCCAAAATCATAATTTCCTCCAGTTATTCCTACCCTACTACACCCCATCTCATCTCACCTCCCAGCCAAGAAAAATCACCTTTGGACGGAGACTATATTAATAATTTTGAAATGTAATATTTAATCAATACCTTGATTTAAGCAATGAATGTTACATTTCAACAATGCTTTTTGGCTTTCCATTAAATCAAAAAAATGTACCAACTGACTGAAGAGCTTTAATAATTTTATTTCATTTTGTGCCATTTAGTTTTTGGAAATGTCAAAAATGGAAATATTTTTGAAAAGGTAAACATGATCGAAAATGGGACTGAAGGGGAAACCATTTTGCAAATCTTAATTATATCTTTCTCCATCAGTGTTTGCTATGTTTTAGACTAGAAACTTGTGGTTTCCAAAGGAAGACGTGAAATTTCATTTTACATGTTTATGTTGCATATGACTTGTTACGTCCTGACTTTACCAAGAAACTACTTAAATGTTTGGCTACCTAGCTATTTTATTACTGTATAATGTAAAGTCATATTCTAAATTAGTTACAACTTCATCAATAAATTCAGTTTTACCATGTCTTTTTGCTATGTGGTGTGTCAAAGAATATCACAAATGGGCTACCTGTCACAACGGGTCTTGATCCTGGAAACAATCACACATGTGGATAACTTAACTCACATGAGTAGTCCCACTGAAGTAAATATTCACATACTCAAAGTTAAACAACTAAATTCTGAAAAATTGGAATCATCCTAATGAGGGCAGTAGTAAAAATGAGGTTGATTTTATCCAGGACCCTAATAAACATTGAACTGTATTGCAAAGAACATTATACAGTTTGATTATGGTAATCTGCTCATGGGAGGGCATGAACCACAGAACCAAGGTCAAGACAGAGTACTTTGCAAAATCCCAAATGGCAAGGCCAATTTCCTAAAGATAAAAACATTGTTTTTAGATTTATTAGACTATTACTTTAACACCTCATTACTTCCTTTCACTTTCAGAAAAAGTATTCTATACTCTGTTTTCCTTAAGTAATGTGACTGAAAGAAAATGTTTAAAGTCAGACTAATTCAAGATTAAACTGTCTCAAATTATTTTATTACAGCATGTACACAAATTGCTTACATATCTGATCATATTCAGATTACTTTTCAAGTGGTAAATAATGCTACTTAGCACTTATACAGTGCTTTATATCTTCAAAGTGCTTCTCAGGCATTAGCTATTTAATTAGGATAGCACTCCTGTGAGGTAGGTAAGTTAGTACTACTTATCCCCATTTTACAGACGAAGAAATGTAGGGCTTGTCTGCACCACGCAGCTTTTAGCGACAAGGCTGAATCGATACAGCGTGTGTGAACACTCTTTTGCAGTATTTTGTCGGCACTTTTAACCCCACGAGCAGCATAAGCTTTGTCGGCAGGAGAACGCTCCTGCCAACAAAGTCACGTCTCACTGCCGCTTGCATCGGGCAAAACTTTTGTCTTTTGCGGGGGAGCTTTTTTAAGTATCTGCAAAAAATAAGTTTTGGTGACAACTGTGCAATGGGGACAAACCCTTAGACTGAGAAATGATTTACCCAAGGCCAAACAGAAGCATTCAGTGTCAGAGAGTGGATTAGATCTCTTGAGTTCTTGGCTCCTTATCATGTGTCACTTAATCTCAGAGGGCTAAATTTTAAACATATACCTACTCTTTAGTGCCAGTCTAATTAGTATAAAGAAAAGGAGTACTTGTGGCACCTCAATAAATTGGTTAGTCTCTAAGGTGCCACAAGTACTCCTTTTCTTTTTGCGAATACAGACTAACACGGCTGTTACTCTGAAACCTCTAATTAGTATGTGCCTTGCTCTTGCATGCAAATACGCAGTGTGCATACACAAATCAAATATTTGATTAGATGCTTTGCCAGTTAGGCCCTTAGCTAGCAATGTGCTTGTACAATACCTGAATCATACGTACATGGTTGAGTGTTTGCCCATGCAAGTGTACATGTATAGGGCTTAAAAATCCACTCGCACACTTGCCTGTAACAAATAGTAATTTTTCCTAGATATTAAACTTCCATCTAAAAAAATTAATTTCCAGCTTTTATAGTTTAGAACATAGCCATGAAAGTGTGAATTGAGTGTAACAGGTGCAGCGATGTCACCTTGTGTCTGCAAGCTGATGACTCCATTGCCATTTCTAGTGCTTGCTCATAGCATTTTCCAAGCTTCAGCACAAGGAAAACTGATCAGAGGCTTGTCAGTGTGCCCTGCTGCTGTTCAGAACCTGTAGAAAATAGGTAAGAATCAGCTGATTAACTTCATTCTGCTGCTGTGAGAAACATTAGAGTAGGCACTGGAACTATTTATTAGAGATAAGGACCACCTCAAACAACAACAGCAAAAAGTCCTGAGTGGGGTGAAATAGCAGTGTTGCTCCATCCCATCTTAATAAAATAGTAATCATTTCAATATTTTAATAGTTCATAAGAGTTGTATTTCATCTTTAAGAACTTCCGGTTGTTAGGGAAGCATTGAGGAGGATGTGTGTGTGTGCAGAAGCAACAGGTAAAGAAAACATACTTATGAAATGGAAGAGAGACACACACTTGCACATAAGGAATTGAGGATTAGTGAACAAGGGAAGCACATACAGGAATGGGGAGCTGGTGTGAGATCACATACATGCACAGGTAAGAACCTATTCCCATGTTACGGGATCAGAATTTTTTGCAATTTTCTGTTCTGTCCTACTGTCCATTCAACCCCATCTTAATGCCTAAGAAGCATATTGTGAGGGAGTGTTGTATTTAGTGATTATATCTCATGACTGTGAGTCAGGAGATTTGGCTTCTACTCCTTGCTCTGCCACTGATTGATGTGTAATTTCAGTTAGGTCACTCAATACTCCAGTAAAATAAGGATAATACCTCTTCAAAAAGGGTGTTGTGAGTCAGTGTTCATAAAGAGAAAAGGAGTACTTGTGGCACCTTAGAGACTAACCGATTTATTTGGGCATAAGCTTTTGTGAGCTACAGCTCACTTCGAGGTCCTCAGATAGAAGATGCATGAGAAGAGAAAAGAGAAAATAATGATTGGCTGCCTGACAGTGTGGGAAATGGGCTTAATGTGGCTGCTGGAGAAGGGAATTTTCCCTTTTAGGACAGCAACAGCGTCTTCTGCTGTGGAACACAGGCAGTCTTTGTATCCTCTTGTCTCAATAGCCTGCAAGCTGCATTGTGCTAGCATTGGGACTGCAGGATGCTTAGAAAGTGATGATTCTAAAAATCTAATCCTTTTAATTTTAGCCACTTTTGTGTTAGCATATAGTATATACTAAAAATAAAGAGTATTGTATAAATAAATATTGGTAAGATTAGCTACATTTATGTGACAAAAGAAAATCTGCTGCTTTAATTACAATAGCCACTGTTGCTCCTTTGTACAATACCACCCCTTAGTTCATCTTTCAACTGTGATGTAGAAATCAGGCCTAGCAGTTGTCAAATTTAGGAAAAAGGGTTTAAACTTAAAATAGATTGTTAAACTGCAGTAATGTAAACTTTCTGTTTAAATAGGTTGAAATAATAAAAATCAGATCCAACATTTATCATTCCATTTTTAAAGTTTGGTTCTTAATCAAGAATGAATTGAAACTAAGGGGAGGACAATTTGAAGATATGCAAAATAATCATTTAAAAGCTCTGCTTCTCTGTTTTATTGTCTGCTGTACATGAGGGAGACTCGCAGTATGGTGCCCCCTTGTGGCTACCCACAAAATAAATAGCATTAATGAATAAAAGTGCAGAAGCTCTTCAAGCATGGCACACTTTGTGATCCAACTGAAAAACATCAAGCATTTCTGAAATCAAATAGGCAGTTATTGGATCAGGATCTTGAGAAATATTAAATTTCAACAAATCGTTGTTTGGGGTGACGGAGGAAACAAGATACTTGTCTCCTCTCTTTTCATTTAAACTATGAAATGTATTTTTCACAAGTAGATCCTGTTTTAATAACTGAACACTTGATTAGGTAATGTTAAGGTTGTTGCAAGTGTAGTTTAATAACCCTCTACACTTTAAATATTTTAGTATGCAAATAAACCATTGATAACCTCATAAATTTGCAAATGCATACATTGTTATGCCTGGAGGGGAAATAAGTCAGGATTTATTGGTATCACTTAGGCTACAGTTCCTTAAAAGTAAAGCAGTGTTGGTAGCATTAGTTGTCCAGACAAAATGAACTTTAACTCACCTGCCCATGTGTTGATTATTTTTATTTAGCCTGGCAGTAGCTGCATAAAAATTGTGGATCTAGATATTCACTGTTCTTAGCACAGTAGAGCACAGCATGGAATCCAAAGACCTGTATATATATTTTTTCTGTACTTGTTTCTTTGCTGCTGTATTACCAATGGTTATCAAAACAATTCGATTGTCTCAGCCAAGGACATGTAGGTAATGTGTAATTGATCTCTGACTGTGTTTTTTAAAATACTGTCTCATTAGTATAGTAGGTGCTTCAGCCTACTATACTAGTATTACAAATAAAAATATATTTAAGATGGTGCGTTGTAGCACTTATGAAAGATCCCTCACTTCATCCTGGCCACTGAAAGGTTTGTTATTGGTTCTATCCTTCAGTATCCCTTCATGAGAGATTATATCAAAGAATGAAATTATAATTGATTGGTGTTATTGATTTTTTTTTTTTTTAAGGGCTTAAGGGGTCATGGAAACAGCATATGTCCATGTGCTCTTTTACTGATGGCCCATTTTTTTAAATATAAAAAGCATATGTGCCCAATTTACGTATTTACTAATTAAAAAAGCTTCCTGGAAACATTAAGTAGACTATCTTCTGTAACCTTTAACATTGTAGCTAATGGATATAGCCTGGAAATTTTCATAGAAGATTCTCTAAATAATGTAAAATGATTATGAATATGTAACTAGTTAATATGCAGCTATGAAAGGATTATCATGTAGAGGTTAATGAACATGCTGCTCTTATGGTTTGCAGGGCTTTTCTTTTTGTGCTTTTAGCTCACTTCATGCATGGAAAGTCATGTATTGAGAATGGAAAGCTTCCTGTCTTCTTTTTTTTGTAGCTTCTTCTTTAATGGGGCAATTAAGCTGGAACTTTCTTAAAGGATTTTGTAAACCTTTTTTGTACACTTAATTTATGTTGTGTACTTTGCAATCTATCAAATCTGAAACAGTGAAATATGTTGATATAATATTCTCTGATTCTTCTACTTGTAAAAGCAGTACTCTGTTGTGTACTACTACTGTTATGAAATGTTGCTACTGTATGCGACATACTAGGAAAGCTTTATTTTAAAATAGATTTGTGTATGATGCATTAATAGTATGGTTTTCTGAATGTATACTTCTAGAAATCTTCCTCTTTGTGCCTAAATTTTTTTAAAGTTAGCAAATACATTAGGTGAGATTATTTTATAGAAATTAAACATAGGATTTAAAATTACAAATTCTTCTGTGACAAAGGACATTTAACCTTGGTGTTAGCACAACCAACTGGATGGCTGAATTTGTCCCAATGTGTTGGATTATTGTGATGGTAGTGAGATCACAAATGTGGGACTAATCCTTCAACCCTTACACATTTGAATAATTTTTAGCTCTCAAAAGAGCCCTGTTCTGTTAGTTTTCAGGCATATTCTCCTATTAATTGCTTTCAAATGTTAGCATTCTTGTGACCATGTGAGAAACAAATATTTGCAAAAATATCTGAAAAAATGTTATATTGAGATTCTAGACATGTTTGATTGCCTCATAGCTTCTTTGCATTTCATGTAATTGAGTGAAATTGTCTCTGTTATACTTTTCAATTTGTGTTGTTGAGAGTTCTGTATGTATTTAAACAAAATGTCCATGCAGTTGTGGTACAGCAGACAAACATCTTGACTGTATGTACTATATGTAATAATGTCTATTATTACTAAACTGAGGTATCCTCCCAAACTTAATATTTTAAAGTATGCAGTCTTAAAAATATTCTGAATTGGTTAATTTTCAGTCTCTTTGGGAAGTCTATATTTTGAAGAAATAAGTGGGCTATTCAGATCATAATTAAAAAAAAAATAGAGGTAATCTGTTTGCATTTAAACACTGTAAAATTCATTTGTACTGTTTTAGAATAAAACTGTAGGTGAAAACATTTGTAGATGTACTGATAAAGTAAAACATTTTCAGGGCTGGTTTTTCTTTTAACTGAACAGGCATGGATGTTACATTGACATCTTGTTATAATTTATATTGGTTTCTTATCCTACAAAACATGTAACATTGAAAATAGATCTGTAGATTGTACAAAATACTCGTAATCTTGTATCATGTGTCACCTAATAGTTATGGAGCAGGTATTGTACCAAAATCTGAATTGGAAAGCTGTAATTTGTTCTCCAGTTATCAGTCTGCATTAGTGTTGTGATAAAGTGTGCTGCTTAAGAACTAACATTCACATGCCTTTGCATTGACAAATAAAAATGTATATAGAGAAGCTACCAAATCTGTAAAGCTACTGTTCTAGTTTCTGTTACATTGACATTGCAGCTGTGTGCTTAGCCTTGTTTTTTCATGAGCAGTTATCTGTTTTAATGACAGGTGGTCACTAGCTGCCAAGAAAAAATCCAGCACTGGTAAGTGAAAAATGTTTGATTACATGCTTAAAATACTGATGAAGTAACCTACTTGTGTTTTAGTAAAGTATCAAGCAATTATAGTATTTATAACAATGTTAGTTAAATTTTACTAGTATACTTAGGGTGTATAGTTTGAGATAGCTCTGACTTATTGCACTGTGCCCTCTTTAAAATTCATATTTTCTTTCCTGTGATATCATTGCTCTAACACACAAATATATTTGAACCTTAACGTGTATGCTTCTTTTATACCCTCTTTCCCCTTGCCATTTTTTGCACCAATAATCTTCTGTAAAGAATACTGAATCTGCCTGACTGGATAAAAAGGTGTCAGCAATTTGGAAGTTATTCCTGGGTATTTTTTGTTTTTTTATTATTATTTATTACTACTACTACAACCACTACAGGAAAGCGCACATGCTTATTTTAAGTAATTTTATGTATATATAGAGAAAACATAATGTTTCAGTATTTTTACAGTAAACTGTTTCGTAAGTATTAATACATGTAATGTTTAGAGAAAAAAAAGTGTCCCTTTAAAGCATTATCTCTGGGCACTATTTTTTTTCCTGCTGTTTTAATGTGGTAATCCATAGTTAGTAGAAAATATGCCTAGTAAATAGCAGATTCATATGGCATTTGAGGAAAATGTACATTTAATGGTGAATGAAATCTTATGAGTTACAGTGAGATATAACATTTGATCTTACAGATATCAAATTACAATATATCCATGCTGTGTTTACCATGATTTTACTGAGAGAACAACAGGAGCTGTCTTGATTATTGTCTGCAGGGTTATTGCAAAATCACAGCAACTGCCCCTTTAGTGGTGAGATTAAACCTTTGGTTATACACCATCAAGCATATAATATTTTAAATTTATTTTAAGAGGCTTTTTCTTCATGCCTGAGAGATCTCCAAGCAAATAATTTATAGTTAGTGTGTATCAAATGTTTTTAGTTTAAATGCACATAGGCTGCAAGCAGTGGATAAGAGTTTTAAAAAAAAAATCAGGGCAATCTGTACACATCATCATATTAAATTCTGACTATTGGCTTGCAGAAAATAATCTAAAAGTAATATGTTTCACTTATGTTTAAAATTCAGAGACTGCATTAATTTTCAATAAGGAAAGTATTATAGTGGTGCCATTGTTGCTGTTGTAGTTAAATCTGTCAGCATTTCCACAATATGCTTTTCAGGAGTTTATAACTTATCCATACCAATTTAGTCCAGGATATAAGTTCTCATTCTGGGAGTCTTCTTTCCCAAAAAACATTGACCAAAAGCCTAACTTTTTGAACTTTTACAAAATGAAAAGTTTACAAGTTTGTTTGTTTTTTGCTTCTATAAGAATGTCTGGAATTTTCTTCAGAGTAACAGCCGTGTTAGTCTGTATTCGCAAAAAGAAAAGGAGTACTTGTGGCACCTTAGAGACTAACCAATTTATTTGAGCATACAGCTCACAAAAGCTTATGCTCAAATAAATTGGTTAGTCTCTAAGGTGCCGCAAGTACTCCTTTTCTTTTTGGAATGTTTTTGTTTGTGTTTTGTTTTAAAACAAACCCTTAGTTAATATCTAATTTTTGGATGTTTTTCATAGAGAACAGGAAGGAAGGATTTGAAATTGGCTGATGTATTTTATATAGCAAAGCAGTTTACAGAGCATGTACATAATTAAAGAAAATGTATTAACATTTGGATCCACATTGTGCAAGAGCTGCGTGCTATGTGTTTCAGCTGAATAATACCATTTTATGAGAATCTTTAAGTAGCCAATGACACAGATAGATGTTAAATAGAATTGGATGAATAATAGCACAGTTTTAAAATACTCCATTTTAATAAATTTCCATTAAAATTCATTTTTTTCTTTTTAATTAACTTATTTTAAAAGTATAGATTTAGAGACATAAATAACTGCTAAAATAATGAGTAAAGCATGGGGTCAGCTAAAGCATTTCCATTTATAGAGGCACTTCATAAGTTGAATCATTGCTAAATAAATATTTATTCTGCCTGAAAGTATAACACTGTTGTTGGTTTTAATTTTTTAATTGTCTATGCAACCAATAAACCCATGAGTTCACATGATCATGTGTCATTAGATGGGGAGAGAGGAAAACTTCCTATATAAGACTGTTTCAGGTCAATTCAATAAATGGATTTATTTTTATTTTCTTGGTTCTGTTATATCTTTTTAGAGCATTGCTGCATTTTCAGAGACTTCCAGAGTAGAGTATGATCCAGTAAGTTCCACTGAAAAACAAAGGTGCATCTTTTAGTCATTCCCCAATACTCTTTCCACTGAACTTTCTCCGACATAATGGTAGGCAACCACATCAAGAAATCAGCTTCCAAGTGTCACTAATATAGAATATGTGCAGTGCCGTAGAATCCTTCTGCCTTTGATGCAGAGCAGTTCCTGCAGCACTCTTATCTGGTTATTCAGTAGTGGTCAACTGCCTAATCCTAAAGGACACCACCTTCTTTTCAGATAAATGGAGAAATTGCTTATCCTGGCTGTCAAATTTAGGAGATGTTTAGCGCTGAAATGATCATTTTTTCCACTCTTGTTTTCCTAGGGATTCCCCTCTTCGTATTTCAAATATAGCAAAAGGGTTTTGACTGCTATTGCTTCTGTGCATCTTTAATAAAGGTTTTCTTACTTTAGAATATGAATTGTCTTCATATCATAAGCAAGGTGAGATTTGTGATGATGGGTTTTGAAGAGTCTATATCTTGATGTTTTTTTAAACCACACAGAAATACTTAAAAGTTCTTCTATTGCATGTTGCCACTCAGTCTTCAAGATTGTTATCCTTTTGGCCTGTCCTTCAACAGCAAGTGTTGACCTCACACTACATACCCAGCTGATCATCTGTGGGAACAAGTTTTCAAATATTTAATCAGATATCAAAACAAACAAGATTGCATCGAGATAAACATACTAAGCTTTCGAATTCCAACGATGATCACTGGTAACTGTAGAGTCCCTTTAACAAAAAGCTGGAAATGGTGCAGTGTTAAAGATCTTTATCAAGCCTTCATTTCCAGATTCCTAATTAGATGGTTATATAAAAAAAAAAGAGAGAAGGAAAATAAAAACTTCTGGCTCTGATTCAGGGGGCCAAAACTGCTAGAAAAATCTCTTTTATTTTTATATCACTTCCAGCTTTCTAGTCAGCATATTAGCTGAGCAGGATAGACTAAGGGAGAAATCCCTTAGAGAAGTCAGATGAGATAACCACAATAAAATTTTACACTCTGTGCAAAAGCTAACAACTTATTTTCTTTTCTCAGAAGAAAAAGATGCCAGATCTTCAGCGATGTGTCTTAAGGATTCCTGTTCCAAAAAACCTCTTTAGCAGAACTAATTGATTTGTTTTCCCTTGACTTCCATCCCCCACACCTCCAACTAGATTTTCTTCTCATAGTAGCAAGCTGAAATAGATTGTCCCCATTTGTTTGGGAGATAAAAATGTGGTATGACTGCATCATTGCTAATTTTCCATAAAAATAGGAATATCGTTGGCGGCAGAGAACAGAGCTTAAGACTTTTCTTCTTCTATTAACAATAAGTTGTTGTCATATTGCTTCTCTTCTAAGACTCTCGCTGTACTTCGTAAATGTTAATGAATTTACCTTACAACAGCCCTGTGAAGAAGGGTGACTAATATCATCATTTTACAGGTGAAGAAACTAAAGCATAAGGGGGCTTGTCTGAGGTTTGTCAGGAAATGTGCAGCAGAACCTGAAATAGGATCCAAGTCTTCAAAAACTATTTTGTGTTTTAATCACAAAGGGTAAAATTTTCAAAAGTGTCTAAAAATAACTTTGGAGCCTTAGTCCATAGGACTCAGTTCAGCATTTTAGACATGTACTTTGAGACTACAAAGTACAGCAGATACCTTGTTGAGTGCTTGAATACTGCAGTGTGTGGTAAAGTTTGATGTTTCTACTAGTGACCACTGTAACAGTAATCTTCCAGCAACTAAAAGAGACAAAAAATTATGGGATTATTGAAACTTGTTTCATAGTCCCAAAATGATCAAAGAGATTCCACTTTATTTGGGAATTGAAGAAGGTCAGTAATAGTTGGTTCGTGTTTTTTAAGGTGTTCATATTGCAGTTTCTTCATCCACCTGGTCAAGCTATATGTCTACTTCTAGTAAACAACTGTACAGGATGCCGACCTGAACACCCTCAGAAAACCACCGGAATTCGCATCTTTTGGTCAACATTTTCAGTTCATATCCATGATGCTGACTTCCATCCCAAGATTAAATACAGGTTGAACCTCTCTAGTCTGGCACCGTAGGGACCTGACCGGTGCTGAACCAGAGAATTTGCCGAACCACGGGAGGTCAACACAGAGTGTCAGCGGGTCTCCATAGATGTGGGAAGTAGGGTTGTGGTGGGTGTTGCAGCATCCCCAGGCTTTGCACCCACCGGGGTCCTGGCCGTCAACCCCCCCACCCCACCCGATGGCTCCAATGCCAGCCCCAGATCTCAGCTGCTGACCCCTTGCCCGGGGTTCCAGCCTCTTGCCCGGGGTTCCAGCCTCTTGCCCCAGTTCCTCCATTTCCCTCCGGAGCCTGAACGCCGCGAATCAGGTGTTCGTGGTGCGCTGGGAGGGAGGAGGAGGAGTTGATAAGCTGCCAGCACGCAAGAGGTGCAGGGGGAGAGGGCAGAGAGGTGAGCTTGGCGCTGGTGGATGCTCCACACCCACTAATTTTTCCCTGTGAGTGCTCCAGCCCCAGAGCACCCACGGAGTCGGTGCCTATGCTGGACTATGGATGTTGCCAGACCACGGAGCGCTGGATTAGAGAGGTTCAACCTGTACAAAGATTAATGAGGTGCTGTATTGGGGCAGAAGTAGAGAATGTCCTCTACTCTCAAATGTATATATTTGATGATGCAGTGCACGTGGTAGCTGATAATTTACCTTAAAAAAGTATTTTTTCCAACACACCAGTTTCAATATTCTTTCAGAAGAGGGCTGTTTTCTTTTTGTTTGTTTGTATTTTTACTGCCAGCAAACAAGACAACATTCCATAGGTAACGGTTTCTCCCAAGCTCAGAGAGTTCCTGATTTTTTCACAGTATCCACTGTTTGGATTGTTTGGCCAGATCCACCAAGACATTTCTATTTTCTTTGGCCCCTTTCCCAACTTTGTCTCAGCGACCTTTCTTGAAATGGACCAAATACCACTTCCGCACCTCACTGGTCTATCCTAAGTAAATTGATTTTGTGCAGGAAATCTGACAGATTCTTGGAAGGAACCAACCTGAACAATTTGGAAACTTGGTGCAGAGCAGCTAATGACCATTTCATTATCACAAGTAAGGGTAGTAGTAACGGCTGGGGCCCTTGCACACCCTCTATAGGGACCTTCTGCATATGGATCCATGTCATGCCTGATCTACTGATTGCTACCCTAGTGTGCTATGCCACCAGCTGCCCAGGTTGCTGCAGAAAGTACCAACATGGTCAGAGCTCCAGAGCATGCAGGGTCAGAATTCTCATGGCCAAGAGACTACTCGTAATTGAATCACTTTGGCTTACAGCTTTTAAGTTTACGGGAATGTGTTTTCTGTATCTCTTCTTCTGCTGGTGCATGGTTGTGTGAACTCAGTCTCGATAGCTATTGCATATGCTGCTTATGAGTAGGAAACATATTTTGGGGGAGTATGTTTGAAATTATTCTCTTTTGCAATGTAAATTACTGAGATCCCTTCTGGCACTGACTTTCTGACTGCACTTGCCCATAAACATCTTTGTTGTTTAAGATGGGGAGTTTGTTGTCCTATTTAAGACACTTCCAAGATCACAAATTTGTTCATGAGTTGCTATATAGTTGAAATAGGTATTAAAAATCCTCATCCAAGTTGATAGGAAAAGTCATGTACAAAAATTCTGAGGAAATTCTATGGGAAAGAAAATTTCTATGCAGAATGTTCTAAAATGCCCAAAAGAAGAGTAGAGCAATATGTAAACATGCAACAATTGACCATTAGTAATTTTTTCTTGCTCAGGAGAACTAGAGTAGTGTTTCACATCTATACTCCTCGTTGATAGGTCAAGAAGCTACAATAACCGTATGGTCAAATCATCATCTTTTAGGAATTTTGACTGTCCATGGGGAGAGAAAATTCAGCTAGAAATCAGATTTAACTTTAGAGTATTGCCCCCTTTTTAAAGCCCACACTGATTGTTCATTGCAAATAAGGTTCTGAAGATTCTGCCTCTTCTAAAATATAAGCTGGAATTCCAATTTGTCTTCTAAATTATGATGGTGGTTTAATTGTTGAACCAATACAGTGTGCTGTGAGAGCTACAAAATACAGAGGAAAGCCCTATTCTTTTCCCCAAGGAGCTTGCAATTCAAAAAGATGAGCTTCCAGACTAAAATGAATGATGTCCTTAGCTGGGCCATCACAAAAGAGTTTTTAAATAAATTGTTAAAAATGTTAAAATAAAAAAATTAATCTTCCATGATATAAAATGTATACATTTATGAATTAAAAACAGTTCTCCCTCCCATATCTTTCCATGGAGCACTGAAAATACATCAGCAGAAAACCATTAACTATTTTACATTTAGAAATAATTAAACTCACTTGAATTTGTCAACAGGAGGAAGGTGGAGAATGATTATGAGGCTCTTCAAGAACGTCTCAATACGTTGCCTGATAAACTGTCTTATGATATCATGGTACGTACAGTATAGTTCATTCAAAATAATGGACTCATGGTTTTAGTATCTGAGGTTACTGCACTGGCAGTGAGGTATATTATTCAGGTTTACCATATAGTACTTACTATAATTAATGTATCATTACTAATAGTTAAACCTTTGCTTCTTTTTCTCTCTCTCCTCTTTTTTCAAATCCATAATAAATTATAATGTTACTGACAATTGAGAACTGATGACATAAATGTTAACACAAAATATGACATATTTGGTATGCAAATCTATTCTACCGAAAACTGTAATTATGACTGAAATATGGTACTTAGTCATTTCCTGTTAGCCATAGAACAAAGAGGCCATAATATTTTCTGATTCACGGAATTAAACTCTGCGACATTGATTTTTATATAAAAAGGTGGTGCTAATTTTTGTTTTAACGATCTTTATGTTCACATAGTGAGTTCTTGTGCTTTGAGTCATTCCTAGCAAGCATACTTTAGCCTTGAACACCAACCAGAATTCAAGTTCCTGACTTCACAAAGTTACTATTTTCTTGTTTGAAGCTATTTTGTGCCTAATTCATAATACACTTTGAACGGGACTGAATTGCTGAGTGAATTGGTAATGGGATACAGAATCATTTATCTCTAAGGTGTCACTTCAGAACTACTAAATAAAATTAGTAACCATCTGCTGGTTAGGTGGTATATCAGACTGTGAAACAAACAGGTAGTCTCAGTCCACTTCTAGTTACATCTCACTTGCTGCTCACTGGCATTCAGGTTGTCATTCTCAACAAGGGAAGTCAAAGGCTAAAGTGAGCATGAACGCTGCACTACATTTTCACACAGGTTTTGGGAACTGTATGGTATTGGTGAGCTACTGGTAGAATAGGCTTATACTGCCTGTATTGTGGGTAAAGAAAAGAAGGGTGTTAAACTGATAACGCCAATCAGCAGCAGTAACTTTACTAGGGAGGTGTGTGTGTGTGTATGTATGTATGTAGAGAGTTTGCTGTTGTCTTATACTTGAGAGCAAAATGGATAGTCTTGTTTCAAAACATTGCAAAAGTAAACCAGATTCATCGAGCTATAGTTTTTGTTTTAAAGTGACAGTGTCAACTCAGATTTGCCATTTAAAATGTATATTAACAATCCTTGTCCCTTTAGCCAGCTATCTGCCTATGTTTTTAATTTTATACACAGTGCTGCTTTTGTGTGTGTGTAAATGTTGCAAGCTGTCATTTTGAAGGCCTTTGTAATTTCAGCCTGGGAGAGTACATCTTTAAGAGGAATATCCTCCTCAGAATCTTTCTTCAAGAGGCTCTCCCTCCCCTCCTACCTCCCACTCTCCAATATGTGCTCCAGGCATTGCCACCTACTGGCTTTTCCTTCTGGAGAAGAGGAACTGCCATGAGAGGAAGAAAATATATGGTCCAAATGCCCTGTACTATGATATGAGGGATGAAGGGGTGGTGCTCCTGCCCTCAAGAAGTGAGGGAAGACAGTGATCCAGGAAGTGTGTCTGAAGTGAGGAAGTGCTGGTCCAAGGTTGCAGGGTGACAACTCTTTCTCCTCTGGTGGAGAGTTACTTGACTATAAGCTGAGCTGGGTGGTAGCTGCTTGACTTGTTCCTCCTTCTGCTTCTATTCAGCTGGATCACAGCTGATGGCTAACACGTATGACCTTCCCCCTTTGAAGTTCAAGCCTGAATGAGAACCAGATATGGGAGATGAGGCTGGTGGGTGGGCAATTAGTACATCAGGGATAGGGTTAGTGTGGGAGAGGGTCTAGCACTTATAAGGCCTGAGTGGGCCTAGCCTAAGTGAGTAGTGTGGGGTCTGCCTGTAGCTTATGTGTAAAGTGAGCTGGTCTGTGGGGTGGGTGGAAGGATCATAAACATAGTGTCATGTCTACTGTAAACTTCAAGAAAACTGAATACACACTTTTTAGAAATTTGTCTTAAGTAATGTATTTACCACTAATTATTTACTCCCATTGCCAATACTCAGATTTTAAATCATTTATTGCTTCCTGTTCCTATGAGTTATTGGAGGAAGACATATATGGCTTCCAGAACATTGCATGAGGATGATGTTACCCTCATGTTGGTGAATGAGAACAGGAGGTGTGTGGATTAGTAAACAAACACTCCCACTCTACAGGAGTATTGGCAGGTAGCAAAAATTTTAGGCTGGAGACAAGCAAATTTGATTTGGGGAAAAATTGGGGTTTCTAAATAGGTGGTAGTAACACAACTAAATAAAACAACTGATGTTTGAGTTGACTTCCTTTAAATAACATTTTTGTTATAAATCTGAGCAATGTTGTACTTAACTGGGAAGTGAAAACACTTATTTTATGTATAATAGTTTCCAATCATATAAATGAGATATAATATTTTTATTTTAAAAACCTAAGTAGCAATATAGTATAACGTTTTTTGTTTTCCTGTCAGCATCCGTTAGTACTTAAGTTTTATGCCTCAGAAGGGTTTTCTGGTTAAATATTAACCTGTTCTGTTTGGCACAATATTAAATTCAAACTGTGGTTGGGATTCAGGTCGGGTAATTTGAATGTTTGTCCTGTGTTTGTGATTAAATAACAGTGCTATAGAGTTTTGAGTCCTTCTCACCATGGTTGAATGTTAGTTTATTTGTTCGGTGAAGTGCTCATTAATGACCATCTAATTTAATTTTTAATAGTGGTTTTTAGCTGTTTGCTTTCTGACTTTGACAGGTACCTTTTGGTCCCCTTGCCTTCATGCCAGGAAAACTTGTCCATACCAATGAGGTCACTGTTCTGCTTGGGGACAACTGGTTTTCCAAATGCTCAGCTAAGCAGGCCATTGGCCTGGTTGAGCACAGGAAAAAACGTATGTATATTTATAAACAATTATTATTTGAGTCAAAATTATTAGCTCCATATTAAAAATATATAAAACTGGAGGACACAATATTTAAGTATCCTTTGACATTGCATTTCTTTTAAAGGTTTATAGGTCTGGTAGTATGATTTAAAAAAAAGTTTAAGTAGCTTTTGCAGACTACAGTATTTGGTTTGATGAACTGACTTATGAAAATCTGGTTTGGAAGTAATTATCTGCACAGCACAGTTCCATAAGATGTCAGGTAAGAGTGGGAAATGTGGTGGTTTTTTTGTTTTTTTTAAGCCCTTATCAAAACTTTTAGACACTCTAAAATAAATAATTTTACCAAAATCCAGTTGTTGTTCACATTAGTAAGCCAATACAAGATGATGATCAATCAAAGGTTGTTCAGATATAAAGTTAAATGTGTAAAAACAAACCAATTCTGTTAAAATCAAGTGTTCACAGACTTTCATAGTGAGGACTGTGTCTATAGACAGTCTCTCGGACACCACGTTTTACATTTGTGATCATGCTGACCACCTCTTTTTCAGCTCGCTTTTACATATCCTCCCTGTAAATTGCAGCAATTGCTTACATGAAATAGTAGTAATAAGAAAATATTTATTTCTTTTAACTTTAATATGCTAAATGCTTTATTCTTTTTGAAAAAAGTGAATCACACACTACTTTTGCTCTTCATTTAATCTATCCCTCCCATGTGCGCTGGTTGTCTCCCTCTGCACTTTCTTCCCTGGCACGTGGTTTTCTTCTGTTTTCCTTCTCTGGACATGCTGCTCAGTTCCTTTTGCTCCGTTCTCCTGGGGACACTCCACTTCCACTGGGGGCAGGCAGATCAAGTATCACTGTATGCTCTTGTGTCTTTCCTCCTTTTATGTAGCAGCAGCCCCTAGTAAAGGCAGCTGATTTGCAGTTCATTGTCTCCAGCCAGTTTTACTTGTCACCAGACTCCTTGCTTTAAAGGCACACTCCATGTGCCTTTAGAAGCGCTTGGAAAGGGGGACAGCCAGCTATGTGATCAGCCAACTTTCTGGACCACCAGCAAGTGTTCTTCACACCACAATTTAGCTTTAGTTTAATTTGCTGTGTTATAATATGAGCCTGAAATATCAGTTTAGACGTCAAAAAAGGAAAAAAGTGGTACTTTTTAGCTATGAGCTACTAATATATTTTTCAGATTAGCATTTGAGTTATATTTTATATCAGTTTTAATTCTAAAAGTTTTGTAATCTGCTTTGTATCTAAATTTCTTTTCATTACCACTTTACCCTGGTTAGTTATCTATGTTGCTGCCTGTAGTGCAAAACCTCAGAGGCTCCCCTCTTTGTATGATTTATTTTATGTTTATAAAGAGTAGGCATGCATATAGGAAAATAAATTTATCTTCTTTAAAAAAAAATTCTTTATGAAGAGTTTTAACAAAAAAGGTAATTTGTATTTCACCTGTTTTATTTCTTTATCCTGTTCCCTGGGGATCACTTAGCAACAGTTGCCACATATCAGTGAAAACTTCCTTCTTATTCACTGTAACCTATGTTACTTAATGTGACTTCTGCTAGATTTGAGATTCATTTTCCTTTTTTGTTATATCTTACCAGTGTTGTCACTACTAAACTCAGTGAAACTCACTTGACCTTTGCATAGTAGATGTCTGATAACACCAAGTACTCTGCCAGAACATATGCACTAGTAGACATGGGATTTTTTTTTCTGATCTTTTAAATTGCATTAGAATATGAACTCGGAAGTTTTAAGTTCTTTTGAAGCAGAATACTGAAGGATATCTAGATATAAGGCCTCCATTCTGACAATGTCTCAGATATCACTTTTTGTCCGTATGATGGTTGCCAGTGGGAGGCTCCAAAACACTGATGTTAACTAAAAATTTTCATTTCAAATACTAAGTACAGTTTCTGTATAAGAACCTTATTAACGTACATGACATACAAAAATAGGAATTATTTTCAGTTGATATGAAAAACACATGGAAACACAGAGTTATGAAATTCTTTCAACCATTTTCTAGTAAGATGAGGCAACTAAGAATAGAATTGTAAATAATTTCCCTGTTTTACCTTTTTTTAAAAGTAGAAAAGCTATCTTAGATACATAAAATAATTGCAGGCCATTGGTATAAAATGTGAACTAACCACTGGTGACACTTATAAACATGAAATAGTGTTACTTCATAAAAGATTTTGTAAAACATACTTTACATATTGCAGTGCAGTTGTTTTAATAGGCTAGGTCTCATTGATTTCAATGGGATTTTTGTATGTTATAAAAGTGGCTTCATAATTTACAGTGTGATAAATATTGGCATTATCATTATATTGGTGCATCATTGTTGGATTCCAATACCCCTTTTTTTGTTTTGAACACATTTATCAGGACTAGGTCCATCCCTATGGGAAAAGAGGAAAAGCTGTTTCAAGGGATCAAACTCTTGCTGTCTCAAAAATGATGGACAGTAGCAGTAAAGTCCCAATTGAACAAAGCATGCGCTTAAGGCTAGCACATGCTTTCAGTGCTTTGCTGAGTTAAGAATTAAGGTCAAATGGACAACAGTACCCTAGGAGAGATTCAAGCTGAAATCTCTTGTGATTAAAATGTGAGGATTTCTATTGATGATTCTTTTCTTCTAGGACTTATACTTTATGTAATTGACAGTCTCATACTCATATTTCCAAACATTAGGATTTTTTTGTAGTATTAGGTATTTTTAAATTAAAAGATAAATAGAATTTTTGACAATACGAGTTATGTTCTCACATTAGCATTATAAAAAGATGATGCCGATATATCAAATTATACCAGCAGAATAGTGTCAAGGTCATTAATGTTATGGGTAAAAGTAGGATTTTTTACTGTTTGTAAGTTATAACAATTATATATTAAATAATTCATTTTCCTCTTTACTAATAGCCTTTAAACTAGTTCTTTAAAAGGGATTGTTGGTAAAAATGTTGCAGGCTCATCTTTTGTCTCTCTAGTAGTTCTGAAATGCCCAGGTACAACAGAATAATTTATCAGTTGAAATTTATTTAATGTAAATGGTTGATTAAAGGATGACTGCTATTGAGTTTTAAATTAAATGGTTTTAACTGAGATCACTTTAGAAAAATACTAATTTCAGTGCATAAACTTCTGTTGTTTTTTAACTTTTGAGTTAGACCTTTAGCTATTCAGTAGTCTGATTGGTTGAAACAGATTTCAACTGGTATAACACAGGATAATTGCTGTTGTCAAATGTTACTCTTTTCATAAAATATTGATCATGTCTTCCTATGTAGCATTTATGTGGATTGCAATAAGTCTTTCATTTACTATACAATTATACGACATACTTAGATGCTCAGGTAGTTACAGAACTCTGTAAAAGTCAAAACTAGATCTAGTAAAGTTTGTAGAATAGACAAGTATATTTTAAAATTATTTTTTAAATTAAAAGGTAATGAAATATAGTAGTGTATAAAATCTAGAAATACAGGTAATGGTAACTACCTTACACACTTGCTCATGTATATAAATGAGAAGAAAAAAGTGAAGTAGATTAAAGATACACATATACCAAATTCCATTATAATAAAAGAAATTAGCTTTTTAAGTATGTCACAGTTTAGCACAACAATAATGCAATAGTCATTTTTTTTCTTACAATTATCTTGCTTAAGGTACTTCATAATATTTCTGTTCTCCTCAAGGCATGTCTGTATTGTTTCAGAATTCAAAGAGGGAATAAAGATTCCTTTTTGTGAATATGGGATTATACCCTTTACGTGTTTGTGATGATATAAATTAATTTCCTCCCTATATCAGTAATCGCATTAATTTCTTAAAATGGGGAAATTTTCATTACAATAGTCCCTGTGATAGTTACTATAGAAAGAAATTAAATAGTTTTTCGTGTAAATATTTGTGGATTAATTCAATATGTTTGTTTGATATTCCAAGCGTCTGAATACTTTAAAAGGTAGGAAATTAAACCACAAGCACCGCCCCCTCCAGAAAAAACCCCACAACCCCCCAAAAAACCAACAACCTAGGAGTGGTTTATTGTGTTCAAATCTGTAGAATAAAAAATAAAATTCTACTTAAAGAACTCTTGAACTGCTTAGTAATTGTACTTCCAGTGTATGTAAGAATACCCTTGCAGTGTGATGCTGCAAATGAATTCATGAAATGAAAATACTGATTACATTAACATACAGTATTGTGATAGTACCCAATTGTAAATTGCAGTATGTAACCTTTAATACAAATATTTGTGTCAATCAAAATTGACCGATGTTTTAGATTGCAGAATTATACAGTGTTTTTCAAAAATCATTGTTTATAATAAGATAAAACCAGGCAGATAAGAGAAAAGGCTGAATTTGTTCATTATCAGTGTTAAAAGAGAGAAAAATATTGCCTACGATAAATAAATAAAATAAAAGCTTTCCATTTTCTGTATAAGAATAAGTAGGATCTTGAGGATCAACACCTTTATCATTTCAACTGGGGTATGTGAAAGTATATTGGTTAAAACAAAACAGTTGACGTTTACTTGTCCACCATTTTTTTGGGAAGGGAGCATGAGAAGGCATAATGTTATGGAAGAAGTGTCCCTTGTTTTTCTTTATTAGCATAACAATATTGATGTTTTACTTTTAACTGTTGGTTCGTGCATCTGTGTCTGTCTGTCTGTCTGTTTAGATCTCCCTGTGTATTGCAGAATTACAGAATATTCTGTTACCATAGTATTAAACATTTTTTAGCTGATGCTTTTTAAAAAAAATATTTCACCTGTTTATTTGATGACCCCTATCACTTCCTCATTTATCCTTGTTATATAAGGAACTGATTCTGTGAGCTCTTAAGGGCCCTAAAATTGCTCAGCAACTCCCAGGAGGCATTTAGTTTCTCATAGGACCATGGCCTAAGCATTTTAACCAATGTAAGGAGGAAAAGATCAAGGAGGAAAAGTTCTTTCCAGTCAGTGCTTGATAAGTTCAGACTTTCCAAATATCAGTAAGGATGTTGTCTTAAGGAGTTGTCTACACACAGTTTTTGTACCAATTTGACCCTATTTGTTTAGAAATCAATATAGTTAAATTGGTGCATCTCCCAAGTATGGATGCTGTTACACAAGTAGATGGGCCTAAGAGGCAAGTCTTAAAGATTTATTGTAATTGCTCAGATAAGGAGGAAATTTACCAAGCAAATAAAGGGTTTAAACCCAAATATACCAAAAGGAATCTTTGTTCTCTTTGAAGCTTGAAACAATACAACCCTAAAAAAATGTTTGGTTGTATAGAGGAGAGTTTTGAAAAGCATCTAGTTCTGTAGATAGTTTTTCAAAGCTACATATCTCATTTGATCTCAGTGACCAATAATAGTCTGTTGAATTAATACCAGTTTTAATTTTAGTTATAAACCAGATAAAGTTTCTTAAGTGCCAAATCCACCCACACAAATCTTTAAAAGCAAGGAAGTAACAAATTAAAGGAACCTTTTTGTGCTTTAACACCCACTCATCACATTAACTGTTCTCTGCACTCTCTTCCATCTCCAACCTATTAAGAAGTAGAATACACTTTTGCAAAAAAACAAACCCTTAACTCCAACCTCAGTAACATTAGCATATATTTATTGTGTACGTTCCTCAGTAATGTTAGCATGTATTTATTGTATACGTTATATGTGTGCACTGGTTAAATGTATGACATGATATATTATTTGTTCACGGAGTAAGTCACATTCATTATAGATGATGAAGGGATCTAACCACTAAATATAAGTTGTACAGGAAGTTATACACTGTGGTTACACATCCAAACCAATGTCTCAAGAGGAGACTCGTGGCTGACTTTCTTAAATTTTCCTTCAGCATTAAGCAAATGTACCTAAATCTATTTGTAGAAGGGTTTTGTGTGTTCACAAAGACCACCAAGAGATTAACATGAAAAAAGCAAGGCAGACCAGTTGATATAGCTCCAATCCATTTCTGCTCTGTCCTGTTTCACATAATTTAACCTTTCAAAGTAGATCAACCTGTTCTCACTGTTCTTATCTCCCATAGCCATTTAAATTCCAAAGTAACAGACAGAATCCAGTAGTAACCAAAATAATGTTTCTGGTTCTCCAAATCCTTATAGACAACACTCCTAGGATGTTAACATTGAACAGAGATAATTGCAATTTATATCCAGCCAATTTAATTAACCCATTGAAACCAAAATGCACAGATGAGAATTCATGCCGGTTTGGCATTAGTATGTTGTCGTGTCTCGTAAAAACTGTCTTCAGAGGGCTTTATTTCAACATGATAAAATGAATTCTTCTGCTAAATTATAGTTTTTCTCCCCTTAAATCAGAGTTGGTAAGATTAAACAGAGGAAGTGTCTTTAAAATGGCACTTTGTACTATAGTAGAAGGCTTGGAAGGATTAGATTTTTATTAGTAAATGTTGATTTCACTATAAACAAACCAATGAAAAAATTACAGATAGATAAAATAAGAAAAATCCTGCTTGAAAACGTATGAGTTTTATTTTTGTATATTTTCACGTGATGTTGACAATTTGTGTTTGTAATGCTTATAAAGCTTTAGCTTTTTGAATCTCAGCATCTACTGTTATTAAAGAATTATTGCCTGACTCCGACCTTAATTTTGTGCAGCTATGAAAATTTAAATCAATCAAATAGGAAAAAAAAAAGCTTAAAAACAAACATTGATTTTATCCATCAAAACTATAAACAAATACGAATCAAATTCTGCCAAGCCTAACAATAAGCTAGGGCAGCCAAGGAATTTGTCCTCAAAAAGTCCCTTCAAACTGATATTATGATGGCTAAAGGCTGAGAACCAGTTAGCCATTGGTTTCTGTAAATATTCACAGAAAAAAACTACAAATAATGTTTTTTGATTGTAGCAACTTTTTTGTCCTTTTCTCAATTCTAGAAACCAGCCTTAGAAATTCCACCTTGTCTATAATGCTAAATTACCTTTTCTGAGTTGTTTAACAAAAACAAGCAAAGAATATTAGAGTTCACCTGAAAGCCACATCAACCTTCCGTAAAATGATTGAATGTGACAAAGTTGGACAACTTCTAGTTCAATCCTTCTTTAAACCACAGAGGAGCTTAAACCACAGAGCAGGGGGAGGAGAAGGCTATGAAGCCTCACTTTAAGGACATGTTTTCTGTTGATGCTCATTTAATAAGGAGTTACAACTCTTTAAATGGATTGTTTCTTTTTATATCTGGGGGATTTAAAAATTCAAATACATCTTGGCCTGTAACAAAGACTTTTAAAATGTATAAGGCCAAGTCTAAGGCACAAAATCCTGTGCTCTGCTCCAGGGTTACATGCACCCACCATTGTGCCATGAGACTGAGGCTTCGAAACTAACAGACTCAAACATAAGAAGGGCCTTTCCTTTGGGTAATGGAAGATCTGTATCTTGTATATATAATAGGAATCAGTATGGTCCAGTAGACTGACCACAGGATGGGGAGCTAGGAACTGCTTTATAATCCCAGCTGTCCTGCTGATTTATGTGTGGCCTAGGGCAGATCACTTAAGCTGTCTGTTCTTCATCTGTAAAATAGGAAAAAGAAATACTTATCTAGCTCACAGGGGTATTGGGAGATTAGTGAATGCTTGTACAGCATTTTAAAATGTAAAGCACTACATAAGTGCTGAGTATTACATAACATTCCAAACTGTTGCACACTAGTGTGGCCACAGAAAGTAAAATTGAAACATGGCTTTCAAGAAAAAAAGATAATCTAGATCAATATGTTGAACAATATGTAGATGAGGAGACAGTGACTGAAAACTAGTGATGTTTAGGAGACAGTTGAGCATCACATTTACTATGACTGTAAAATAAAAGCCTGAAGAAAATTGGTCTCAAACTAGAAACGTATGTATATTGGGACTACCTTCAGGAACTGAAAGCACAGATGGAAACATTTTGTGCAGAAGCTAGTGCCCACTTTCTTTGTTTTGGACTTTGGAGGGTATCTTATATATTGAAAAAGCTACAGAATGTGTGATAGGAATAAACTAATGAGCTAAAATAATGGATGCGAGAGGTGATTGTTGCAGTGTCTGTCATTGAGGAACATGAAACTCTTGAAGGAGTTGCTTTCAACTAGACTTAGGATATTTTTTGGAAATAATACTTCAGCCAGATGTGTGCTGTAGAAAGAACAAATGTGGATCAGTTATCAGAGGAGGACCAAAAGAGTTGATTGGTTTGACTAAGGTAATTAAAATATGTATCCATTCGGTCTTTATTTATTTTAAAAGACCAATATGTTTGAAATATATATGTAAAAATATTTCCTAGTTTGACATTGATGCTATAGATATGATTTTGAAAGAACAACATGTAAAGTTTTCCTTGAGTATCTTTTGCAAGACTAATGTAGTGGACCCTTTATAAACTGTGTAATGTAAATAGTTATATTTTCTGAGAACTTTTTAATATGGTATGTTGTTAAATTTCAAGCAAAGTGGGCATATAAGTGAATTTTTGTGAAGTTAGATAGTCTAATAATGTTGGTAGTCATTGTGCCCCAGTTTTCCCATCTCCTATATAATTTGTCCTAGTTGGTGGTCACAGTTTCTCCTCTGCTGACCCATTTATTATGATTGTTTATTTTTTGTATTATTATAGTGCCTAGAAGCCATAGTCCAGGACCAGGAACATGACCCCATTGTACTAGGCACTGTATAAACGTAGAACAAAAATATATCTGCACCCAAACGGCTTACTGTCTAAGTATAAGACAAGAGACAACAGTTGAATTCAGACAGATGGGAGAATATGAAAAATCGGTGAGACTGTATTGGCCAGTATGGTAGGCAGTAGTGTCAGCAAACCAACAACATAACCCTAGTCAAGCTTTTTGTAGGCATCATGGCAGAGGAGAGTTTGAAGGAATATAATGATGTAGCTTTGCAGATGTTTACAGGGAGTTTCTCCCAAGTGTGTGGGGCAGCAGGGTAGAGATCATGAAGAGGCCTATTTGAAAATGTAACACGAGTGTTGGAGACTGTTGTCATAGGCCAACTCTAAGTGCATGTCAACACTATGATAGTGAATGAGAGATTACAGGTATGGTGGGGTAGACCTTAAAGTGCCTTGAAAGTGAAGCTAAGCAGCTTATTATGTTTGATGCAATAAAGAAGGGGGATCCAGTGGAGTGATTCAAACGGGGGAAGGGGGGAGGATATAGTCAAAGCAATGAGCTAGCAATACAGTCTTTTCAGCAGTATTCTGAATGGATATGAGCAGGGCAAGATTACATTTATCAAGACCAGTAAAAGGATGTTGCAGAAATTGAAAAGTGATATGATGAGAAACCCTGGAGAAGAGTGTTAGCTGTGTGGATGGATATGAAAGCCCATGTCTTAGTGATGTTATGCAGAAAGAATTTGCAAGATTTAGAAGTAGCCTGTATGTGAAGACCCAGAGAGAGATTTGAGTCAAAGATGACATCCAGGATCTGAGTGACAGGCAGAGGGTGGTGGTGTTGTCCACAATCATTGAGAAGGAAGGTGGTATCGGGCAGGGGTTGGAGGGAAATATTATGAGCTCTGTTTTAGCCATGTTGAACTTGACCTGACGGCTAGACAACCACGTGAAGATTTCAGAGAGAGGCTGAGATTTTAGTTTGGAAAGAAGTGGACAGGTCTGGAGTAGAGAGGTAGGTCTCTGATTCTTCAGCATAGAGGTAATTGAATTTGTTTGGGATATGAGATCACCTTGTTTCTGGGTATAGTGGGAGAAGAGAAGGGGACCGAAGAGAGAGAGCCCTGCTGAAGCCCCACAGAAAGTTGGTTGGGAGATGAGCAGGATCCTCTGAAGAGCATGCTGAAGGAGTGATTG